>NC_089885.1:4265227-4569886 GCF_040182565.1 Anser cygnoides | reverse complement strand
AACTAAACAGGACTTGCATGTGCCACAGAAGTCAGATTTTCTTTCAAGGCTTAACAAGAACAGAGTTGGATCTCATTCATTGTTTTGCAGATTAGATCCCTAAATTCCAGTATCACATCTTGTAGAGTTACTGATATAATGTAAAACCAGAATTTTCCAACCTTAAAGACATCAACACTCAGCCCTGCCAAAATAGCAACCTTCTCAGCTGAAGAGTGCTAAATGATGCATGAGCACAGCTTTATACTCAGATACATGAAATAAAATTATAAAATGTTTTAAGGTCATCCTGGGAAAATGGTCGCAAACATGACTGGAAAGTACAAACTGATTCACAGAGAAGTTATCAACTAATTTTTAATCTTTTTGTCAACTTTACTGAAAGAGCTGTCTGCAGTTAGTCAGGATAATTTGTCATTTGCTATTGTATGTTGGTACTGAAAAATATATGAGCAAGTCTGCAGGACCTAAGTTTTTAAGACATCTGTCTCTCAGCCATCCCTCTGATTACATGGTAGTGGTTTTTGACAACTGAAAACCAGTATGAGCTATTTGTGGGGAAAAAAGAAAAAAAAAAAAAGTATTTGTGATTTGGGCAAATAATTAGCCACATGAAGAATACTTTTAATTTTATAACATGACGACCCCAGTCAAGAGTACAGTAGAGACAGGTTCCATCTTTAAAGTGGAAATAACATCTACTGATTTACACTGTTGCTCATATGCATGCTACTCAGGATACTGTTTTGACAGAAACAGTTAAACAAGTGCCAGGTCTTGAGGAAACAAATGAGTTACAGAACTGATAATCTGCCAGTTCTTCAGGGTTCAAGCCCTAGGTGAAATGAGTCTGTTACAATACATAGTTTCTGGTGGTCTACATGAAATCATTCTAGTGATCTCAGAACAGTTTCTGGTGAACAAGCCTCTGCTGTCCAAAACTGTACTGTTGGCTCTGAATGTCATTTTTGCTAACAGACTTGGCAGAAAAAACGAGGACTCACTGATAAGAAGGGACTCTTATCTCCAGAGGTGGTCCTCAGGTCAGAGTTGAGGAATGTTGGCTGGATAACGGGGTGAGCATGTGCTGCTGCTGCTGGCTTGAGTAACGTAATCTGTTTCTTCCATGACCACCCTAAGGCCCCATGACATAATCAGGACCAGTAGTATAGCTGTATACAAAAAGAACCAAATATTTCATCAACAACAACATCATCATCATCAAATACTACATTACTAAGAAATAAAACCAGACTTTTAAACCATGGGACAAGACTTAGCATGGAAGTAAGTCATCAGACATGAATTTTTGATTACCAGTTATTAGGAAGAACATTTCCTTCAGGGGAGTTTTTATCTGGAACTAGCAACTGTTGTGTTTCTTGTGCCTTTTTCCCAGCATTAGAGGTAGAATGCTAGCCTAGATAGAGAAGGAAAATTCATGTGGCAGTGCCAAAACTCATATGCACCTGTAAGATGCTTATACCTAGAGATCATTTTTAATTTCCTAAATGTCAAAGTTATTTGAGCAGCAGAAAGGAAATGTAGTCACTAAGCAATTGCAAACCCTGTTTAATCCAGAAAGACGGAGTGAGCAAACCCAAGTTCTTTTGAATCAAAGGCTGAGTCATCCAGTGTAACCATGAATGCCGTGAGAGGAACAGGAGCTGGAGGGGTCAGAAGCAAACCTACATGGGGGAGTCTCCCCCCTCAACAGGGACTACGGTCATGGCTTAATGGGATTGCACAGGTAGCCATCAGCATTGCTTGGAGATTGCTGCTTGATTAGTAGCAACAGCACGTGAGGAATGAACTGTGTCACCCTTAGGTCCTAGGGAAAAAAATATCCCGATAGTTAGAAAATAATTTTCTTACTTTTCACGTCTGATGTGAGGTCACTTAGGCTAAATATACATAACTACAGAAATTGGCATTTCTTTTATGTCATCTGCAGAAAATGTAAACTTCACAATCTTTAAGCACTTGGCAATATTGCTTTTCTCTTTTCTCCTTCAGTGAGCAGAAACTGACATATCGCTGTGTTGATTAAGGGCTGACTTTTCTAACAGTCTCTGAACGACTAATTCTTGTCTCTCCCAAATGTGAAATCCAAGCCTGTTGAAACTGGCCCATCTTTCCACAATACAGGATGTGAAATGAGGGCTGACAGACCTGAAACTAAAAAATCTTGCTTTTGTAATTGTGTTAACAGTCTAAATGTCATGACAGGTTTTTAATATATTCACATAGTCACGGAATATTACAAGAATATATAAATCAGGGACATAAAAAATCAGAAATTTATATTTATGTCAAATGCACATTTATATATTATATATATATTTTTATATATATTATATACATACTTATATATATATTATTTATATGTACAATATACATATATATTGTTTGCGTGTGTATCAAGAGGTAGTCATATCCACCTGCACAAACGTGAGTTTCTTTAATACCCATTGTGCACAAAAGTAACCTGCAGTCAGGTCCTTATAAGACATTACCACAGAACGATACTGTTTAATTAAAATATTTTATCATATAGGCATTAACCTCTATCAGGTTCCATTTATGCAAAGAATTATTAGACATGAACTAGGCCTTTGATCATAGCTTTTCAAACTTGATTGTAAAATTAATTTGCACTAAAACAATTTGTTATACCATTATTGTAATTAAAATGCAGAAAAAAATAACATATTAAACATACATTGTGTTTATATAAATGAAAAAGCTAACATTGTATATTTATAATTTTCTGCGATATCTATATTTCCTTGTATATTACTCTGTTCCAGTATTTACAACTCGATCAACAAATGTTTAAGTCACTTTCAAAACAGTACGAGAACTCTTACAAATACAGTGCTCTGTGTGTACAGCACACGCATACAAACTGCTGCATGTATTTGATATATGTATATGTGAAAACATATACAGTGATGGTTACAGCCGTACACATCACCCTCAAGTCATTTCACTCATACAACTAAAAACTCAGAAAAAACAGCTGCAGCATCAAGATGCTGCCTACTACCCGTATGGCCCAACCTTGATAAATTCTGCCAATTTCCTGTGTGTGTCCAGGATGTTCCTGTTAATCCTATTGAAAATAAACAAACACAAATAACCAACGTGACCTTTAAAACGAGATGACCAATATTCTCAGCTATTTAAACACGTGCTGTACTGCACTTCAGGCAGTTCATCAGTTAACTTTTGCATACCATCATGGTAGTTTGAGATCAAACTGTATAAATCCTTCTTTTAATCACTTTTTCTGTTGAGGACTGTGGGCTGTTTACATCTGTACAATACTAGTGTCCAGAGAAACAGCCTCTTAAAGGGAATGCCTCTTGTCTAATTAAAAATCAGACATCACAGACAAGCAAAGACACAATTGTTTTGGACACAGAACATGAAGTGATGATTAATCTTCTCCCTGTGCATTCTTGTCAAACGCTTACTTCACCTCTCACTTTATTCAGTTCTAAAAAACCATCTGGCCTGCAGTTCTTTTTTTCTTTTTTTTCCTTTTTTTTTTTTCCCTTTGGTATATGTTGCCTAATTTTTGTTAGTCATGAAGAAAAGCTGAAACCAATGATGATGTGACTCCACCAGGTGCCTGATATTACATCATGATAGACTCATGATAGACATTATCTTGCAAAACAGTCAAATACTTATTTTGGCTGGAGGATTTTTTTTTTTTCCCAGAGGAGGAGGACTGGTTATTCTTTCCTCCCCCACGTATTATTTGCTATTCTATGGCACAGAGGGACATGAAATGTCAGAGAATGATGCTTAATAAACAAATAGACAAATGAGTTCTCTTGAAAATGGGAATGTCACTCTTTCACTGTACCTTCACGTATCAAAATCACGTTAGAAATTCTCTAATTCCATACATAATGTATGCAGCTCTCAGTCTACATAAACTGCTCCTTGACATAATTAGACACCTTGCATAGTGATAGGCACAAGCATGGCTCAGGTTTGGGTGGAATAAACAGGTAATATTATGACCAAAAAAAAAAGCCACCACCCATTACAAAAAGTACGCACCCTGAGCCATCTGGCCAAAGATGAGAGGCACTGCCTTTCAGAAAAAGCAACACTTCGCTCTGATATATAGACCTGTCCCACAGGAACATTTTATTCATTACACAGATGTTGAGCTAAATCACTACAAATAAACAAGCGCATTTCCCTATCTGGGCATTCTCCTGCCAAATCCAAAAAGGTTTTCTTTGTCTGAGGTGAAATCCCCTCCAAAGCAATATGCCCAGAGAACAGTATTTACTTGAATATTTTTACCAATTATGCTGTTTTACATTCCCAGACTAGTTAAGATAAAGTGAGATTCAAGACCATTATGCTGCCATTGGACTATGATGTCAGACAGACACTTGTAAAGGACATTTCATCTTACCAGGACACTATTTCACTGATCTCAGCCACCTTTCTCATAGTGTGATCATCCCTGTCTTTCCTTTTTGGCTACACAGGGAACCTAGACAAACAGATTATTTTTTTTGTATAAAACACATGTGCCTCATCACATTTTAAACTAGCTGCAGCATCTAGGGAAAGCAGTCCTGCTATGAAAAAAGGTTTAAAATGATCATCAGGAGGAACCTTTTGTAACGTTTGAACCTTTTTTTGTAACTAAAAGCTCTCGACTTTTTTTTTTTTTTTTTTGAGACCTCCAATCCTCCAATACATACACAGTTTGTGTTGCAGAGTTTCATTAAATTCTTAGCCAACTTATATTCTGCTTCTAGGGCTATACAGAAGTTATTGTTGGAACACCCTTTTTGTTCTTTTGTTCTCCTTCACATAATTTAAGTGCTCAAATTAAACCCAAGCCCATATATTTTTGTAAGCCGTTAGTTTTTAATTGTCATAATACATGCACTGCTTTTATACCATTATTTTTTTTTCATCTCTTGCAATTAAAAGTCTCTTTGGATCTAAATCATTAATTAAACTCTTAGCCCTACTGAACACCTTTAGCAAAGGCAACTTTCAAAGGACTATGCAGTAGCAGGATAATGTTTCACTGTGAAACCTGGGACTGTGGAGCCATGACAGACACTGTTACATAGTAAGTTTGACCCTAAATTGCAGTCCAGGACAGATAAAAATAAATCCTTCCTTTACCTTTTTTCAACTTCTTTCCTGTATTTACTTATTTTTCAAGTTTATAATGACCTGCATCACATATAAAACCATACTATTCCACTTCATAAATGTTGCTAGATTTGCACTATGCCACTACTAGAAGACAGAGACTAATGTCAGGATTTTCCAAACACCCTCAAAAAGTGAAAGAAGCCCAAGCTCTATGAAACCAATTCCTAAACAAAGAATAAATTAATGAAATTAAAATACATGCAGCAAAATGCAGTATTAGAAAAATTATTTTTTTTTTCAGAAACAGTTTGTGATCAAAGGTTTCTAACTTGGTATGCATTAAAATTCTGTTCTGTTGTTGAAGAACATTATAGCTCTTCCATTGTTCTCAAACACAGCACCGGTCAAAGTAGTAGCAGAACAAATCAATTAATATCCTACCTGCCTCCTTCACTAATTAGAGACTCAATCTCTCTCTCTGTCTCTCTCTTTCTTTGCTCTTGATATTTGAAACTTCTCAGAAGGTGAAGATGAAAGTAGCAGCTCTCAAACTTTTCCAGAGGGTTTCCTTTTTAAGCCTTACATTCCCTGACAAGTATGGATTCAGTTGAGGTGAAAGAGCATTAGAAAATTTTTCCATCTCTGCTGCTTTTATTTATTTTTATTCACTCCCTATAAACACAATCCATGTCACTTCTACAAAAGAATCTCCTTATTAACTTTTATCCAATTCCTGTTCTAAAAATATTCAAATAGTCTCAAATATCAAACCTAATTAGTAGCATTCCTCTATATTGTTCCAGGAAATATGGCCACAGTACATACACTACCCATGGCCCATCAGCATCTCTGGTTTTGTAATCATCTTTCAGATATAAACCAGAATTGCCTTTCTTTTTTTTTTTCCATGAGAAATTCTTCAGTACGTGTGCCTGAATTCACACTTGCCCTTTTAGATGCTTGTTTTCTACTCTCCTTCCTCGTCGTTCCAGTCTGAATAGCTGAGACGGTTATGTCCTATCATTACTATCTGGCGTCCTCTACTTTCCCTACCTTTAAGCCTCACTTAGGAACCCAGGATGAATTTACCTTTACCATCAGTGCTATGCTGGGTTGTCTATCTGATCCTGTGGAGAAGAACAGCTACATGGTGCACAGCCTTGTGCACCAACGCAAGCAGTGGCTGGAACCAGCCCTGTTAAACAACCTGTTACGGTCCCATGAACTACAGCTTCCTCCTCCATGTATTGCCTGTTAGGTAAGACAGCAGGCCACCAGAATCTAAGATCTTGAAATCTGGAGATGTTTTCTACCAAAATTGAATATGAGATTCAAATCTCACTCAGCATCCATATAAAGCAAACACAGAATAATCTCTAATCTATCCAATTTACTCTAAGAGTACCAAAACTATAGCCTAGAAAAGCTTTTAAATGTTTCTTTTTCCTTTCACTCTCCCATTGTTTCAGACATATGGATCATCCACCAGTACTAGTGAAGCAATGAAATATCTCACCACGATCAGCAAATTTTAGACACAGTTTGCCCTCAGGATTATCAATTTCTCTGCTGCCTTTACAAATACAGATCAGGAGGAAAGATAGCAAGCAGCAGTGGTCAGGTCAGGACATCAAATATTAAAAATAATATTATCTGCTTTGAAATATAGCCACAGAATTGTCCTTCTCCATCTTCAGTTATATTCTTGTGTATATTTTATTGACTGCAACCCTAGATATTTGAGAAAAACATAAGTAAACTACACAAATAAGTATGCTTATTTACGCTTATGGAAATAAGTATGTTCCTGAGCAGACTTTCCTAAAAAGAGCCTTTCTATAGGTTGTGCGTAATGCAGACAAATCAACATTTTGTAAAAGTCGTTTAGACAAGTTTACAATGATAATATCAGGGTTCTTGATTAACTGAATTTTAAGCAAAAAATTAGAAGAAAAGTAACAGCAGTGATAATCAGCCAAAAATTAATTATTTCCAAAAAGATTCTGCTTTGGCGCAGAATGTAAAGAATGTAGCTAGAGTAGCTTCAAACTTCCTGAGAAAGGAAGAGACTTTAGACAGTGATCCAATGGCCAAATGAGAGAGAGTAAGCTCAGCTGCTCAGCGAACGCTACAAAAGAGAAGGAATCAACAGTTATCCTCAGAAATGCATGAAACACTTTAGTTGTGAAGTTTTGTCTCTGTGTCTGCCTAGAAACAAGTGAGTATTTATGCCCCTGCATTTTTAGTGGAGTCAAGAAATGGCTTCAATCCCTAGCCTGTGTCAGTAGAGCTTGCATAGTGAAGCAAAAAGCCTGCTTTGTGACTTCAGTACTAGAGTGGCATTATAGTGAGCAAAATGTGTAAGAATAGAGTATTGTAAGGCAGCCTTGTGTTACCCTCTCTTTTTTTCCCACCATCTTTTCCCCTTATCATCTCTTTTGTCAATTTGTTGTCAACCACCGCGTTCCTCTTCATAACAAATCAACAACATAGTTCCTCAAAATGTTCAACAATAAAAGAAGGTGTAGAAAACAAAATGGATTTGCTAAAATCTAAGGTTACCACACATGCCAGATGTCACCAGGTGGACCAGTCTATTCATCTCTTTCCAGGCTAGGATGTGAAAGTCGGGGCATGCCCATTTCCCTTGAACTCATCTTTCATGCCAAGACAATTGTCAGTCACTACCAGCTGATTTCATAGACTCCATGAAAAGGTTACTTGTCTTGTCTTAAACCCAAAACCCATTTTCTTTAATGTATGTTCCCGACATTAGAGCACAGGGATCTAATCCTATCTAATTATTGAATGTGTGTGATTTGGTTCCATTACACACATTTTCTGCATGCAATATACAAATTTGTTCTTCATTGATACAACATCTTGGACAAGCACAGCATCTGCATATATACACGCAATCAAATGCAACACAGGACTGAACCTTGCACATGCATGCATGGCACACAAGTAAAGGCTTCTCTGTACATGAAAACTCTTCTGAAGTGATATAGGGAATGATTACACCTAAATAAATGCCTGTACGTAAAAACCCAAGGAGATCCAGGACTATTTTTGCAGAAATTCTGGTTTTGGAAGGGTTAATCCAGAACTTCACTATTCTTTTAACACTGCACTTAGGAACCATAACCACAGCAGCTCTGTGCACTTGTAGCATTTACTGAAGCCAGTGGGAGTCATGGCTTCTTGCAGGAGTGAGCCATACACACATAATCTAAGTTAAAATATATTGTTTACATACTGCAAACCTAATAATTCACAGAATCCCTGGCATCGTACTGCAGGATTTTCCTTCAGACATAGCCACTTCTTCTCCAGATCAAGTTTTTCATGTCTTGGTAGCAGTTGACCCTAGAACCATTTTCAGACATAAGTCAGTGTTTTCTTAACCTGCCAGTGCCCTACTGTAAGCACGTTCATCATGCAGCTGCACTCTTAGTCAAAGCCCCTTGGGAAAAAAACAAAGTTACTGAAGAGTTTCACTACTGGGATTTTAGCAATGTTAGTGCAGTGCACCCTGCTGGACTGCACAGAGACTCCTGCACGCTGCCTGTCGCACCCGGGGCCGTGATTTGCCTGGGGAATAAATTCCCCGTACTAAAAACTTACCCAGCATATCCCTGCTGAGAGCAGAGCTTGTCCTTTCACTGTCCTACCATGCTCACAATTTTAATGTGTTTATCACGAAGCTAAGCAGATACCTGGAAGAATATAAAGAGAGCAGACCACAGTAACGTGAAAATTATTTCTGACAAGTCTCATATGAGCTACTTTATTTTTTCTCAGTTCAGATTTTTTTTTTTTGCTTTGGGTTTATTCACTTCTTACTGCTTTCATCTCAAAACATTATATAAGTTAAATACTTTTTCCACTTTTAGATTGAGTTAATGCCCCTAAAATCTATCTCAGCCTGAAATATCTTAAAAGATAAGCAATTAAAATATTAGTTAATTTTCATTTTATTTTAACCGAACCCTTACTCGAGCAAACCTCTCACATAATGCTCCAAATTTATTTCAAGTATATCAGCTGGAATAATAGTTCTGGGAAACCACTGGAGACTTCATTCCATAAACCAGAGTTATAAAACAGTTATCAAAGGCTTCTATTACCCAATATTTAAGATGAATGATGTAATTCTATCATAAGTTAATAAAAATGAAGGAAAGTTGTCATTACTTTCAAAAAACAAAGTCTAGTTACCTTTTTCAAGCAGTAACTCTGAGGCAGAAAGGTGACCTTTAATTTCTAGTTTTCCTCCATCTTTCTTAGATGACACCCCTAGCAGTACAAAATGGTTTAATAGAAAATGAGTAACCTGAGTGAGCTGATTGTATAATTATAAAATACTCTGATTTTCTAAAAGCAGATGGAAAAAGCTTATGCTGAAAGACATTTTTCAGGAAATGTTAGAAACATCTTTCCTAAGAATGTTACTTTGAAGGAAACAGAAAGTGATATAATGAGAAAGGACAGAATCCAATTATTCTAATATTTTAGTTCTGACAGAAGCCAATTTTAGGCTTTTCAGTGAAAGGCACAAAATCAATTCTAAACCATGCAGAGACTCAATGAAAGAAGTTAAAAAAAATGGAGCAGGTGTTGGAAAACTGTATCTGCCCTTTTTTCTGTTTGTTATCCAAAAATGCAAATTACTTTTTCCCAGAAACCTTCCAGCTACATTTTAGCTTGAGAAAATTTAGCATCTATTCATGCTAGGGCTGAGAGAGAAAGCCATAAATGTCAGCACACAGCAATCTGGATTTTATAATTACATCTCTCAACATCCCTGAATATAATGTATAGAACTAGGTAATTACAGCACAATAAAAAATAAATAAATAAAAATCTTATAATTAAATAAAATCAAGACACAAAAAATAGAGAAGCAAGGAAATTTATGAATTGGAGTTGCCCAATATGGGTAATTGGTCTCATTTTCTCAAGTAACTGCAACATATAAATATCACAACTGTAAAAAATGGGCAATTTATGCTCACACAGAAGAGTCTTTAAAATTAAAAAGTATTTCTGCTTTGTTAATGTCATAAATAGTCAGAGCTACTGCACCTAGGAGCCAAACCTGCAAGATTCATATTTCTGTAGTCACGAGCAGAATCTTTTCCTTGTTAGAGACATCCCCACCCCAGTCTTCCAACTTAAAGCAGCACACTGTCTCAATCCCTAGGTCTACCCACTGTTTTGAAAAGTGATGTTTTGCCTTAAAAACTTGTTGTTACTGCAGGCTGGGCCTATTCATTGTGAAGGGAAGCACGTGAGCCACTTACACTAAGCGGAGTTTGACCTAAGGCTTCACGCAGCATCCATCAAAGTCAGCCCCACAGCTCTGCTGACATCAGTGGCCCACGACGGAGTTGTCTGTGTCATGCATCCTTCTGGCAGATAGCTGTGCTCACGAGCCATTCTCAGGCTGAAGTGCATCCTCAAAGACCTGCACAGATTTTAACTAATCTCACAGCTCCCCTTGATAGGCTGGGCAAGTAACACTGTACAGTTCTGAGCACTCAGCCTTCTACAAACACATTCCTCTCCTGACCTTCAGTACCTGCATGCTATTTCAGTCATGGGTGGTCCTCCAACACACTGCAAGTAGACCCACAGCATCCACTGAAATTTCTAACCTAATTTAAAAGGACCTCATTTAAAAGGGCGACTCTTTTTATTACTCAGATGAATAAGAACAAAAGAAATAAACTACTGAACTCGCATCCTTCAGAACCTTTCCAAAGGTCTTTGTCCCACCTCGTCCCTTCGTTGTATATCATCTGCCCATGGTTCTCTTATGCTCTACTGTACTTTAAATAACTACTGGAGGTGTCTGAAGTATTCACACAAATATCTGATGTGGCTTTTAATTTAAATAGATTAGTGAAAGGAAACTGAGCCTATCAGAGGTGAAAAAAACAGCATAAATCTCAATGGACTACTAGATTTCTCTCTTTTTTTTCTTTAAATAGGAAGTAAGTGGTATTGCTATCATCCAGCACCAGTTTAAAGTTGTACCATTCTATGTTTTGGCACATTTTATTATGGCATCTGGAGATCATTTCAAAGAGATGCAAAGTTTTCTACCCTACAGATTACCCATGTATCTCAGAAGAAAGAAACGTATTAATTTGGTCGTATATGATGCTGAGGATTTTTCTTGCTATTCTGTTAAAGATACATTTTCCATTCTGGGTGCTTTGTTTTACTTCCAGAGGATGACAGCCATGGTTATCCACAATACCTTGCATCCGTTCGGGAATTGCTTGCACCAGATTCCCTTGATGACAGTTCCCATTAGCACACACTCATTTACACATACTTTTTCGCATTTGTGAAATTCCTTTCTTCAATTGGATATGAAAGATTATTCCTTTAATAGTCCTCACAGGTAGATAAGTCCCGTTTGGGGAAGCTGTCGCTCACCATGACCGCTAGATCAAAGGGGCTCCAGCAGAAAGACTATCTCTGAATCTGCGAAGGGTCACTTGTCCTCTGAGCCCTGGTTGGCATTCATAGCAAATGAAGTTCCAATTCCATCCCACCTGTTTTAACACTACAGTGTGGCTGGAAGAATGGCATTTTCAGTAGTGCTGCCTGAGGTCAGCTTACATATTAAAGCTTCTTCATAAAATAATGCAAGATGTATCTGATCAATAGCTCTTCCTTCCTCTTCTGCCACTCAAACCCAAGGAAGATACTTACCAGCCACCACAGCTATGGTGAGAAAATCAGCTACACATTCACCCAAAACTTGCTGTACGGCCAACCAGCATATCTCTAAAGAGGAGAGTGATTTCTGATCCTTCTGAAGGTTGAATGCTGATATTTAACAGAAGACAGACCCTTCCTTGAATGGCTAAGTTGTAGGAGTTGTTGTGGCAACTGAAGTCTTTGTCAGAAGGGAAGTTCTAGTTGCTTACTTCTGTGAGAAGAAATATCCCATCAAAGTACTCAATTTAAACCCCTGTGAGTCTCATAGGAAGTCATGAAAGTGGGAAGACAGAGTTGTTCTGAAATCTTTGCATAATTCCATAGCTCATCTCCAGTGGCCAGTATCCTCACTCCATCCACATGACAAGTTTCCTTTTTCTCCCAGGCTGAAGTAAGACCGTGTTCAGAACATCACTGCAGACAAAATTAGATGGAAGGCCTGCATATGGTTCTGAGCTGATCCACTATCTAAATGGATTACGGCTTTCAAAGAGATATTTTCTACTTATAATGGGCTGCTTTTGCTCACCATATAACCTACTAACTTCAAGAAGGCTGTCAGGCCTAATTATAAATTGCCATCTTTGGTGACACTGCGTAGCCTTAGCATCTGTTTTCAAGCCTCAGATATATTCATGGCATGGATCAGATCCTGCTTTTTAACATTAATCTCCTTTCTGAGGAAAAGCTCTTCAACACGCTTTTCTTATTTTAGCTTCACAAAAACTCAACTTATTAGGCTAAGTGGGACCCTACTAGCCCTTCATATAGTATATGAAGGTACATGAAGGAGGTATATGAAGGTACGGAGGCACTGATAGTACTAGATAACACTTCAAGTTTGTTTATGTGATCTTATAAATGTTTATGTAAGGTTCACCAAGCATTGGCAATAAGCAATAATGTAATAATGTTGCTTGGGAAAGATCACTGAGTCTCTAATTGACTTTGTAATTTTAGTAAATTTTTACTGTAAAATTTGTAAAAATTGTAGCCTGCTAAGGTTTGACTTTGAACCTGCTAGACCTACAAGATGGAAACAGAACAACTACAGCATCCATAGTGAATGATGAGCCAGGATATTCCTTCCTGTCTGTCAGTTTCTCCATTTTTAGGATGTTGCACAGGAATATGCATGGGATTTGAACACAATTATGAAAATATTGATCTAATATTCTGCATTTTTTACAAATAAAAAAAGCTGTGCCTCAAGGAAAGTTGCCTGAGCTGGGCCCTGCTGATATAGGAAAAAGACCTGACAAGGAATCTCAGAAGGCAAGATTGACACCTATGACTAGAAAGTGCTTATGGCAGACTGAAAAAAAACATGAGCAGGTCCATAATGTCGATTTCTAGCCCACGTAGAAATAAAAATGATTAGGAGGTCCCAGGTGAAACTTCCAGCTGTTGAGAGAGGCAACATGTTCAGTGTGGAAATTTTTATTTAAGTCTTGGAAATTTTGGCTGCTGGTTTTGCAATGATTTTGCAAAATTAATAATCAATAAAATTAAAAATCAAAAAAGTCCACATCCTTACATATGGAAATAAGTAGAAATCAATTCTATATCAGTCTTCAATTTTCTATATTTTTACCATTAGAAAGATTCCAAAGAGCAGAGGAATATACAGGACTTATGTTCAATTATAGCCTCTCGCAGAGTTTTAGATTCAGTCCAGAATACAGCTGTCCAACTAACTGACTTTAAAAAAAAAAAAAAAGGAAAACTACCGAGAAGCAAGTTGAAAATAAGTTTAAAATAACACTGTTTGACTCAGATGATCTTGTGCCGTTACTCTTTCAAATCCCGAGTTTGGAAAATTTTGTGATTCGAAAGAGCCAAGAGGTATTTTTTAATCACAATGAAATTACTTTTTCCTCACCCTTTATATTAAAACTATATATTACACTTACGTGACACTTTCATCCTGAAGGACTGCTAAGGTCTTTACAGATTTTCTAACTTTTGAATCTCCATCTGACACAAAAAAAGCTTTCTCACATTTTTACTTGGGGCAGAGCAGACAACAGAACCTAGTTCCATGTACTTTTAGAGCAGCAAACACCTGTTCATACACCTCTAACAACCAGCTAAAAGTCAAGGCGTAGTTTAAAAAAATAATTTATCATAGCTGTGTTTTTGTGAATGAGATCTGAACCCACTGACATCTGTGGAGTTTTGCCCAAGAGAAACAAAAGGTTTAGCCTCTTTCTGTACTATTTGTATTAATAGGTAATGAAAACCAATTATATCTGAAAGGCGTAACTGATACAAAAGATATAGTGAGTACTAGTTCAGAGAGAGGAGTAAAGAATACATAGAATGTGGTTTATAAAACCTTCCACTTTAAAGAAAATCCTTACCTGTATTTTAAGGGCACAACAGTTAGGAAGCCACAAAAAGAAAAGGAGAGAAAAAAAAAAAAAGCTTTAATTGTAACAATATCTACTACTCCATTTCTGTTGCAAATTTTCAGAGATCATACACACTGAAACTGCATCCACTTAGGAATTGCAAGATTCTGCCTCTGGAAAGAACAGTTTGTTAGACTAGTGCCAGATTGACAACCCTAGACCCTTTGTCTTTTCTTGATCCCCAAACAGGTTATCCCGTTGACTTCAGATGAAAAAGACGATTCTTGGAACATCTTTAGAAGTTCTTAGCATCCAGCAGAATTAGGATCACTTAGACACTGCTGCACTCATTACTGATTACCCTGATATTAGAAAAAGTCTATTAAGTACCACACAGCCTGAGCAGATGGCCCAAATTGCGTGGAGCTTCCTTCTTTCTCTTTCTGCAGTTGAGCCTGCACTTGGAATTCATCTGTGAGCATTTCAACATTGATGATTCACTCTTTGAAGGACCTCCAGGGAAGTCCTACAGCACCTCCAGACAAAGTTCTCACCTCTGGCTTTTTTTGGCTTGCAGGTTTATTACCCACCAGAGAGCTTAGACTTATAATATGTCCAAATACAACTTAAATTCCAGGCTCTTACATGTGCTGATGGACCCCAGAACTCCTAATTATAATTACATATTCATATTAGCTGACTGAAATGCTAAATTACAGTTTTGATCCCACATTGTGACTCTGCACAAAGCCATAACTGATGTTGAACCTCAGCTAGAAGAATGGAAAGGAGTACAGGAAGATCCAGCTTTTGCTCTTTTGACTCAAGAAAGAAACCATTTACTTTCTGATGTGAAGAATGATGAGAGTAAAGTTATGTGAGCAAAATATCATTCCCATCCTGTCATTTCCAAAAAAAAAAAAAAAAAAAGTTTAATGTCTTCAAACCTAAGGCTGTAACAAAAGGACAATGGCATATAATAGTGGGGAATATTGCTTAAGAGTGAACCTTTTTTCAGTTAATGCAGATTTTTACACTTTGTTTCCTCCTTGAAAGTTTGGCCAAAAAAAGTCTTCCTAAATTCTCTCAGGAGTAATAGGGTTGATGCAGCATTACACATTTATGCTCTGGATTCCAATAAAAAAGTTGTTACCATAGCAAAAAGTATTGTTGCAAAGACAACACACACAATGTAACATTAAAGAAAAAATCTCTAAAAATATTTCCAACGCTCAGTAATAATGTAGGGTATTTTCTCCTAATTACATAAAGATGAGTGTGCGCTACTGCTTTGATAGTCCCACTATAATGAAACAGACTCCTTAAAGACTCTTCTTTCAGAACGAAAATTTCTAAATTATTTCCTTTTTTCACAGTTGCATCAATTATTGTTAACATTATTTATATCACACTATTGCCTGAAGCCAGTTAAGGACTGGAGAAAGACCTATCTTGCGAGGTACTGTGCATGAGCTGTAAAAGGCAGGTCATACATTATAATCTGGGTTAATTTCTGGAAACAGAGGGATAAAAAAAAAAAAAAGAGTTAGTTGGGGTGGTATGAATGGAAAAATGAGGTGGCAGTAATCTGAGTACAGATGGCTCCTGTAGTCTGGCATACCACCACCAGCCAGCATTGCTCAGTAAACAGTGATACAAGCTAGTTTAAAAAAAAATAAAATAAAAGTTTTAAAAAATAAACTTTTAGATTTGGTGGTGATTTAGATTTTTCCTTCTCTGCATGGCAGAGAAGGACCTGGGAGTACTGGTTGATAGCCGGCTGAATATGAGGCAGCAATGTGCTCAGGTGGCCAAGAAGGCCAACAGCATCCTGGCCTGTATAAGAAGCAGTGTGGCCAGCAGGGCTAGGGAAGTGATTGTGCCCCTGTACTCGGCTCTGGTGAGGCCGCACCTCGAGTACTGTGTTCAGTTTTGGGCCCCTCGCTACAGGAAGGACATGGACGTGCTCGAGCGAGTCCAGAGAAGGGCAATGAAGCTGGCGAGGGGTCTGGAGAACAAGTCTTACAAGGAGCGGCTGAGGGAGCTGGGGTTGTTTAGCCTGGAGAAGAGGAGGCTCAGGGGAGACCTCATCGCTCTCTATAGGTACCTTAAAGGAGGCTGTAGCGAGGTGGGGGTTGGTCTGTTCTCCCACGTGCCTGGTGACAGGACGAGGGGGAATGGGCTAAAGTTGCGCCAGGGGAGGTTTAGGTTGGATGTTAGGAAGAACTTCTTTACTGAAAGGGTTGTTAGGCATTTGGAATGGGCTGCCCAGGGAAGTGGCTGCGTCGCCATCCCTGGAGGTCTTTAAAAGACGTTTAGATGTAGCCCTTAGTGATATGGTTTAGTGTAGGACTTGTTAGTGTTAGGACAGAGGTTGGACTAGATGATCTTGGAGGTCTCTTCCAACCTAGACGATTCTGTGATTCTGTGATTTGTAGGCTTTTTAGATACCACACATGAAGAACAACATGAAAGAAATCATCAAACTGATTGCAGGAGTAGATTCTCAGGTGGCAAAATCTTGCTCTGGGAGAAGTTAGGACAGGTGTAAATAACAATGCAATACTACCTGAAACACAGAACAATGTTAAAGTGGAAGAGAGACGAACACAATGGCAGAATATGTAAATAGTTTGGATGAAGAGACAGGAAAACGATCTCAGTAGCAGAGTTGTGAAGGAAGTCCACAAGGGCAAGACTGTAGAAAGCATGACCAGAGAGGAGGACGCTGAGCTAGTGAAACACGAACTGAAGGGAGCTCAGAAAAGCCTTTGCATGTGAGTGTACGTGTTTACAGAAAGTGCAGGTTCTCTGCATCTCATGTTGGAAGAAGCAAAAAGACCTGCCCACAGACAGCCTGTGTGAGACTGGAGATGACAAGACCAGGCCAAAAAAGAACCTAAAGACACAGCCTTTTGCAATGGAAGAATGCTATGTCTGTTCACAGCAGTGAAAGGAAAAGAGAAGGCAAAAGAAAGTGCAAACATAGGGACTGGGATGTGAGGGAGATGATCAAAAAAGAGAAAAGAAAAAGAAATGCAGAATATGGGCATGTGAAGGGAAGAGAATAGTAGAGAAATTCACTGAAGAGGGCAGTAATGATAAGCTAAGATAGGAACATGTAGAAGCACATGGTGAAAGATGTAAGTGAATGGCAAATGGACTAACATTTGGAATGGAAAACAAAATGAACTAAGCTAACAATTGCACCACGCAGGATATTAAAATAATGTTTAGGTTCTTCATAGACCCTCAGAAGACCTTTGACTTCAAAATGTAAACATTATTTTAATAGCTTGTGGAGGGAACAGGGATATTTATTTACTTGACTAAATTCTTTAAAACGTTTACACTGAAAATTGAATGTCACCAACTCCACCACCCCAGGTGGCCAGCCTACCTGAGATACACAGTATTCTCTGCTTGACTTAGGAGTAGTGATGGAAGGTTTTTATCACCTGAATTACTCTTTGACACTAGAAAGAGATGGAGACACAAGTCATGTTGTTGGGTTTCAAAGATGCTTGTTAATAAAAAGAAAAAACTAAACTCAGGACTGATGGTTTCAGGTACAGAGGTTATAAAGAACTTCTGTCCCTATTTCTCTACAGAACCCCTTTCCAATTTTTCTCTCTCTCTCCCTCTCTCTTTTTTTTTTTTTTTTTTAAAGCTGGTTTCTATTTCCTTATCTTCCCAAATTCTTTTTCTTTCCTCTTACCTCCATCCTATTGCCCTGCCATTCTTCCACTCATCCACTGTCCTTTACACTTTGCAGTACAGGAAGGAAGACCCCTTTTCTTCTCCACTGCCTCAGCCCAGGTAAAGAGGAGCACAGAGAGCTCAGGACAGTTGGACACTCCCGTCTTCTGATCTTCTGTCCAGAACTACACAGCTGCAGTGCAAATAAGGACTGCAATTGCTTGATGAGTCCTTCAGGCCCTGCTCAGTTTCTCTGCCCAGCAGACCACATGTGTGCTGTTTCTACATTGGAGCTCTCTGGTGGCATTTCCCAAAACACAGTTGGCAAATTCAAAAGACTCTCCCCTGAGAATGTTAAAATTGTTGTTTTCCAGATTTTAAAATAATTGGCCAAATTTCAAGTCCTCACTACAGACCAAAGTACTGTAAGTCCTTGCTACAGACCAAAAGGACAGTTTCTTATTTATACATACATACAGACATATATTCATACATAGCTACATGCAGCCCTAAACATGGACAAAACGTCTTTTTTTTTTTTTTTTTTTTAAAAAATTCCCAGTTGGAGAAATTTCTGAAGCATTTTAAATTAAACTTTCCAAAATATTTGCCCAAGGCAGACAGCATGGAAAAATTTGGCCCAAATTGTTTAAGTTTGGCAAAGCTATAAGCAACAGAAAACAGGATCTTATAATAGAAATTGCTGGGCAGCCTTATGCCAGACATCACTATTTGTGCTGCTTGTAAGACTTCATTTTCTTTAATAGGAGTTGCATGGCAGGGCTGTAATACCCTGGGGCTTCCTGTCTTTAATTTCCTTTGAATATAACCTTGGTCTTAAGCCTTCCTTCCTAAATAACCTCTGTCTTTAATTATTTTTTAAGCAAATTACAACTTAACAAGCACACATTCTCGTAAGACAGAACCTCTAATTATCGAAATGACAGTGCCGCTTAGAATCTGAATTTCACAGTACTTCAGTGACCAATTTGATAGGTCAGTAAATAATTACATACCATCACTGCCAAAAAATAATTAAAAAGTTACTATAAGTCATTATAGATACCTATGCCTTGCATTACTCTGTCACCTGGATGATTCTTGCAGAGGAATATTCATAAAAAGAGCAGCAGGGAACTATATATGTGCAGTCCCAAGTTGTCCCACAATTCATTCATATTTGGAAGATGTATTAAATTATTTTGGCTGGGATTAACTTTGAAGGCATTTCTCAGTCCCTTTTTAGGCAAGCTGTCATAAGTATATGTAGCAGACATCAGAACGTGGCTCACCACTCTTGGATAAATCGGATAAAATTATTCTGCTGGAGGTAATTTTATATTAATTATCTTGCTGGGAATAACATTTAGGTCTAATTCTGTAGGATTGGCTTCACAAATTCTCTAAAATCACAGTATTGATGAGTTGCTTCATCCTCAGATATGAGATAAAATAGTTTATGAAGACAGGGGCTTTTTAATCTAAGCCAAATTTGCAACGGTGTCCTTAGTCCCCAAATCTTCCAGGGTTGTATGTTTTAAGATTCGATATAGCATTTTAAATGCTTGTCTGATGCTTTAGAGCTCTATCTTAACATTAATGCACAGAAATTTCAGCACAATTTCTGTATGCTGCTTAAAGAAATGTGCCCAGCTCATTGATTGTAAACCACCATCATTATCATTAATCCATTTCAAACAACGACATAAATCGCACAGTCATACCTGCAGGGGATGAGACTCTGGAGAACCAAATAAAGGTGGGTACTATCTAAACCATTGCATATTTAGAAAAAAAGAAATCTGGCTAGTTCTAAGATCACTTATGCTCTCCATAGGATCCCCCCCTCCAACACTACCATTTTTCTGTTTGCTTCTACGCACACACAAATGTACCTTACTTAGATTTAAGCCACAAGGAAAAGTCCTCCTCCATTTTAGTTGCTCACCCAGCCATGCTCCCTTTGCAGAGGTTGTCGAGAGGGTTTTCCTTTGCTGTTACGGATGCAGACTGCCTGGGGTGGCTCCACTTGACTTACGAAACCCCTCCAAGACGCTTCCGAGTGACTAGCAGCCTTCAGTGGTTATCAGCTTTGGGCCAATGTGACCAGCTGAACTAGAACTAAAAAAGTATGCATTCCTGTATCAAACTTCCCAAGTTACCCATGCAACTCATCTACAAAACATTTTAAAATTATTCTTCATGTGATCGGGGCTTTTCTACATTAAATAAGAACATAGCTTCCCTTTAGAGACTAACAAATTCTTACAGCAATATCCTTAGAAAAACAATTGCCAGTTGTTACAAGCATGTATTCAGAGTGAAAATGAATCGAAAAATCTTAAATCTTTCCTTTAATTATCAGTAAAACTCTGCAACAATGTTGTTAGTCCTCAGTTTGAATATGAATGAAAATTCCTGAAATACTTGAGTTGCTTTAAAGACCTGACTCTAGGAAAACTGATCCATCTTGAAAGCAAACTGGAAAATAAGGGGGCTACACACATATTCTTGTGTTATGCTAGTCTAAGTAAAAAGATGATTAACATCACCCTCGATTTAGCCTTCCACAGCAACTAGCTAAAGTATTGCAATTTATTGGAAAGTAACAGTTTATGAATTTAAGGAAATTTCAGATGTTTGGGTTGGGGTTTTGTTTGCTCGTTTGTTTTGTTTTTCCATTTAATGATCATTTTAGCACCATCTGCTGGTGTTGAAACTTGCTCTGGAAACTAAACACCAGGTACGTGCTTCATTTTAACTTCTTCAAGACCTACCTCTGGCTTTTCTTACAAGAAAAGGTTAATTGCTTACTTTTCTACTACAGATCCCAGGATTGGATAAGTAATTTATCTGAATGAATCATGCATCCAGATAGAATATACCTGCTGGAGGTCATGTATCAGGAGCAACATTCTATTAAAGAAATACCTCACCTACAGCTACATCCAGGATTGGATGTGATTTTTCATTCTTACATAGTAAAAAACAAACACGCTCTTTCCTTTAGAGATGATCGAACTTTTTTCACCTAGTTTATTCTGAATTGATACGTGGTATTTATACTATGGAATTATGCTGTGATATTGGAGATATGATGTCTGGTTCACAGTCAAAAACTGACTTGCTAGAATTATCTCTAAATGTATCCAGTCACATAATTCTATGACTTACTCCATCTGACTCATTTTTAATTCCTTGGCTTGTTTCTGACTCAACTCTGTCCTGTTCAGAACCTCTGGGGGCACAGTCAGTCTGCTAGCACTTTAGGAAATCGTCACGCTAGGTCCCAGCTGCCTTTCTACAGCACCTATCCTGAATACCAGAAACATCTCCCACCTCCAGCACAAGTTTTATCTCTGCCTTGGTTATGCCAAGCTTACAAAATTTCTCTGTACAAGACCTGCCACATGCCTGGGTTTGACCGACAACATCGCAGAACACTAAGAAACCTGCCATGGACTTCATGGACTGCCCAGAGGGAAAGGTTAGTATCAACCCTTTGGAGTTTTAGGCAGGTCTAGCAAGTAAATATGCAAGCGGAATTTCACATGTTTCTGTTGTGGCAGTTCTTCACATCAATGACTCCTCACACAAGAAAAGCCAGGAATGGACATTGGGATGATTTTTTCAGTCTTCCCTTTCAATGCTTGACACTAATCTTTGTGGCACATACTTCAATGTCTGTTCCATCTTGGTGACCTCCTACCACCGTCATCCCAGACCTGACTATACCTCTCACGTACCCCTCTCTGTAACAAATACACTCCCTCCCTCAGAGCTCTACGGCAGCCATCAGTCTCCTCAACTGACCCTTCCTTCTTCGTGTTAGAAAACTCCTCCAACTCAGAACACCTACGGCTTAAAGCTGGAATTCAGTTGTCTGAACCTTAGAGTGGTGCAGTGAAATAATCTTTCCAACAAATATATTCCAGATTGCTGCAAAAAGCTGATGCAGAAGCAGCAGGCACGATGAAATGCCAGTTTATCAGCATGGCGTATCAAGCTGTTACAGGCTAGCAACATGGCTGGGAAATGAGAGGAGGCCCTCGCGTAGCTGCAAGGCTAGGTGCACCCCTTCTTATATAGATTTAAGTGGGCTCCAGTAATAACAGTGCCCTGCTATGGTCAACTTAGACAACAGTTGCCCCAAGGAAGCTAAATAGCCATGAGACAATTAATTACCTTCTGCTTTCCTTTTAGCCATACAGATAAGGTTAAGCAAAGCCCAAACCATGAGTGCCCATAAATTCTCTATCCTAGAGAGTGGTGACTGAAGACTTTTCAGATAGATGTTCTCGGGTAAGTTTTCAAAGCCATGCTCAAAAAGGTCAAGTCAAGAAGTAAATCCCGTTATTTGTTAGAAAGATTTGTGTGTACGCCTCCCACATTCACTGCTTTGAAATGGACCCCTTAATGTCTGGAGGGGATACAAAGCTTATGGCTCTTCTAAGGTTTCAGAAGGAGGAAGAAAGGCCATGACCTTTAATAAAGATTATTCTGCAGAATACTCACTTTTGCATAATCTTTTACAAAAGAAGCTTGATGAAAGGTGCAATGCAGTAATCTAAAGCAATTCCTTGAGCTGTAAAGAATTAAGGAGGACATTGAAGATGAACATGTTATATGCATTGATGGAGAAACTATGATCAAGAGGTTTAGGTCAGAGATGGTCCTAGTCACAATGCCCAGTCTCTCTGGATTGCAACAAAAAGAGGGCAGTATGGTCCATACCATTACGCCAGTTCTGTCTGCCAGCACTGGTAAATGGTAGTTCAAACTTATTTGTGAGTTGCCTCTTTCCACATCAATATAATTCATCTAATTTCCATCAGTATCAGTGAGATTCAGAAGAAGGTTTATCAAGAAGAGCTAATTTTGGTGGGGAGGGGTTAGAAAAACAGAAACCCTGGGAACAAATTAATTTGGGTAAATTTCCCATTAAAACAAAGCCAAAACCTTTTGAAACTGTCCAAATGTCCTTTCTAATATTTTGAACAAATGAGTTCCTTTGAATTGCATTCTACTTCTGTTTTTCAAGTTTAAATGAACATATATTCAAATAACAGATCAAACTTGAAACACAAACTTTGGTTTCAGAAGTGGTCACTTAGTGAACAAGAAATGCCATACTTGCACATCTCATGGGTTCTTTCACATTTTGGAAAAGAAGAAATAAACAATTTTTTGCCATGTATAAAATACTTCAGTGAATAACTCCTGGCTTCACTGAAATTCTTCCTACCCCAAGAAGTGCAAACTTGCAAGGCATTAGGATGTTCACAGGTCAACAGAAGAACTTCAAAGTGCAGTAATGACAATTTTAAAGTCTGATACATGCATCTCTACCATGGCTCCTCCTGCGCCCATCTTTTGTGGCTTTGTGCTAGCTCAGTTCCCATAACATTATAGTAGGCCACACAATGTACTCACAATAAATAGAGAGAAACAGCCTAGGTGATCGGAGCATATAGTTTTCAATCAGTCTTGCCAAGCATGGGTTTCATTCAGTGAAGAGGGATAGCACTGGACCAATTGCTTAACACAAATATGCCATTTTGTGGCTCTTCATTTTCCACTGCTGATTATTAGACACAAACAAGTTACTCCCCATCTTTACAACTAACCTAACTTGGGCACTTAGCTTCCATGGGTATATTTACTGCTACTGGAAGAACACAACTGGCCTCCTGTTCAACTTGGAAATGATAAACTCTACGTTTCCTCTTGGAATTGATCCAGCTTCCACTGCAGGCAACACAAACAAAGCCATTAATGAGTTATGAGAGCCTTCAACACGTTATATATGCATTGCCCTGGAAATTATATTTACTCACTTCCCAATGAGTACTATTGTTCAGATAACTTCTGTTCCTCCAACCTGACACAACAAAACTGGCAGTTCACTGAGCTTTAAGTTAGCTAGCTAGCTAGACAGACAGATATTTTGATTGAGATGATGCCCAAATGTCCCATTCACAGCTAGAGGCCTGTGCTCCTTACATGAAAGTCCTGAGTTTGGTCCACAGTGGTTATCATGGTAACAGTATTCACAGGCTACTGTGCTTGGATAGAAAATGCTACACGAGAGCAATTTATCATCATTCTGTTTAGAACTCGTGGCCAAAGTGAGCTGGTGCATGCTAGTACATAAGTGTTAGCAGTTTAGAACGGTTAATCTAGTCAGTTCATCATATACTACGACAAAACAGAATATCAACAAACCCCTATTTCCAAATACGTTTTTTCAAGTAAAAGTATTTCTTAAGTTACATTTCAATCAAAATGTAGCTGCAAACCTTAAAACTGGATTTCAAACTCTAAGTTCATGGAGAATCTACAGATGGCACTTATCCTTCCAAAAAATACCCCTTGGCTGGTATCAGAAGAGGAAAAGCAAGGCCAAGCAAAATATTAGGTATACACAGAAATAAAAAAAAAAAAAAAAGGAACTACTAGTACAGTGACAATGAATTCAGCAGCCGCAAAATATTACTTTCATAAGGGTTTTTATTAACACAATATAACCTGATAGCAGAAAAAGAAGTCCCCCTGGGTCATCATTCAGGTGGAAAAAAAAAAACAAAACCATGAGGATCTTGAGCTGAAATCCCTTTCTAAGCATCATGAAAAGGTCTAAGCACAGCCTTGGTTTAGTGCAATGAAATTAAAAAAGATGTCATGTAGCCATGTCAGCCACATCTGTGACCCATATGGTGCATGTAACAAGAGCATATGCCTATACCTAAAGAGAACATTATATGCTGCATAAGGCTAGGGCAAATGTAAAAGTGAAGTAGAACACCTTCACATTACAAACACAGTTTGTTAGTTGTGTCACATCAAAGAAAGAGTCTCTAGGAATTATTGCCCTCTGAAGTCATTTAATTATGATTAAGTGAACTAAGAACTAGTGTAAATGGTATTTTATACCCCAGTGAATTAGAGTATGAGATCTAGTCAAGGTGAGTAAGATTTACAGCCAAAACTCATGCAACCTTACAGTAATTTCGTGACACTTTTACTACTAGCCTAGACGTTTCAGCTCTTGAAATAATTAAAAGTACACAAGCAAATTAAATTCTTTGGACACTTACAATAAACCATGGACAGAAAAGAGAATAGGTTGCTTCTCAAATGATTTACATGCTTCTACTTTTATTATAGAAGGGACAAAGATAATGCAGGGCAAAGACAACCTTATGAGCTTTGAGCTTTCTTTTCTATATCAGAAAAGAGAGAAAGAAAGGTAAGCATAGCAGGATACCCACAAATCTCTTTCAGTTGGACTAAATCTGACCCACAGTAAAGTCTTCCTTTCACGAGACTCTCACCTTTGGCTAATAACAAATACCTGTCTGCAAAAGAACATGTTTGTCATGTTAAGACCCCATGCATAATACAACCAAGTAAAATCAGACGACTCACTTTAAAGATACTGAGGCTCTTCTCACAGATTTTTAACTCTGAGGAAAACTATTCCCAGGTATTTGCCTTCAAATAGAAATAAGAGTGTCCAAGAAGAAATGTATAACGTATCAATGAATAGTGTGAATATATTTCACAGCTTTTCCAGCTGGAAATAAACTCATTTTCCAGTGACAACTGTTAATCCACTCTCTTCTAGAGTCTCTGTTTGAAAGGCTCCAGGTAAAGAACAGAAACTTGGCTGACAGAAAAAAGTACCAGATGGCTGCTGGGATGGGAAAAAAACTGGAGAGAAGAAAACAGTGAAATACGAGTTGTAGAAATAAGGATTGAATCACAATCAAAATGTAAGTGGAGAACCAGAGCCTTTGCATTTTAACAGGAGCCATGTTAGCAACATAGCAGCTACCCAACTGGTAAGCCCAAGGGTTGGCTTCAAGAGCCAAGGGCTTCAAAAGCTCAAAATGCACCAGAGCATTAACAAATTGCCTAAGTTACATGTATAAAGAGTGTTCTCTGAACAGTCACTTTGGCTGATGTGGCCAAACACATTAGCACAAACCTATCTTTCTGTACTTAAGATGTGTAAACTTGAATACTCAGGCCATAAAAGTATGTATCTCTTACATAAACTGTGCAATTTTTCGGTCTTTAAAAATTTCCAAATTCCCTATAATGTAGTTGGAATCAACAATTAAGAAAAGGAACAGGTAATGTGTTAATGTTCAAATATGATAGCTTGGCAAAGTTTATAAATTGTTAGGATAAGGATCATAAAAGGAATCAAAATTCACATGTTAAAAAAGCACTAACATAATGTTCATGATGTGCTTGTAGAGAATGTCTTTGGTAGACAATGGCATGGAAGAAAAGGAATTCTGGGATCAAAATTTAGTTCTAAAGATAAAACACAAGTGACTTAGGAATACAAATGAATCTGGGTTACAACATATATGTTCTCGATCTCTTGCTCACCTCCTTCTGGCTCTAGATGCTGAAGTGAAAAGTTATATTTTTGTAAAGTCTGTCATATTTGATATCCTTAACTTGCCTTCAATTTTGCATATTTTTATTGTCTCCCCTCGCTGGGGACAAAAATGGCAATTCTGTACATTCCACTAAGAGAACAGAGCCACCACTGCCAGCTGTACTGAAAAATTACGTTCAGGAGGAATTGTTTCAAATGGTTAGGCTTATAGCTAATGCTGTTTATGAAATAACAAGTACCTCATGTCACTCAGCAAGCTTAGTAACAAAATGGTTGTTCTTAGCTCAGACACACTGACTCACACATGCATTCTGAGGCACACCTCTCTGCCACCTCTTCCTAGACACAGCATTGTAAAACTGCCTTCCATTTCCCCTTGCCTTTCTTCACTTGCCTCACCTTCCAACAGATGATTCTTGGCCCAACTGGTATGAGAGACTTCATTAAAAAATCCCACTTGAACTGAACTAGCCGATTCTTAGTGCCAATGAAATTGCTTTTGCTAAGAATCTGTGTAAAAGACTAGCACCTGGAGACACTAGATAGCTCAAGGGATTGGTAACAGGCTATGGAATATTTAACCTCTAGGGTACTGGCTTAAATTCAGAGTCAGGACCAAACTTGAAGCATCAGTCTCTTAGGCAGGCTGCCACATGACACCTTTAAAAATTATGCCCCTTCACTCAGGAGAGCGATTACCAGCTTTCTGATGAGAATTTTCTCTTCCTTACAGTCTGAACCTTACAACTGAGACCACTACAAATTGGAAAGCTGTAATTTAGAAGTGTGCAAAATGTTATGCCAACACAAAATTTTTTAGTGCAACTGTATGAGCAAGCCTATGGACTAGATTTAATGGCTTTTCAGAGGACTGAAGTGTAGACTTGTAATTTTGCTATCAATATGTGCTTTAAAGAGGAGATAAATGACAGAACTTCTCTATGCTCGCAGCACAAAGAATACATACAGTTATGCCAACAATATTCTATTTCTTCCATACTGAATCTTTATGGATTAAAATTCCAACTGCAAAAGTCATAATAATGAATAAACAAATAGAAAGAAAATATAATGGAAATTAAAGGTAGTAAGGGCAGAACCCATCAAAACTAAGACAGACTTAAAGCCAAGCAACACAAAGGAAATTTAGTCTGTTTTAGACAAAAAACATTCCCCTGCACCTTTTCCCATACACAGAAGCAGCTGTCTGCTCCTTCTCTGTGATGGTCTTGGAAAGAAAATTCCTATGCCACTCCCTTCCCTTCTTCTGTGTTACCATTGTCCACAGCAGATTTCTTCACACCCTTCATTAAGCCTGATCCTCTTGCTCTTTGAGCAAAGACAAAATGATTTCTATTTAACGTTTTGCATCACTGTTCATCTCAATGAAAATACAGTAACTCCCGCTATTAGTGACTCCCAACTTAGCAGGTCTGTGACTGTACAGTATCAGTGAAAGCACAGCTGGAGAAATAAACTCCGTGTAAATAGCTGAAAAGATAGGTAAAAGTCTGGGCAGTGATCCAAAAACACTAAACTACAGACTCCCAACATCTGGTTCAGGGTGGATTCCAAGAAAGACAGAAAGAGAAAGACAGAAAGAAAGGATTGATTTCTCTTTATATTTTTTACATACGTTTTTTTTTTTTTTTAATTCATCAAAAATTTTGCACAGTTATTGTGGTTTCATTTCTTCATCACGCTGCATCCTGATGCTTCACTGTTTTAGCCATATTAATCAGAAGAAAGCAGTGCCTTGGACAGGAGATAAGCAGCCCTCAGTTTCATACTTACATATTTTGTTGTGATAAAAGCAAATGACAGATAAATAACTCCAAACCTTATTATTTAGTCTCTCTTTCTAGCTAGAACTGGGCTTAATGACACATGTATGAGAACCCTATGCTGATTTCACGATCTTTCAGGCAAACAGTCACAACAGAGCTAACCCTGTCAGCTGCTCAGCTTCTCTAAGCACAATAGAAGAGAGAAGCCCACACCAAGTACACATCAGGCACCCAGGACCCCACCGCTTCCACCATCCCTGTGTGAAGAGTAATTTTCTGTTTTGAACGGTTTTACTAGCTGAAAGATTCAGAGACAACATCATTTTCAAAAGCTCCTATGTGACTAAACTCACAAAGTCTCCCTGGTTTTCTGTGATATTTCTACCCTTAATGTACTTGAGCTCTTTTCAAACTCCTGCTGTACCACATTAAGTGAGCATATCATCTATTCCACATAAGAATGCCTGTTCTGGTCACACACGATGACCCAGGCTATCAACACTTAACGCCCACCACTGATAGATTCAGATCCTCCTTCCCCTGCCTCGCTCAGCAGAGAGCTCAAGATGCTGTTCTGACAGACGGCTTGCCTCTCCAGAAAAGGATTGCTGCCATAAGGACTCCCTCCCAGGCAGGGAGCACTCTGCCTTCTCTGGATGTCTTCATCCAACGGTGCGTTTTGCTTTGCATTAAGTGTCTGGGGGCAGACACGCTGCTGGCCTCTGCACTGCTCATGCACCAGCTTTGTCCCCCATTTAGCAGAGCTCCTTCCCTGGCATACCAAGGCATCTGGCAGCTGAGTGCCTGCGCTGCAGGTAGGCCTGTCCCTCCAACAGCTGCCAGCATCCAAACCTCAAAAACCCTTGATGCGTGTACTCACAATAATCATTAAATGCACAAACGAGATAACAAGAAGCTCTGAAAAGTCTCCAAACAATTTCAGATTTGCCTACTTTGTGCTTCAACGTCGCCTCACTCGGAGCTGGGCCATGAGCGCTTGTGTGCTTTCCAAGTGTTATTATGTGCCTACAAACAGAGAGAGAGGGAAAAATTCACTTGGGTAATCGTGTGATTCTCTTGCTCAAAGACTAATTAGCCCCTACAAGGTATGCACTCACTTTCTCCTCTCACAAAACGGAATGAAGGGACACAGAGTTCAAGACTTGGCACCAAGCAAGTGCACAGCCGAGCTGGACACAGAACCCTCTCACCTCTTCCCCACTGCCATGCCCTAGCCAGGGGCACCGAAGAATTTATTTCCATTACAGGACCTTTTATGCAACAAGTTCGTGGCTTCCAGGTCATACACACAGCCAGTAAGACAGCAACAGGCCACTACTCGCGCCTCATAATCTGTGATGAGCTTTTCACTTGGGAAAGAAGGCAATGATATTGCTGAAATGTGAATCCCATTAGGGAACTGATGGATAATATAAGGAGGTGAGTTCTGTCCCTCAGAAACAGCCCCTGAGAAATAAGGAAGCTACTGTTCTTGAAGATCTGTGCAATTTCTTTTCTAAGACTGGAGCCTAGGGGCAGCAATTACATATGCATATTATTCAAACCTGAATTCTTTCCTTGTAACTCTCTCTTTACATAATGCCAGCTTGCAAGACTGTCTGTTCTACCTGCTTGCAGCTTGCTACCACAAAAGGATCAGCTTTCTCCCCTGGCTTGCACTCCTCATCTCATTTCTCCCTTTGTACCAGTTCTGGCTTTGAGCTGACCCTTTAGTGAGCGCTTGCAGCCCTCTAGACCACCAGGAAA
Source organism: Anser cygnoides (assembly GCF_040182565.1). Lineage (NCBI taxonomy): Eukaryota > Metazoa > Chordata > Aves > Anseriformes > Anatidae > Anser > Anser cygnoides. The sequence goes on along the minus strand of NC_089885.1, from coordinate 4,539,977 downwards.
CAACTGACTTTCACTCTGGAAATACTTGACTGATGTTCCACTGCCGTAGGCAGAAGAAAGAGAATAAAGCAGCTCGCTGCATAGTTCACAAAGCTTGAGTGCTTTGAAAAATGACTGATAGGCCCTCCACCCCATACCTTTGTGCTACCCACATCAGTCTAAATGCATGTGTTCACACCCGGGCACCTAGATCACACGCTGAACTGCAGGAACAGTCACAACTGAGAGAGGCCATTTCAAATCAAACAGAATTTCCGTCTGAGTTACACTAACATCATGTTACAAACAAAGTGACGGCAAAGTTGCATGGAACACCCTGATCCATCGGGTACCCTTCACCTCATCTCCTCCTGCAGTTAGTAGATCCTTCTGCAATCAGTGATCTGACAAAGTTAACCCAGAAAGACAGGACAGGACAGGAAAGTTTTCTCCTGGGTTTCCTCCCAGTGAGTCTGGAACTCGTGGGTCGGTGTGGAGATCACAGATGCTACCTGATACTCAGCCTGGGGGTTAAAAACTAGGGGGAAGGAAGAGAAGAGAGGGCGAATGTCTAAATACAGCCTCCATGGTTCTCCTTGTACGGCAGAACTAATTTAAGCATTTCACAAATATTTACCTTAGACTAGGTAAAATTCTAGCATTATACACTATGCAGTTTTGGAGCCCACGAGACACTTGAAAAGATGAATTGTGACAATCAAAAGCACATCCATATCCTTCCTTTACAAGCTTCTTGCTTAACAGCCAGATTCATATACAAACAGACCAAAACATAGCCGAGACAGTGCCGCTTAGTCCTGCACAATGAAAGCAACACACCGAGTCAGTGAGGCTTAAAGGAAGTTGCTTTTTTCTAAATCTCAGCCCTCTGGCTTTTCACCACCTGGACACCAGCTCTGAAACGATGACCTCATCATTTATCATTTTACCTTTCAGTGCTTTACTTAATACATGACCTGCTCAGTAAAATATTTGCAGACTTGGTACTCTGGTACTCTATCCCATTACAAAGGCACGCATAACATTTCACATCTCTTTCATGCAGGTGGTCCTCTGTTCTAACTCAAGGCCAAACAGAATATAAAGTTAGGCCAGTTCAGCAGTATAGGTGAAGGCATCTGAACCGAGGGGAGGGAGTATGGTAACTGCAGATGCCAAGTGTGGCTATACATTTCAAAGATAGTGCTAATTTATTTATTTGGCTTACAGTGACCGAATCCATCTGTCTGGTACAGATGATCAACCACGAGATGTCTAAGAATCACTATGAACCAACCTTTCTCTTTTTTTTTTTTTTCATTAAAATTGTTCACATATGTACCAAGGAGCCACAGAAAGGTATATTAAAAATGGTCCAGTTCTTTCAGGCAATTCTACTCCATTAAATTTTATGAGTACACATGTCTGAGAAGAAGAGAGGAAAAGAAAAAAAAGACTATGTATCAGATACTTTTATGTTCCCAGTTTATTTTTGGAATGTTTAACAGTGCACAACGTAATGCCTCTTTTCAGTTCATTTCTCCATTTTTTTTCTGCATTCCAAGAAAATATTTCCTGTGCTAGATGTTCTCTCCCTCTTTTTCTCTCTCAGTAGCTTTATCCTAGATGATCTAGTTGCAAATATCTTCAGACACAGCAATTTAGATTTACAACGAGCAAACAGAATGTATCAATGGAAGTATCTAGACAGAGGAGTTACAGTACATATAGGCAGGAGGCATTTCTTTTCAGCTTTCTTACAGAACACATTCGCACAACTGGTTTTGATTTCTACTTATATTCCTCACTAAGCAGATAGATGTGAAATTCGGTGCTTATGGCACTCAGTGCTGATAGGTACTGGGAATGCTGCCACCTCCAAAGAAGACACTGTAAAGGAGGGACTCGGTCGCACACAGGTCTCTCCCAAAGGAAGACTGCTCTTTCCAAGAAGAAACCCAGCAAAGAATTGGGAAGATTTCCTATGCAGAGCTTGCCTCAGCAAAGACTGTCAAAAGAGCAAAAGGACAGATCCAAAGACACACAGGTGACAGAATGTGGGAGTGCAAAATACTGTACAGAGTCCTTTATTAGGACAGGTTGCTAAAGAAATTGTTGGGTCCACAGTGACTTACTGCACTTGCCCTTTTTTCAAAGACTCAGCTATTGTGCTCTCAAGTTAAGATTTGGCTTTTAGAAAGACATGAATAATAATAAAACCATATTGCCGCACATATGACTTATGATTAAGCAGCTCTCTGGGTTATATACAGAGGAAATGTCTGAAAAGGCATTGGCTGACACTTATCAAAGAATTTGAAAATGGAAATTACAGCAAAAGAAAGTAAATTAGCCAAGAATTTTAAAAGAAACAGGATATAATGATCAAATATATGACATCAAATTAAAACCCCAGATCACGAACTAATGCAAAGAAACTTGGGAAGACTTGCTTTTAAGCTGGTGACACCATAATGTATGTCCTATGTCACTCAGACATATTCTGGTGGTTTCATTAAATACACAAAGCACACTATTTTGAACGCCTGTGTTTTTTTCTTTTGTGCATGCTAACTGCTTTCCAGGGTTGTGCAGATTAGTGAAGTCCCCATTCACAATTCTGCTACTCAAATTATACTTAAAGTCAATGTTGGAAGGCAGTGCTTCCCAGTACTATCTTTATTGTGAACAAAGAGTACAGCATTTTTCAAGACCTGAGTTAATAATGAGTCATACTGTTTGTGTTTCCCAAAGAAATTAATAACAACTAACAATTCATTCCAAAAGTTCCTGCATGCCCACAATTCCAACTGAGTGCAGGAGGAGCCAGAAATGCAGCTCTGCTGCAGCTCTGATAATGAAAACTGTCCTGTGTGTTCCAGCAGGGATGTCTAGAGCTCAATCTGGTGATGTTTTAAAGGTGACACTTAAATATTTGGAAACTGTATTTTAAATTTAAAAATCCTAAATTAGTAAAGCACAATAACTAATTTTAGAACACAAAACTTCCTTTGCTTATGCAACTTGCTGCTGAATAGAAGATTCCATATTTATTGATGTTATTAACATTGAAATTGTCATTACATTTTCAGCAAATCATTTATTGCCAATCATTCCTGACAAATTATTGACAGCATTGGTAAAGCAATCCAAATACAAAAATGCTCATTCTTATGAAATCACCAGTACCTCACAAGAACAACTGAAAACTGAACTAATGTCCTGGATAAATCTATTTTAATAGCACTACTTTAAATGTGCCAGGCTTCAGCCTGTAACCTTCCATCATCAATACTGCTGACTGAGACTGCTGTCCCATTCTTCTGGGCGAACAGTTTTTAAGATTGCAATGCAAGAAAGCACAGGAACGTACAAAATCACTTTGCCTTCTGCAGCTGCTAGACAACTGTCTTAGCTCTGCCCTGAAAAGAAACTCCCCAAGGCTGAGACTCTTGGTTTAGCTATTAGAAACAAGCCAAATAGAAGCAGAAATTAAGACTGACTTGTGTATAGTAAGCCTGGATGGTGGGCGAGGACGGCAGTGCTGTTTTAAGCAAGGGCAGCCTGCAGTTCACCTATGTGGGGAGAGGAAGGTAGCGCAGTGAGGATTATATAAGCAAAGTCACTTGTGGAATGTGCAGAATGTACACAGAGGGTGTGCCCGGCGCAAGGGTAGCACCAGGAGCTGGGGTGCGCAGGGAAGAGGCTCTGAGCCCATGTGCAACAGGTTGCCTGGCCAAAGAGGCTTCCAAAACGCAGCCTGTGTTCTCTGCCCTTGCTGATGTTTCTGCCCTTGGCATCAATGCCACTAAAGTCAGATACCAGCATGGACAGTACTTTGCGATATTTAATGCCATTGTGATAATCATAAATAAAATAGTCAACATTTCTCCAGTGCCCTTATACCCCTCCCTGAAAACAGGCAAGACTTCTGCAAATGTTGGCAACAAAGAAGAGGCAAAATGTACAACCAAAGCTAAAGAAAAAACTTCACACCATTTCCAGAGCTGTCTGTTTTTTTCCTCCTGCAGCTTTATATTTTTTTCCATGACTAATTAATGTCCCCCCCGCAAAAAAAAACAACCATTCCCAACCCCCCCCCAAAAAGCAAATAATGCACAAAATCCAGGAATATTTACAATTTCAATGAGTCTGCTCATTGACATTTAATTGCTGTAATGCTCCTTTTGTTTTCCTCTTCAGTTGCCACTTGAAACAATCAAATCCAACTGGCATTACTAAATTTACAGATGTTTGTAAAGAGAGTGCTTGTCAAATCAAGGAATAAAACCTCATCCAGCTGAGGCATAAATTTATCTAACTAATGTACAAACTGGAAATTTGTGTGTTGAATGCATTCACTAAACATTTGATCACAGATTTCATGGCCCTGCTATGAGCACAGAAAAGTGAGCATAGCATGGGTATCCTCTGACTTCCAACACAAAATCAGCTAGGGGCAGAACTCTGCTCCTTCCCACTCAGCAACAACACTGCACCCTGAAAGTGTTTCACAACTGCCAATTAGAAAACCGAGTCAAACTACCTACAGCGGTACCAGAACTAGCTGTACTGATCAGAACTAATTATAAGGAAAGCTCACACATTGGATGTCAAAGATGAATCCACAGAGGAAATATAATACATAAAACACATTCCACACGTGCTGTTTAAAAAAAAAAATCTGAAAAAATAAGGTCAAGGGACCTGGAGTATTTCTCACAGAGATTCTGCAAGCTAAGTAGTGAAATGCCGTTAAACAAATTATAGGGTTTCAAATTACTCGCTATGCAATGACAAACTACAGAAGAATATGGCTGTTCAGGAGCACCCTGCCTATCTCAGGGCAAATGTGTCTGCAGAAATAAAGAGGAGGAGAATCTGTTTAATCATTGACCACGACTTACTTTCTTGTTCTGCAAACACCAGCCCTCTGTTCATCAGAAGCAGGATTTTGGATGGGCTCACTAAGCAGTTCTTCTGAAATTTCAAAGACAACTGTTAACAGACTCTGAGAACAAAACATACAACATCACCCCGATGTACACAGACACCTATCAGCAAATAGTCCCAGACATGCAGACCCACAGGCATCTCTGAAGCCCTATCACAGTGGCTTCGGGCAGACATCAGTACAGGATCAGAGCACTAAGGTAAATTTAATTTAGAATTAGTTCACAGAATTTAGTCAATTTTGCAGGTCCAAAGCTTCACATAGGAGCACCATTTCCAGAGACAGTATCATGTTTTTCTTCAAAACAGACTGTGCACCATCCATTCAACTCCTGTGAGAAAAGGAATCCCCATTTCTTCTGGAAACTTCATATTCTCAAGTGCCATTTTTCATACAAATGGCCTCATTTTTGAGTTCATAGAAAGCGGAAAAAGCAATAAAACCCTTAGATGGGAGGTGATTTTTCATCTTGCTAGAAACACTTTAGCACAATTCTAATTCACCATCATCCCAGGAAAGGCTGCCTATAACACACTGAAAGCCAGCTTGGGCATTAAGCCAGCAAAGCACTTCAGCATGATTTCAGCTTTAAGCTCCGGCGTTACACCACTGACTTCAGTGAGATGACTGAAAAATCATTACAATTAAACATAAGCTTAAATAGCTTACTAGGTTTGGTGCAAACTTCCTATAACAAGGATCTCAGCATATAGCAATACCAGTTTGAGTTTCTAATGCCCTACCACATGACCCAACCAAAGTTAGGCCCTACAGATGAGCTCCAGGTGAAATTTGATGGGAATGGACAATATTTGCAAGCGCTCTTCAGCAGAGGCCTTTGTATTCAAGAGTCTCTTATCCCAGTGAAGGTGAGAGTATACTTTATACATCCCAGGAGGAAAATAACTTAGTCAGAGAGCTCTCAAAGAAAGATAAAGAGTACAGACAGGAAAGCTATTGTACATAAATCCAGGTAGAATCATAAGTCTTTCTCAAAATGCTAAAAGAATAAATCCCCCTCCCACAAACTACACAAGATGATGTGGTTCCCATCCACAAGTGAGTGGCAAAGCTACTTCCCACGTAGTCACATCTGCGTCCTTTTTCCTCTGGTCCATCACTTAAATTCTGTCATGAGAGTAAACGCAGGAGGGGGTAGGGGCTGTATATGCACATTGTCAGGGGAAGGGAAAAAAGAGGGAAGAGGATTTCTACCTTAGATGTTTGCACATGAATTTGGCTCCAGCCTTCATCACGTTTACATGCCTTTGAACGCTTTCTGTTTCTTTCTGCATTCTTCACTGCTCCATTTTATTTATTTTCACCTTCTGCTTCTCAGATCTTCTGCCAGACTGCTTTTTTAAATTCTACTTGTTGCACTAAAAACACCATTGTTGTCATCCAAATTAATCCCTGAACATAATAAAAAAACCCAAAATAACTCAGATGATCAGTTTTCCATCCTTAGGTCTCACTTTAAGAACAGTATAAATGCCAGTACTCGGGAGCTCTAATAGTTTACATAGGACCAGTTCTAGGTATGTGACATTTCAGGAGGCAGGGAAGCTTCTTCCTTCCCTACCTATCTTTTCCTTCTGCCAGTTAAGAGTCCTCAGAATTCTCCCCCATTCCCAGCTCATTTAGCCCCTCTTCCAATGTAATCCTTTGCAAGACTCATGTTTTTCAAACAAACTTGGTGCTTTTCAAATATTGAGATGGCTTTCTGCTAGCTGAGAAGCAAGATAAACTAAGATCACCTTTACTTTTAGGGATGAGGGAAGAGAACCTTCTAAGAGTCTGTGGTGAGGGAGCAGACACTCTGGCTAAAGATTTCTTTTTAAGTCTCCTGTGTTTCTCTCCATTCAAACCGCACATGGAAAAAAATAAAATAAAAGAAGTAAATTAAGAAGAGAAAGAAAATGAAAGAAACATGTTAGGACCAATATTTTCCCCAAACCTGTATCGTCATCATCTTCCCTCATCTGTTATTTTTTCCCATAAAGGCTTCCCAGAGATGAGGAGGGCTCTGAAAAGACTAAACATTTTTTTGCTACAGATCAAATATGTATCCTTTCAACTGTCGATCAGAATGGAAGGGAACTAAAGTAGATGAACACAGCAGACCTTGCCCCTAACCCAGTCAAATATGCATTTCACGCGCCATGGGGAACAAAGGGGCAACACCATTGTGTTGCAGAGCAGGACAGTCCTCCTCAGGCTAATGCTTCCAGGGCCAAACATGCATAGGGGTGCTCTGCAGATGAAGAAACCCAGCAGCTCACACAACACGGTCACAGGACAGGACCTAGATAGCCTGTCATATTTGTAGTTTTTAAATACAAAAAATAATAATAATATTTTGTTTTCTTTGTTTTCTTACAATCTCAAAACCTCACAACATCACAAATTCTGAAACTAAATAAGTAATTAGTCTTTTCTTGTTGGCTTTGTCCAGTCTGCTTGTAGAAAGCATGACTGTACTTTTTCAAGGGCAGCTCACTGATTACCCTTCAGCCTTTTTGATTTGCTTGATTGGAACTAGATGGCAAGTAAATGCCATAACGTAAGTTTAAAGGCCACATCAGTGAGATAAAATATTTATTGAAATATAAGCAAAACACTCACACTGGGACTATAAAATTTTTTGAAGCTGTTTTTCTTTTTAAAGGACTCCTTTAGACCTTTTCTTACAGTTTCAAGGATTCCCTTCCATTTTCTTTCTTTCTTTTTTTTTTTTTTTCACATAGAATTTACAATTATTCCTACCATTTATGTCATCCAGTTGCTCTTCTGAATTAGAAAACCAGACTGGAACTTCAGCAGCCTGTCTGAGTATTAACCTATCTCAGCTCCTCCACTCTGACAAAGCCCTGGCTGAGATATAAAAAAGAAATACATACCAACTTGTTAAGAGCTATTTATGCCAACTCTTTTCCTCATCCTTCCCCTTGCTACTATGCGCCAGTAACAGATTAGAAAACATTTCAATATTGTCAACAGAGAGCTTATGCAAAGACAGGTGAGAGAAATAAATCAGAAAAATACCAAAATCTTGGAGCGTATGTTGCTTTAGCAAGGAATTAATTTTATAGAGCTGCTTTCTAGTGTGTAGGTATGTAAGACGCCACTGCAGCAAGCAGTGTAGTTTCAGAGCTAGGTCCTTAACAATAAAAATTGTGATTAAGCTATTTTAAGCATTCACTTTTTGCATTTAGGATCTTGCTTATTTTTGGCATTTGCTGTTTTGGGGAAGCCAAATTGTAGTTTTCTGTGTCACCTTCTGTTTGCACCAGGTTCACTTTTTAGCTCTGACACTAAATACAGCAGGGTCATGTTTAAACCAAAATCTGCAGTTGCCAGTGGTCTCGTGGATATATTTTCCAACTCACAGATATTCCCACTCATTCCAGACTCTGTAAAAAGCAAAACAAAAAGCAAAGTCTACCCCACATTTTAGTCCCAAGATATCTGCCAGTAGTCCTTTAATCACAAAAGATAAAACCACAATAAGATCACTACACTTACAAAGAGCAAAAAACGCTCTAAAATAAAGCCTTAAAACTGTGATTTTCTTCCTGAGTGTTTTATCAGGCACTGAAATAGCCACTTGCATCAGAAGGTCTGAGACACAAGCAAAAGCTCTCTCTACATCGACACTTTCAGCCTCCACAGAAAAATTTTTCTGTCATTTGAAGAAGTATCTGTCACCTTGTAGCTGTGCCCTCCCACGCTAATATTCTGTCCTCTAAGAACTGCTTAGGAGGGATGTTTTTCCTTAATTATCTGCCATCAACAAGGGGTGACTGATAGAGAGGAAGATGGCCATGTGCATAGCTCCCTCTCCACATCTCTGAAACCCTTTGAACTAGGAGCCCCTCAAAGCTGTCACTGAAAGGCAGTTTCTTATACTCGGACAGGGGCTGATATCCCTAAGACATAACATTTACATTTGCTTTTCCTCAGCACTTCCATGAGACACTTAAAAACTGAAGGTGAGCCACTAACTGGACAGGAGGCTACTTGGTGGCCTAGTGCTCCCCGTGGCTTGTCCGTGCTTTCTGACGCGTAGGGGAAATGCCTCCTAGGTCAACTGGTGCACCTCCTCCTTCTCCCGCCGGTGCAAGATTATTACATAGCTCCCCCCATGCTGGCTCTCGCCCAAGAGACTACAGTGTCAGTTGCACAGGTTATGTAATGAAAGCTGCCCCAAGCATTATGCGGCTTGCTGACTCGCAAAACTGAACTGGCTTTTCTCATGGACAATCCATCTGAGATGCTTCCCTGATTTATCTGACTTTCATGTCCCTTTGGCTGCTGTCCACGACTGTTCTGCGAGGTTATTTGGCATTGCAGCATTTCAGCATAATTTTAGGATTTTGTCCTTTCCTAAAATATGTTGTCATTATTTTTCAAGCAAACTCAGTTTTCTTTCCAAAGTAATTTTTTTAAGGTCTCCTTATAGTAACTATCTTCTTGAATATATAAATCCAATAAAGAAATAATAAAAAGCACATTCTACCTGAGGTTCTTCATCCCAGAAAGTTTCCTGCAGATGTGATCTGCTTTACATGGGGAACCTCCAAACTAGTGTGAGAAGAGAGACTGTCAGACTTTTTGCTGCCTTCTCACCTTTCTTCACAGGTTGCTAAGTACTATGACACAAATAATCTAGGGGCAGTGTCAGAATGAGGTCATATCTTAACATCCCTCAGAAGAATTACTCTTATTTGGTGCACAACTGACATGCAAATGTGCATTTACTGTGCCAATGCTGTGTCACACACATGTATTTCAGTTAGGGAAAGGTAATTCATACTCCTCATAGTTAATGAAAAATAATACTGTCTCCAGCTGAAGGGCAACACAAAGAAGGAAGGCTACTTGAAATTGCTAGTATCAGTCATCATTTACTTCCTCAACCTGCATTTATACAGCTTAGAAAGCAGCAATGTTAAAATGCATCTGATGCTTTTCTGCTCCAAACGCATCTTTTCTGCAAATACTGCTTAAATACATTTAATTGGATTTCAGCTCTGAAAAGGTAAAAGTGACCAACAGATTTAACTAATTGTACTAACTTAATTTTGAAAATCCAAGTATTGCCCTATTTTTTCACATTTTCAAAAATCATAGCTAAAATAGTTCTTTTAATAAGTTTTCTATTCAACTACCTATGCAGAGGTTTTTGTTTGTTCACATTCTGTTTCTTACAGAAACCAACAAAGTCATCTCTGCTCACACTTTGCAAGACCATTTGTGTGTGTGTTTTTTTTGTAACATACAAAACAAAAGAACCATACTGGAAAAATAAAAGAATTATAAAAGTTTCCTCCCAAGAAAATAAAACTCCCACTTACTATTTACGCTTTAAAACTTTTAAAACTCCCACTTTACAGTCTAATTCGTTTAAGGACCTAAAAAACACAGCTCACAACCATGAAAAAGTCCATTCTGGGTATTACACAAATATAAGGAATACACACATATGCACAATGGAGATGCATAAATTACGGTTTCTTACCTGGAAGAAGACTGTGGAGTACGCTAGTCATTAGTTACCACATTTGTGCTGTTTCCATTATAGTTTCGCTATAAATATATCAATGTATATGTGATGCAAGTGCACTCTCACACACATATATATATATTTATCAGGGATATCATGGTCCTGCAAAACAAAGATTTTGCAAAACATGGTCAGCAAAACAAAGACTGTTGCAGATCACCCTCCTGTCATGTTTAAAACTAGGTTTCCCACTGCCTCCCATGCCCATTTATTCCATGAAAGTAGAACATGCCTATATTCAGAAGCATTTCCAAGGGATTTTGAGAGTATGGTATAATCAATATTGAAATCAAAAAAGTTCCACTGCAACGTCTCAGATGCTTGGTGGACCCAATACACTGCCAGCTAAACCACTGCAGGCACACTTGTTGACTGTGCCCACAGGACCACTGCAATTTCTGCAGAACTGCACGAACAGGAACAGCGAGGGAGGCATAGTTTAAAATGCTGAAGACCCAATGCTATCTAAGTATCCCCTTGCATTAACAAAATTAGCAGGTGCTGCATTGGCATTACACATGGCTCACGGTTTGAAAATAATACTTAGTCTCTTCACAGTAACTTGCATCTGCAAGAAATTGCTAAGAACATCACCCTATTAACTATCAATCCTTAATATATCCCTTAGAGGTTTCAAGGCATCCGTGTTTTCATTTTCACTTCTAAATTCTATGCTCTTTCTATTTCTTCCTCCTTAAGTTTGCTGCTTCTTTTGTTTATTTTGTGTCCAAGCTTCTGCTGCTCTTTATGCTTGATTAGTTTTTCATTTTGCCCGCCAAATGCCCTCTCAATTTAGATTTCTCCCCAAAACCATTAATTTCTCCACATCGACCCTTTCCTTGAAATGTAACCAATGGCTCATCTCTGTTAGGGTGTAAATCTTTTCACTACAGCCTAGACTCTCAGTGTTTATTTGTACAATATCTGATTAATTTGTAATTCTTTGAAAAATCTTACTAATATTTTACTAGGTGGTGTGTTTTTTTTTCCCCTCACTTAGGAAGTGATACAGTGTTTGTCTTTTCTGAAGCAAGAGAGATAAAATGGTCATCTATAACTAGATATACAAACCACAATGGAAAAATTAGGTGGTTTCAGTCTGAGAAGCCAGCAATCAAGAACCTTTTGGCAGGTCTGAATTTTAACTTAAAGCTGCAAAATACATCATCTGAGAGTTTCAAGTCTTGACCAAATCTTTACTGGAAATTACAGTAGCAAAACAAAGCAGAGTCTCCTGAGGCACCCTCCGTTGTTCACATCTCAGCAAACATTGTTAATCACCTGGCAGCTCACAAGCATTTATTTCACGTAAAAGGGAATGTTCCAGATGATTCTGGAATTTGATGGAAAAGTTTGTTGAACTCAATAATATTTAAAACTCTGGCAGCAGTCAATGTCAAACTTGCTGGGCCCACAATATGATTTCCCTTCAAATATTACTTTCTTCTCATAGGGTTTAAATGCCATACTGCTCCAACTTACACTTGTTCTTAGCAAGACCAACTGGCTAGAAATTTTACAGACAAAACCCAAACAATTCACTGTAGGGCCCCACCATAAACAAAGTCATATATGAATGCTATTTTTATTGCAAAATCTGTAAAGGTTTCCTGGAAGCTCATCTGTGAAACTGCTGAATACTACATACCTAACCAAGGTTTCCAAGATACTGCCTCCGACTCCACAGATTTTCCAGGAGACAGGAAGATTTTGAATGTCATGCTCTTGTTCCAGCAGAAGTGCTCAGGTTAAAGGAGACTGTGGTTAGCCAGAGTCTTATAATTTTTATAATTCTCATTAAGCATCCATTTTTTCTTCAAGAGATGGCAGTAGCATCCTTCCACAGATAACTCAGTTGCCTTTCTGACATTTTATCTCTTATTTTTCATTTAATAGCCTGGAGAACATACTATTGCCTTCAATAAGTAGAAGATGTGACAAAGAGGAATATTTTTGGACTATGTAATAATCTAGCTTCATTTACTCTGCTCCCCATCTTACATCCTCAGCATGAGGAGTTTCTTCATTTCTTCTCCAATTTGTTTTGCACTTGCCTCCCTTGTCAATCAAACTTTCACGCATCGGTCACCAGCCCTGAAAAACAGTGGGAGCACACAGGAATACATTTCTCCTAAAGCCAGACCTTTTCAAATGACTTGGTTTTATGTTTCTAGACCAAGCTTGTATCAACAATACCCCACCAAATAAATGCAACTGAGGAAATAAAAATCCCAAACATTGTGTGGGCAAGCTGCAACAATGCCATTAATCTGCTCACCTGCCTGTCCTGCCTCCTCCCACCCCAGCCCCACATCAACTCAAGATCTTTCAGATGTCTTTAGTGTTTAGTTAAACAAAGGTCTTTTCCCCTGTTCCAAGTCTTATCTTTCAGTTACTTGCCTATATAGTTCTAAGTGACAGTTTTTAGCATATAGCCTTTTGTCTCCTTTCTAGCATTGTGCAGACCACCCATCACTTCAGCTCCTTTACCCTCTCTTCCCCTCCTACGGCTTGTTGCATTCCTCTGTTGCATCTTGGGTTGGATTTTTTTCAGTGGATCAACACAATGTGTTCATCTCATAACAGATTCAGCTTGCAACAGATGAAGCCCTGATCCTAACTGGTCCTTGGATGCTATCATAACACAAAGTGACACCATGTATTTTGGTTTTAAAAAAAGCTTCTGATTCATGCTCCCCTGTTATTGACAAGACCACGTGAGCATGACAGAAATAAACTGTGTGACCTCCTTACCAGCAGGGGATCTGTTTTAGGTTGTGCTCACAGAGCAGAAATGGGAGAAGGGGGAACCAAACATGCCACGCTTCAAACTTCACTCTTTTTCCCCTCTTCGCATATACCTTAGCCTATTGCAGTGCTGTGCTACCGTCCTCCAGAGCTGCCATCTGATGTGAACTTACATTTGTATCATGATGTCATCTCAACATTGTGAGTGTCATCTCACAAACAGATCCAAATTCTACAAAACAAATAGCAGTAGTTTCTTATACCTTACAATCTAAAGACAAGTGTCCAAAAGCAAGCTACTCTCAGGCAGGTGAGCTCTAAATGCCTTTCTAACAGAGATCACTGTGCTGAATTAAAAGCATTTCTGAACCAAGCAATAATAATGTTTATTTTCTTACCTCCTCAATAAAGTAGACCTAATTTCCCTTAAGCACAAGGAGATTTTGCTCACAGAGTTCCATTTTTAGAATTGCAACTCTTAGCACTCTCATTAGGTTCTCCTTGCAATTTAAACTTATGCCAGCAAAAGACATAACTTGCTGGGTGTGGTCTAATGCCCAACCAGGTCTCTCAAAACGTGTTTCTAATAGTTTTTAATCTGTGATTAAATCAGCCTAAAAGAGCAAAATGCTCTGTGAAAAGAGAAAACTTTATCTAGAAATGTGAGAAAAAGTAATGTAGTCTCATTTTCTAAAGCATTTAAAAGGTGCTGCATCTGCCAGCAGGTGCAAAACACAGGAATTCCTTACCCCATGCCTTCCCTCATGCACAGATGAATGGGTTGTGGTCCTCATCCACAAATGGTGAGATTGGTGAGCAGCTTTTCTAGGAGATAATGTAAAAGGATTTGCCTTTAAAAAAGAGAGTAAGAAAAAGCCCTCCCACAAGAACCCCTCTTGTCCTTCAGAACGCTTTAGAAATCCTCCTGTTAATATTTTCTTGATGTTTCCAATTGCAGATATGTTGAGGATCACAGGGCAATAGGCATGTCTGAACCATGTGTTTGTATGACATGACACTTTCCCTTGTGCGCAGGCATGCAGGTTAACTGACACAGTGAGGTACAGAATTTGTGACAACGGTTTCACAACATTTTAGGGGAACACAATAATGTGCAACTACTTTGAAACTTGTACTTCAGGACTTGAGATGAAACCTGTTCAAACCTGTAAATATACTTTTCAGAATAACCCTGTTTATAACAAATATCACATACCAGATCGTATGAGAGCCCCAACAGCTCTCTTCCGAAGCACCATATGCCCCTTGCCTGGCTCTGCGCTGGGCCTACACGGCTCCACCGTCGCTCCTTTTGCTCCAACACAGCACATTCTGAGGACCCCAGCCCTTAGGGGCATTACTGAACTCGCTGTGTATAATGCTCACTTGGCTGTCTCATTAAACACTACATTTGGCAAATTCCATCTGCCTCAGGCCATGTCTACACTGTAAAGCTTTGCCAGAGTTTTGCACACCCAAGGTCAGCTCAGGGCATGGAAAATGCACATCCTACAGCTGACACTGTTACACTGGTGGGACTCCAGGGACTGGTGCATCTGTGCTAGCAGGAGTCAACATCAGCGAAACCTTGTGCTGTTTAGGAAGGTGAAGTCCCTGAACCTGCACAGAACTTTCTGGCAGCATACCCTGTGTCTCCACCAGGCAGCCTGTCTTGAAGCCACAGTAGAATAAATAGCTTTTGCCGGATGCACGAGACCGACTAATTGCCAGTTCAGTTGCTTGTACGTTCCCATCTGGGCTTCTCTTTGTTCACGCTCTCTTCCTCATACACCATGTAGCTCCCCTGCCTTCACTTTGGAAAAGACTCCCAGTTGCCTCAGGATGTAACAGAAATTCTCTGTGAATTTTTCATGTCGTGTTTACAAAATACACAGGTTAAAACATGCTTTTGGAGCTCAGTTTATTGGAGATATCAATAACACGAAAGCTCTTTTTGTTAAAAATATTATCAACATTTCACTGGGGGAGACGTCTTCAATACCAAGAACTTAAAGCAATGGGATCCAAGGGAGTCAAACGGTGATTTGCAAAGAGGGCAACACCAGGTCTTTTGAATTGTCACTGACACATCATGACAAACATTCCCAAACACCTTCTGTGCAAAATAAACTGTGCCCTTTCTCCCTAAAATAAACACCCTTGATATAGTTACTGAAACCAGGAATGTGCCATTAGTAATGATAATGTAGTGCAGGAGACAGCTTTTCTTAAGGTTACCCAAAATATTTTTGCTGCCTCATCAGATGTATTGTTAGAGCTCACCGATCCCAGACCTGGGGTGCACCTGTTTTCTCTCAGACACATCTTATTTTTCTTCCTTGGAAGTCCCAGCTGGCGTCCAGGTTTTCTTAAATCGCTACCAGAGCTAATTGCTAAATTGTTACCAGAGCAATGCCCCAGAAGATGGGGAACTGCTTTCTGCAGTGAGAGGAGAACAAACAGGTGGACTCGGTTGACCAGGATGGCCAAGGAGAGGGCAAGAGCTGGAGCTACCAAGAGGGAAGAAGGGAGGCAGCAGCTGTAACCAGGCAGGCAACCACACGAGTGTCAGGGGCTTTGACTTGAGGGTGCTGGAAGCAGAGAATTTTAGGTAGGCTGAGGGGAGAGAGCAGTAGCTTGGGGCTGGTAAAAAACTGGCAAAGAGGTGGTTCTGTTGGGAGGCACTCAGCTATGAAATCACAAACTCAGGGAAAATATTTATGAAAGCCCAGATTTACTGCACCTGAAGGCACAAAAGGCAGTCTGCTTTCTTCATTTGTTTTTAATTTCTTTTTCTTGTTTGGATGCCCTGTGATACTATTCCAACATTATTTTTAAGAGGTTTCTCATTTAGGCAGATACTGGATTCTGCCTAGTAGAATGGATTCTCAGACTGTGACTGGGCTCCCAGGCACAGAAAAATTCATCTCACACAGTAACTGCAGCAAATCCAGCAGCAGAACTAGCAAGTAGTGAAAGCTAAGAACAGACAAAGGTTTTGAACTCGCATCCAGTTAGGGAATAGAAACAGTATTAAACTCACAACTAGGGAACAGCTTCACTCAAACACTTGCAGAGAAATTATTTACCACAACACCATGCATCTTATTTAAAAAAAAAAAAAAAGACAAGAAAAAAAAAGAAAAATGCAACAAAGAATATTATCACTAAACCCCTGCTCTAAGGGATGCATAATAACCATAAAAAAGTAAGTCTGGGCAACTGCATGCACACACAATAGAAAAGACTACTTCCCTATGATAATCATCTCAAGAGGCTGTATCAACATTTTTGCACTCTGGCTTCAGGAACCACATCAGGAAACCAAACAAATATCACATGCGTGCAGTGAACTTTCCTCCTTGCAACAAGCAAACAAAAATTATTTTCTTAACAAACATACAACAGACAAACGTGCTACTAAGAAAGATCTTAAGAAAATACAGCAATACTGGTGAAAACAAGAGTTGGGGAGAGGTAATTCAGTGCTTTCTTCCTTCCAGTCCCAAGTGGCTGGAATTTATATATGCTGATTACTTATGGCTGATGTTGCACAGAGGGAGCTTCGGAAGGTGCTATGGCCATGTGAAAGAGGCTGCCATTACCACACGGGAAACTGAAATGAACACTTCGTGCTGTTGGCAAAATAGCCAGCAATAATGAAGAGGAACAAATAGGTGATGCAACCAGACCTCTGTAAGCTCAAAATCACTGGAATCACTAGTCTTGCCCAGCCAAGGTAGGGCTTCTCTTCATGAATTTGATCTCAAGAAGGAAACAGCTCTGCATGAAAAAAATCCCAGTCCAATAAATACCAAGATGTGGCATTTTTCAGCAGGTATACTGCTTGAGGGATTTCAGGGAGCATCAAGCCTGTACTGCAGGGAACGCTCCCTGCATTAAACTTGCAAAGCATCTTAAAATGTAACGTGTACTATAAGAGACAAAATTTGGTGAAAACCTCGGTCCCACCACACTGAACATAGATTGTTAAGAACACGGGCACAGTCGAGTCATGTTAAACTTGGTCTGCATCATGTTCCTGTTGATTTTACACATAAAAGAGAGACTGGGACGTAGCACTAGCAGGAAAGGAAAATGCCATTAAAGGTGGTTTTTAAGAGTTATTTTAGGGATTTCTTTTAAAAAGTTTTCAATCCAAAGACCGTTAATTGCTACTAAACCAAACTACATTGAAAACAGCAGAGGGTATTTGTTGCATTTCTCTAAGCAGCCCAGCATATCCAGATTTCTATTTGCCCATTTCCCCTCACATATTGCACATATTGCCTCCTCCCTTATGTTAGGGAATGGAGTTCTCCCGAAGCAGGATTAGTCTCCTGCAAGGTCGTTACATTACTAACAGCAATAAACAAGCAATAACCATTTTAAGTTGAGGAAGATTTAAAACAAGTTTAAAAATGAGATTCAAAGAAATGCTTGTGCCCTACTTACACTTTCAGGAAAAGAAGAAAAAAAATATGCAGTGGAATTAAGGGGGGGGGGGGCAATTCTTCCCTAAAGGTTCAAATATATCTCCCAGGCAGCACAAAAAAATGTTGGTATTCTGTACCACCCAGTGCCTGCCCACTTCTATGCTTGATTACCCCGATAAATCAGAAAACCTGTTTGTTACAGGCTCTCCTTCCATTACAGCTGTTGCTCTGGTTAACATCTTCTGAATCATCCAATTCATCAGGATCACATACATAGGGGTTTAATCCTTTGATTTTTTTAAGTTACTTTGTTCTGAATTTTTCGCTTTATCCCCTTACTGACAGAGGAACTGGATAAAGATAAATAAGTCAGAGTAGCATTGTTTTTCTCCCCTGCTTTTTATTTTGCAGGGGGAATGAGGAGGGGGGAACAGGGTAGCTCTCCATTTCACAGTTCTTTAGTGGTATCACTCAGCATTGATGTTACAGCCTGAAATTCAATGAGTCTGAAAACCAGAGATGAGCTTCTAAAGTACAGTTAGCCCAATTGTGTTCTCCCACTCATTAAAATGCTGTCTTTGCAAATTGTATGTTAAACAGACAAATAGCTTGGTGGTTATTCCAAGCCCTCTATCAGCACGATGCCTTTCGGTACTAATTTCTGTAAAAAGAACAAAACCAGGAACTGAGTTACAACTGAAATGTAATTGCCACATAAATTATATTAAGCGTCAAAGCTGGAAAGGGAAATGGGGAACATAGTAGGTCAAATGCTTGCTAATGGGCTATCGAGTCTTTCACCTGCTCAAATCAAAATCAGACAGGAGTACCACCACTGGAAGGACACAAAGCAATGTACTCTTCAACCCTCTTTTTCTCAGCATGGTTTTAGGATTAATGCACACAAACACCCCCCTGGGCTAACCCATGTAGTTAGGTTAACCTGACAGACTACAGGTAAGTGAGGAATACGAAGAAACCAGACTGCTTCAAGAACAGTGACAACACAAACCTGCATCCCTTTGGAGAGCTTCAGGAGCAAGGCCAACTCCTCCCCAGGCAGGGCTGAAGCCAACAAACAGCAAGTCCTCCCTGCAGGAGCCAACTTCACTCGCTGTCTGCATGGTGCCCAGCATATGGGAATCTTGAGCACTCGGTGCTGCTGCAATACAAACAGTAAATCATTGTAACAGCCCATAAATAATGGGAAGACACTAACCTCTAATGGTGTTAGCTCATTTTTACAAAATCACACACAAGCATACAAAGATAGGAGAAAAGGAATGACTTTAATAATGATCTCACACCCTTTGTTTGGAAAATCAGACCATGTATTTCTCTTGTAAGCAGCAGCTCTACAGAGATTCCTGAGATTGAGTTGTTCCAAGTCACAGCTACCTTTAGGATAGAGGATTCCTAAAACATATCTAGACTATTTATTGAAGCAAAAATGAAACTTGATAGAGAAGGAACATCTCTAATATTTTACATACCTCACGTTGGATAAGACTTACACCAGCATTTATGAATTCTTTAAGAAGAAAATATCAGTCTTCTTCTTCTGTCCTTCTCACCTGCCTTTTTGCCCCTGTTTTTTTCCCTGTCAGTAGTGGAAAAGCTTTATGGTACTATAAGAAAGTAGTTTATTTGCCAGTATAACGAATTCAAGATCTGAATCTAAGGTTCCAAATAAAGAAGTACCTGCCTAGCCTTATTATGTCAGAAAGAGCTAGTCTAATTATTGAGTTCCTATAATCAATATGAAGAATTTTGCTTTTGACTACTTTCCCAAGAGCTATAAGGAATATATGGATCCAAACAGAAAAGTCTATGAGATCGACAAAAGTACAATTTTAGGCCTTTCTTGTTTATAAGCTAAGGAAAGAAAGATGAGGAAAACATGAATAAAAGTAAAAATAAAGCACATACACAAGCCTTCCTTGAAAAATCTGCCTGGTATTTGCTCTAGGAAGATTTGAATAGCTGTTTTCGATTGAATTTATCTGGTGTATCAAGCACTTGTAGAAAATATTTTGTACTAAAGGCTTTAAGCTCTTGCCCTGATTTGGCACCGCTGTGCAGTATAAATCTCACTTGTAGTGGAAAACCCTAAAATAATAAACTAAACTTCAACAGAAAGAATTTTGTGAAGACTGCTGGAATCAAAGAAGATAGTTTTTCACAGAACATCTCCTACAAGTAGGAGATCAACAAACAATGTATCTGGGTTATCAGTAATAAACTGTAGGCCCAGTCCTGCGAGAAGCTGAAGCTAATGGAAGCGCTCAAGAAAGGCATTTATCACTTCTCAGGGCTGCACCTGTGTTCCACAAACTACAGAACAAATTAAATCCGTCAGCTCCTGAGCAAAAAACAGCCATTAGGAAAATATGTGAGAGTAATGACTAAAAGCAGCAACGCACACCATTCCCCCCATAACTTTTTCCCATCTAATCTTCTGACAGAAGACTCACAAATACTACGAATACATTGCAAATGCACGTTCTTCTGTCCGATGACACTGTTGTTCAGATAGCATTACATCCAGTTTCATAATGTATAAACTGAGGTGCAAAATAGTTGACATAAAGACTTCAAACACAGCTTTGGGGTAGGAACCTACGTTCCAGCAGCACTGGGAATCCAGAGCTTTCACTGAATTTAACAGATTGACAACACAGGTAGCTGCATTAAGGCTATTTGAAATAGGCGAATAAATAAGAAGCAACTTTCCACTCTCAGACTCCAAATGCCTGACTGTGAGGACTATGTTGATAGCAAGAAAAGAGAGAGTACCTTTGCTTTATCAGAAAATGCCACCTGCTTGGTACTGTAGCAAAATTCCCTCAAACAGAAAAGATTGAGAAGTAGTAGTATGTGGCATCCACCTCCAGCTGGGGAAGACAAACATCAGCTAGGGCCAAACAGCATACCGTAAGAATGAAAACAGACCCACACTAAGGGAGACAAAAATGCAGCACATAGAAAGGTAACAAATAGACCAGCGTGAACATTTATCAGACTGGGACGAAGCTTGGGCTGACAAACACAAATGGCATTGCTCAGAAAAGGGGTTGGAAAAGATGACACTGTCTTTTAGAATTACTTGCTGAAAAGAGAAGGGGAAAAAAAAGAGCCAAATAGCAACACGTCCCTGAATATCAGGCTTCAAAACTACAGACTGGACCTAGTAAAGGTCACTATTATTTTTTATATAACAGGAAAGCCTTTCTACATTTAAGCCTATAATTAGACTTCAATGGAAAGTTACTTTGTAAGCTCAAGAAAATTGCCAAACTTTCAATATAATTTGGAGAATAGTACAATCTTTATTCAAGCCTGGTCTAGTCTGGCCTGGACACGTGTTGTATTTTAACAAGTACTTTGCATTGGAAAAGTTCTCAGTCACAGCAAATTTTTAGTACCATTGGAACCAGATATTTCAAAATACATAAAGAAACAGATCATTGTAAAAGGGACATCAAAAGTTTTACCTTGAAGCTCTCCAAGGCATTCAAGTATAGCAGGGTAAGAATAATAAAGGCCTACTGCCTACCTCCATACCTCCCGCCCTGTGGGACTGCATATTTTGCAGTCCTCCGTGAATGTCATTGCCTCATGGAGGCCTCAGTGGACGATGGGTCCTCATCACATCATCATCATAACTTTGTGCAGTTGGCAGGCTTTCTTCCAAGGAAGTCAGAACACATTTAGCTCAGATATTGAATTTCCTTTTGCCTCTCCAGAGTATGGTCTTTCCAACTCAGGGTTAAGCTTGTTTGCAATTCCTGGAGAAACAGATTGCTGCTGTTGCTGTAGTCTGCACTGTGTATGGCTTACGAACAAAGAATTCAGGTTTCTAGGGTTCTTGCAACACTTTAAGCAGTCACTGCCCAAATGAAAGTTTCCTGAAATCCAACCCTCAGATACAAATTTCTTCAAAACTCAGGGATAAACAATCTGGATATAAATCATCAAAAACCAGTCTTGTGCTTCTTTGTTTTTAATTTATCCAGACCTTGACTCAAGACAAACAGATCTGACCCCAATATGGCCAAACCAGAGACCTCGGCCTTAACAAGTCTCACCCCAAAATGACAGAACTGTTTGTGGAGGAGAAAGTTGCTCCTGCAAGAGACCTGCCATCTTCCAGTCTAATCGTGCAAGACCTGGAGGTGAGATTTCAGCAGTCAGTAATTCCTGTCTCACCAGATAGGCCTGAACACACAAACCTAAGCTGAACACCACCTCTTCAGGCACTCTGCAGTCCTGCAGCATGGGGAGCTGGACACTCCTGCAATCAACAAAGCCATAAGCACTTCATTAAAGGTAACAGTACCTTCCCCTTGCTTGAAAATAGTAGTAACAACATTAACCTGTACTTTAATACTATGTACTATTGCAGACATTCCATAAACACCTAATATTGCTCATTTATTAAAGATTAAATATAGCTGCCGTTCTCTGCTACTTTCCAACAGCCAACGAGACTCTCTCCAGATAAAGTTTTGATTTTCCAGACAGTGGGGGTCAACCATGGGCAGACAAAAACTGAACTTTGAGAGCTCTGCAGCGCTCCCTCCAGTCATCATAAAACTGCTCTGATGGGATCAAAAGGCAGCGGTGTCAGATGGGACTCGGGGGAAGTTACATCAGACCTGTATTTGCCCTAAGAAGGTCAGCAAGTCAGAGGGTAGAGAAACAGCATGCAAAACATGGCACACATTGCAGGGCGTGGAGAAAGAGGAAGGATCTTTCATAAGAAAGAAAAATAATTGACATGGCATATTTCATCTAACTACTATTTTCCCCCGTTTCCTGGAGAAACCAAAGCACGGAGATAACAATTTGCACACATTCATGCACAGCAAGTGTATCAGGACACATATCTCTTGGTCTACAGAACACACCCTCTCTGTTTCCTAACGTGCCATTTCAGCAGTGCTTAGAAATGAATGCACTGGAGACTACTCTTGTAACTCTCCTTCTTTAAGCGTTACCTTTTTTATGCTTGTCACCCTATTGCTTGAAAACCCAAGCAGTTCCAACTGCTGGTCGTCTCAGTCCCAGCTCTGCTCAGCTCCGACCAGCTGTGCATGTATTTAGACCCTTGCTGGTGAAAGAACCAGCAAGTCCAACAGCTACTTCCGCTTTCCAGAAACTTAGCACTAAAAAAAAACAGCAAGTCTGAACAAGGGAGGACAGCTTGTAGGTAACATTAACTGCGCTTGACAATGGAAGTTAAATTGTATTATCATTTATTATTTGTAGCAAGGTGTCATCTTTGCCAGCTTTTCTGTGTGCAAGATGAAATTTTCTGTATATTGTCACCACACACCTGGGTAGTACTCCGCCTAAATGCTTGACCAAGACTAACTGGCAATTAAGAAAGAGGTAGGCATGTTCTGACAGTACAGCAGAAGCCACCTAGCAGTCCTTTCAGATAGTTGCACTGTCCCCTAACTGCCAGGCGAGAATTCTAGGGGTGAAGGCTCTCGGGGCAGTCGGAGAGGAGTGGGACCCATGACCACACCGGTCTCACCAGCCTCACATCTCGTCTCAGCTCAACACCCCCAGGTTGCCCTGGAGAAACAGAGCTCAGCATCCCCATTCTTGCAGTCTCCCCTCCCCACTAAAACTGCCTTAAATGGGCTTATTGTGGTACTGCCTGTAAACTACAAAACAAAAATCACTCCAGAAACCCTTCTAGTTGTTTCCCAGAAAACATGTTCACCAGTTCTTTTCAGCTTCATTACAACACAGTGAGTATTTTTTTTAACCCAGAGATTGGATGGAGGCTCACAGGGGTGAAGACTCCTGCTGTTACTTAATTCCCTCTCCAAAGTTTGAAATAAGGTCTTCTTCCTTTCCTATCTCAATATTTTTTAAACTCCTCTGCAATGTATATGAGCTTGAGCTCTCACGCCATTAAGAAAGTGTAACTCAGGTTTAGGGAGACCTATTTAAAATGAGATGAATGCACCAGAAATTCTATTCTGCTGTTGAAAGGCACACTGACCTTGAGGCTTGCAATAACGTCCAGAATTAGCTTGTCAGCAGCCCAGAGATCCAATCTCAGTTTTCATGGAACCGTTCCCAGAGCAGGTAGATAATGCCGTCTTCAAAGTAACTATGTCTCAAGTTTATCAAACAAGCAGAAAAAAAAATGACAGACCAAAGGGCCTATTCACTAAACAGTGGCTTACATGGATCGGCCAAGCATGTGAAGATCTATTTTTCTTGCTTGGGTGACAGAAACGTTGCACTAAAAAGGGCAAGAACACAAGTCGCAGGTAGATTAGGTGGGTTCAGCAGGGACAGGATGAATTATTTCAGCCTGATCACAAATCCACTTTGAACATCAGAGTTTAGAATTTGATTCAAGTATTAAGTTCAATTTGATTAGTGGAGACCAAGAAAAAGAAAACTAGAAAAAAAGAAGGGAAGCTAATGAAAAACGTAGACAGTCTCAGCAGCTCAAGAAAAGCACATTCCCTTAAGCTGGTGTAACACTTGCTGGACATTTCTATCCAAAGACTGAAGAGGAAGTTGTTTCAAAATTTATTTAAACAAGATTCAAACCCCCTTGAAGAAACAACAACAACAACAACAAAATTAGTTATAGGCTTGAACTACAAGAAGCAGGCACTGAGACCTCCGGGCAGTTTGGGGGGTCTGTGTAAATGACACACACAAAAAGTTCTCCAATGCAAAGAAAACTTGGTCTACACCTCTGCTGAAGCATGGATGTACCTGGAGCAGAGAACAACAGCCATCATCCTCAGGAGGGGTGGCTAAGACATCCTTAATATAAAATTAGTATCTGTAATCCTCAAATAAGCAATGAAGACAAACCCTGACTCCTACAAAGCTGTACTTGCGTTCCAGTAAAGGGGAGCCTAAACCTCAATCTTCCTAGCTTTTGCTACATACATTTTATTCCCTGCTGCCCCTGTACATCACCACACTGGCTGATACACCAAGAGACAGAAGTAGACATGGTTTTCAAGTAACTTACTGCTTCTAAAGTCTTTGTGATGAATTCTGTAATCCTCACACAATTTTGGTCACCCCAAAGCATCATCCCCAAAACATCAAGATAGCTCTCAGTTCCACTCTTAGACTATACTTATCAATCTGCAAATCCTGGAAACTCCTGCCTCTTCTCTTCCCCTTCTTAGTCAGCATGGACAGAGTCTCAGAGAAGATCTGCTCCTCATCCCAGGGCTGAGACAGCAGCAGCAGCTCTTGGCAAGCAGATGGAGATGTTTCAAACCAATTCCCCTTCAGCCCACAAAAGATGCACAGCAGAACTGGAAACGCAAGAGCACAGGGTCAAAAAAAAAGCCCAGACCCCTCCCTAGGACCATAAAGAAAATGTTAGACAAATGTTTCTAGCCTCAACTTTTTTTTGGGGGGGGGGACAAGCCCAATTCTTTGACAGCGTCTGATCAAAATCCTTTTGCACTCTTAGGTTTAGGGAAAAGGAGTGATTATGAGGGCATTACACTTTCTCGCTGCCAGGGATGAGGGAGGGCAGCTGTACTGAGAGGTGAAGCTTTGATGTGAAGCAACACGCAAGTATTTGCCATAGCCTCTGAGCCTGACACTAAGCTGACCAAAGTAATCCACTGAAATCAATTAAATGACATCAGTGTAAACCAGAATAAGTAAAAATAAGGTCTAGGGGCTCCTCAGCCTGACTGCAGAGATTTGCCAGCAGCGTAGAGATGTTTCTGATTTAACATCTTCTTTGCAGGTCTAATTTTGTTTTGGTGCTAGGAGGAAATAATCAGTAGAAGAAAGAAAGAAAGTTGTGAACATGATAGGAGCATGTCATAACATTTTCCTTAACAAAGGTGGGGATAGTAAAAGGCACATGAAGTATTTGGTGCTCAAAGCCAGAGGCTGAAGCCTTTAAGTCATTCTGTGGCAACACAGGCAGGAATTTCAGAGCTGGGAGAGATACACTGCAGGAAGTGCATTCTTGTCTCTCATTCTTTCCAAAATTTCTGAAACCCAATTGCTTCAAATCCAGAATTAAAAAGCCTCACCCCCCCCACACACAACATTGTAAAGAGACTAAAAGCTCAGTTAAGCTGATAACAGCCTGGAACAGCTCCATTCACCTCCAGTGATGGAGCAGATGACCAAACGTAGGCCTCCCATTTCAGGCCCAAAACCTTGTTGGTGAGTGCACCTCTGCCATTTCGGTCCTGAACTTCACAACTTTATCCTAGATTCAATCCAGATCTAGACACTGCTTCTTCAACGCATCCGGCCTGATGAACAGGAAGAACTTTTTGCTAAGAATATGCCAGGACTCAGACAGAAGTTACCACATGCCAAGTAACGAGGTACTGTGTAATGCACAACAGGTAGCTGATGCTTGCTCTGAAATGCTGGCAGTGTGCAAACCAAGGTAGAGAAGACAGACAAGGAAGAGAAGGCAGAGAAGCTGATGTTATTTTAACATATTGCAGCTTACTAACTCTGAATACGAATGAAGATGTGAATTTAAAGAAGGTTTCTGAACCCGAGAAGTGGTGGTTTAGGAAACCAGAATGAAAAATGGGATTGGCATTGAGACACAAGTGGGAGAACCACAGCCTGTAATACAGAAACCAGTTGAGAGGAGAATGTAGAAGAGACCTAACAGGAGACAGCACAAGCAGAAAAATAAAGAGCTTAAAGCATGTTAACCACACAAAATGTAGTTTTGTGCCCAATCTCTCAAGGACCAACTATTCTTTGTGTAGCTTAACAGAATTTAAACAGAATTTAAATCCTAAAAGAAACAACACAAGCAAATGTGTGTTTTCCTCTAGACTGAACTCTCAAAGATCACAACTTAATGAACAGTACAGTAGAGAAGGAACAAATGACCTCACAGTTACATTAACATCTGAATATTTTTGGGGGAAAAAAAAGAAGTCCTTTATAGTTTCAAAACTTAAAAAATTGACTTGCTTGTAGAGTCGGGTCATGCCATTTCTGCTGTTCCCATTTGGCATAATTAGAAATACTGTTACTGAGAGAAAAAGAAAAAACACGCAATTCACACCAGCAAATACCAATGTTGAAAAGCAGAAAAACAGATTGGATCAAAACTGCAGCCTGAATGCATTTGTTTCTATCCATAATAATGATTAATACTACGGCAACACCCTGTATTGAGGATATAAAAACAAAATCCTCTCCCAAGAAATGACTCAATGTCTTCACTCTCAACTATCTGTGAGATTCCTTGGAAAGAATTTGAGGTCCTTAATGCACAGCTCTATTTCATCCCAAAAAGCTGTCAGTCTTCACAGAGCTGCAGGGCAGCGAGTGCTTCATCACAGTCTCACACCTGTCCCTGTACCTCCTGACAGCCACTGCGGCTCTGGAGCACAGAAATCATCTCGCAGTTTCAGGTTAGGCTCCCAGTAAGCATAAGCATCTTCGCTGCAAATGACATGGACAGAAATTTCAGGACATTTTAAAAGACAAGTCAAATGAACCGTGACTCTGAGCCAACGCCCACTGCAGTCTACTGGAAAGCACTGCATTAAATTTCTTTTCTTCGTGGTTCATCTTTTTTCCACTCCTTACAGGATTACCTAGAAAACCACAGATACGGGACTAAGTCCTACCTTATGTTTCATCAATTCTTTTTAATTTAACTTCAATTATATTAACTAAAGTTTTCTGCTTATGCACATTTTACAAGAAAGAGTAGTTTAGAAAAGGTTCTATTCTCCTCTTTTAGCTCAATGAACTGCCCATAAAATAGAAAGCCCATGACTCATCCCTTTTCACTGAAGTTTCAATTTTTGCAGCAGAGAAAGTCAACTGTCTTCCCAATTCAGTCTTCAGACATCATCTTAGATCAGATCTGCTGCTGAGTTTTCTGGTAAAGAATCAGAGAGGAAAAAGAACAACAACAAAAAAAAACACACCACACTTCTGCTATGCTAAAGCTGGGAACCCCTTTCTGCTAAACACAATTCTTCCAGGCTTTTGAAAACAGACAGAATGACCTAAAATCTGCTACACCTGACACTCAGAATAGGGCCTATGTTCCAAACGTAGGGGTCATTTGAACGCTCCTGGGATCCCTAGAAATAAAAGAATTTTTCTTAGTTTTATTTGCACAGACGTGGGGGATCAAGCCATGGCTCCGATCATGCCCACATAGCCTCCATCACTTGACATTGACTTCAGATGGTGCATGGCACCTATAGCCCCACTGAGGAAGTGGAACTGAATACAGCATTTAAAAAAAAAGGTTTGGCTCTCAATTGGAGCATAAAGTCTAACATTCATGACCCAAATGGATTACACTGCATACATACAAAGTGGGAGGCTGAAAGGCTTTCTAGCCCCAAAGTTCTCAAAGGGGCTGTGTAGTACAAAGGAATGTGCAGTAGCTCCTGAACCTGCACTGTACCCAGCAGGGATGCAAGTCCAAGCTGTGGCAGAAATCTGAAAGGAGACAGTGCTGGGGGGGGGAAGACAGTGTTTGTGAGAATTTTCCTCTGTGGAGGCCTTTTATTTTTTAATTATTTTTTTCTGAGCATAACAGAAAATGCTGCAGGAGCAGAAACTATTTCTGAGAGCAGGATTATGTCTGCAAACATCACAGGATGATGGAGAGGACATTAATGCACTGAATAACAAAGTGGATCGGGGAAAGGTAACTGGATTTAGGACAAACATTGCGCATTGAGTATTCAGGATCTCCCCTATCCTCTTTCCATATGAGCTGAAGGGTGTCAGTGTCATTCTCCCAATGTGATAGGTTCTGAGGAGATCACAGCTCGAATCAGTGCATGAGAACAGCCTGGCCATTGTTGTTTCAGTATCTCTTCCCGTTCTTCCTTTTGGCCCAGGGCATTGGTATGGTCTTTGAATTTCACCTTGGAAAAACAAATAAACACATAGTACGCATGCCAGGCATCCACGTGATTTAGTAGAGAAATACTTTTTGTATTTTTCCTTGTTCTAGGAAACACTTCAGATGCTGACGTAAAACAAAAAGCAAATGAATAAACCTGGTGAATTTTCCTCAGACACCTCAGATTGGGCAGCTGATTACTCAGATGAAACCTACTTTCCAGGTAGATTCTTACCTGCCAGTCTGACAGGTTCTGCACAGCTAAGCACCGATTTACATTACAGCCTACATTGACTTCCGTGACTTTTCATCTAACAGGTATCTATTTTCACAGGTTTTGACAGAAATTGTAAGTCCTATGAAGTTAAGCGTGTTCAAGTTTTGCTTGCTCTAAGAGTCTTAGAATAAAATTTAAAAAGTCAAAGAAAACATCAGACAGTCATGCTTTTATCTGTCCCTGAATTTGTTTACTGGAATTCATACAATTAGCCAAATTTTCCAAAATATCTTTATGGCCATCTCTTCAAATTACAGAACCCTGTGGCCACTGCTGCACTGCAAATGCAGCTGAGAAAAGAACTGCTTAAAGGCCAGCCAAGTTGATATTTTATGTAATCTTTCACAGTGATGAGATCATATTCTACTACCAAGCTAATTCTATAATCAAGATAAGTCCTTGTTTTAGAGGAACCATGACTGGCACATTCCTTCCTTCTGCCTTAAAGGCACAATCCTGCTCCTATAGCAATCAAGTGCCTGATGCTTTAGATTTTGTCAGATGTTTCAGAATCCTATCTTCAGATTTTAGAAAAATAAATATTCATTTTACCCTTATATATAAAAATAGAAGAACAAGCTAATTTAATGAATAAAATATCCTTGAAATCCCCGGTCAGATTTTAACTTGTGTAAAGTTAGCTGATCTCCATGCTGGCCCACGCTCCAGTTAACCCTGCACACAGGGCTGCCTCGATGTACGGAAAAGGCTTTCGGAGTGCACACTACATTAAACTCCTCCAGATAAAGCTCTTCTCAGGCAACCTCTGGAGAATTTATGCTGCAGAATTTATACACCTTATTTTTGAGTGCTCTAGCTAGGTTCACTCAAGCATATTTAGTTTTCAACCTGCGAAAAGGCAAATGTGTTTGTAATTAAGCGAGTCCTTACTTTACTGTATATAAATCAGGAAAAGGGAAAGATATTGCTAAATGAAGACAGCTACCAAAGGAACTATTTTGCTGCCAATTAGGTTCATAAGGAAAAAGCCTTTTCAATAGCTGGTTTCCGTTGTGTCTAAATAGATGCTCTCATTTGTTTTGCAGGGGCCCAAAGATTAGCCCTTCATTAAGGCAAAGTTTCGCGAAATGGCTAATTTAAAACTCATTCCCTTACTCCACAGGTTTTTGTCTTTGTCTTCCTTTTAAGTACGATGATTTGCTGGTAAGTCATTTATCTTCTCTGACAGATGCTGCTGTTCAGCTTCTGATCACTCTGTAAAGTGCATACACCAAAAAAAAAAAAATCAAGGAAATTTTTACGACTTTTAAACAAGAAAAAAAAGTCAGTTTTGTAATGGTGTTGACTATTCTAACACATTACCCTCCACAGTAGTTAGCTAGCTATATTCTCCTTGATGCAACCTCCTCCCCTATTTTATATGTCAATCATAACTAAGCAATCACTCGGATCAAACAGGCGTAGTCAGTATTTGACAAGGAAGACAGCCTTCCTAAAAGCTCTTAAGAAACACCATGGAAACTCATACAGGTAGACTTGATGTACAACAAATTTTTCCTTCCAAAAAGGATTAAACAAAAAGCATTGCTAAACGTATCCTTTTCAAGGACAAGTCCAAAACAGTAACTCTCACTATTTCTTGCCCTTAATATAATCCGGCCTTACTTCATTTTTTTGTGTAAACTATGTTTTTTTTTGTGTAAACTATTTTTTTGTGTAAACTATGTTTCAGAAGGCTTCGGTAAGGAAGAAAGCAACTACTTCCACAACCACCTCTGAAGGAAGGGAAATGCTACTCTGCTCTAATTAAGTTATACTGCAAGAATTACTTCCACTCTCTCAGACTTGCCCCATCTCATTGCAGCTTCTGATTCACTTCCTGGCTCGAATGGCTAAAACCTAGGTGCTGTGGTAAACCATTCCTTCATTAAATCTACAGAGGCAGTAGCAACACGCAGGCAGTTAAAAGAAAGATCTTTCTTCAGGTTTGTAGGCATCATTCTAGGTAAACCATGCTGTTAGTCACTGCATTAATGAACACATCCAGTGTTATTCACTAACTCTAAGCTAAACAATGTGGCCCTGGATAGCATATAATTACACATTACCTCTCTTCTCTGAACTCTGATACTGAGAGGGTCTCCCTTACCCAAAGGAAAGCTGAGTAGAAACATGCTGATGTTGTTTTGCAGCTCTGTGCTATTTGATTAAATCCCCATTTGTGGTGTTCTTTTGCCACCCCTTTTCTCAAGGCTGTATCTATCACACAGCTGTTGCACATTGAGTTGGGGAATTCATGTGGAGACTCAGGAAAGCAATAGCTTGGCAATTCCAGTGCTGCAAAGGCAAAGCTGAAATGCCTTTATGTAGCACCTGCTGAGGAGACCTTTTACTGCTTTCATAATATGGAACAGGAGTTTGGCCCCAAGGGGAGGATCTCGCTATACACATGCAAAACCCCAGGTTCTGCCTCATTATAGTTATTGGCCTACCAATTAACTTGCTTCCTGTGAGAGCTGGGAGGAAAGCGTTTTGTTCATGAAGATATTCAGACTCTACAGTTGGTGAAGTTTTTTTTTATTTTAAGGACTGTTTATGTCCCTAATTGGCATTTGTCACTAGCCATTCCAAACACTTTTCCTAGGCCAGAGCCTATACAAAGCATCACACTCGACTTTTTTACAGATGGGTAACCTGAGGCCCAGGACAGGACATCCCATCCCAGCTCTCCAGACTCAAGACACAGTGTGCAATCTGCCCCCGTGCAGCTTCTCTGCTGGCCTGGGTTTCAGGTAACTATTTGTACATGGTTCTAAATGGGAGTGACAGAAATACTCATTCCTAGAAATGTTCTGTGTTTGGGAACGTTTCTGGGATGCCCGGTTCTTAGAGAGTTTACTCTAGGTCATTTTAAATGTCTTTCTGGTACGATCATGCAGAATTATCCATTGGCGGTACCATCTGCAACGATAAGATACTTCATTTGTAATAAGAGTG
The DNA here is from genome assembly GCF_040182565.1 of Anser cygnoides. Taxonomy (NCBI): domain Eukaryota; kingdom Metazoa; phylum Chordata; class Aves; order Anseriformes; family Anatidae; genus Anser; species Anser cygnoides. Next base: position 4,508,180 of record NC_089885.1, on the reverse strand, counting down.
GAAAAAAACATTAATGTAAAAATGCCTGAAATAAAAATTCCCCTCTAAATAAACTGTGCAATGCTGTTTAACTTGGAGGCTATTTAATACAAGCAGCACCTATGATGTAGCACATACCTACAAAGTGTTAAATTACGCTACTGCAGTAAATCTGTCGGTCTTGATTATTTAAAAGCTGACGACCTGTAGGCTTCGCTTTCATTAGCTGCTGTTATCAGTACATCCCACCTGTCTGATCGGACTGCCCAACGATCCATGTTGCTCATACTACATTCGGCCCCTGCTTCTGGTTCATCAGTCATAAACAAAAGTTTGGCTCACACTTTCTGAACAGCAAAGACTTACTCTCGAGGCATCTCTCTGCAGTCAACTAACAGTAACGCACGCCAGTTCTCGACAAATCCACACCACTGCCATCAACATGCAGCAGCGTTGCAGCCAAGACGATGACTGTTTGTTGTGACAAAAGATGCAGATCACACCAGTGTTGCGGTTGATTTTGGCATATAATAGAGCTGACGTGTGAGCCATGGTTTCCAAGCCCACTTGTTCCTTCCCACCCACAGCTTTTCTTCAGGCTTTTCCAGCTCTGTCTGTGGCCCCGTCTCATTCTCTACATCTGTAACTCCCATCTGAACTCAAGTCTAGCCTCTGTTCACTCCATGCACCACTGAAAAGAGGAATACTATCTAGTCAATCTCTACACCGGAGTTCAACAAGTATGCTTTAAAATAAATACAGGCTGGATTATCTTTGATGTGAACCTATAGCTGGGATTTGTATTGCTTACCAGATTAATTAGTCCAGCCAAAATTTTTAATACCCTTTTGCTTGCCTCAGAGAGACAGAAAGATAAAGATTTAATTTTTTCTGAATGGGCCATTACAAACTATGAAATTGCTTGCTGTTATCTGCAGCAAAGCTCTTTGTGGTCTAGCTGTATTTGTTCTGCATAATGAACAGAATGCCAGTGGTTTCCATCTACATGCAGCTCTTCACTCAGGGCACTTTACAGACACGGCTGACTAGCTTTGCTTGCTACAAACGGAGTAACCAGAGGCAAAGAAAGCTTTAGCGGTCAAAACCCACTTCTGTGGCAGAGTCAGGAATAGACCTTGGAGCTTCTAAGCAGCTCCCAAGGGCCTGTTTTAACCACCACACAGCACCACGCTAGTAGGGTGCAACCACAGGTCGAGTTCTGCTCCAAAGGGAGCAGCTGCCTGCAGTGCCGTCAGCTCCCCTGGAGCTGTCTGCCTGCATGTGTACAAACACATTTCCCTCCCATCCTCTCAGAGCTTTATGGAGGTGGGACTTTTTGTTTTAATGTGTCACCGGAGAATAAATGCCTGAGACATTATCTGCCCCTTCCAAGAGTTCAGAGAATGTGTATGACATCATGGGCACGACTCCCCCACTAATCACATTATATGCTGTTTAACTTAACACTGCTAAGCTTTGTCTGATAACGTTGTAAATACCATTTTATTGTAAATTAGATTATACAAACCTTCCCAGAGTTTAGGTCAGTTCTTGCATGAGGTCCTTGTTCTCCCTCCCCTGTACTATCCCAAAGTGAATCCTTTCAGTGTCTAACCCAGGGCATTTCTACAGGAGGAAGCACAAGAAGAAAAGTCTAACCCATTGCCTATTTCTAAGTCAGTACTGCAGACTGCAGTAAGTGGACAGAAGACTGTATATCTGTTCTTTTTCTCATTCTTTCCTCGGAATAAAATCAATATTTTTTGTTTTTCTCTTGAAGCTGGCTGGATTTCATTACAATCTTCCTGTGAGGTAGCTTATACTTGAGACCTATCATTTTCTTCTACCAAGCCTAAGCTGAACTATTCCAGTTAGTAGCTGTTGTGTTCTTATCCAGCCTGGCCTTAAGGTTTCTGGTTTGTTTACAAAGAAAGCTGTAAATTTTATTTTTTTTTCATTTGATTCTGTTTTCTCTAACAGAAGAACCAGATTCTGACCATGGGGTCTTCTGGCTATTCTAACCATAGCCCCACCATGAGCAAGATTTTCAAAGCAATTGACATATTGATGCTTCCTTGTGTCTGAGAAGTAGATTATTTTAATTTTCCACATTTTGACACATTTATTGCTGAAGGCGATATCTGAAAAGTTTCTAATCTTTTAGAAAACCTCAGCAATGGTATATCTCAATATTTTTAGCCTATTGCATGAGAAGATACTCCTCATCTTTCTTCCCTCATTTTACCAAGGCCATAACTTCCCATGCTATTAAAGCAGAGGCCAGAGAAGCCAGACTTCTGGGTCTATGCTCAGCTCTGCCCAGCTCTGTGTTTCTGTCCTCACTACAGTCAACACGGTCTCTTGGTGTCAACCTGAATTCTGCTGCACATCCAGAAGCAAAACTCTGAGGCTCGCGATGCTTCAGACACAGCTATACCAACCCAGGACCAGAAATACCAGCTCCCAACACCGAAAGGAGGCTTTGATTTTGGCTGGTGTTGGAACCACTTCTCAGGAAGGATTTAGACCAAGCTTTTGTGCCTTCCCCACCTCCCATACTTGAGGCAGATAAATCTTATCATAATCAACTGAGAAAGAAAGCATAAGCAAGGCTTATCTTTCCTCAGCACAAATGAGAGACATGAGAGAGTTGCCTGTGCTTGTTGCTCTGGGCCCTACACATCCTTAGGACAGCCTTCCTGCAAAATATGGTCTTAAGGAGTGCTAGCAGCTCGCAAAGGGAATGCAACACAACCCAGGTGACTGCTCAGACTAAAGCAAAGCTAACACAAGTGCTAGCAAGGCACCAGTTAACTCCACTAAAGATAGTTTCTCACGTCCTTGAGCAAGCCACCTGCCTTTTGCTTTCCCACGTTCCCATCTGGAGAAAGGCCACAGCAATGCTATACAAACATAGCGAAGGATGCTGTAAAATAAACATTTTGGGATCTTGCATGAAACTCAATCTGCGATTACTATATACTGCAGTTGTGTAAGGACAATGCTATAAAAACTGGATCCTATTAACTCCTAATTTCGCATGACATTTGAATGAAACTCATATAACAAAACTCAAGTGGTTGTCCTGAAAAGAAACACTTCTCATCCCAAAGAAAGTTAATGCACATTTCAAAGGGTGTCCATCAGATGCAAGCAAGTCTGTGCTCCCTTGGATACCTTCTCCCTACCCATTGGCCACTTGCAGAATTCGTCAAAAATGTGTCTTTACAGTGGTTTTCATAGCCAGTTAATTCCGTTCTTCACAGACACATAGCGAGGAAGCAGTGTGACTTGTGGTGCAGCTGGCTGCTGGATCATGGAAGTCTCATACAATGCAACGTTACTCTAGTCAAGTTTGCAAAGTACCTCGCTGTTTTTCCTCACAGCAGGTGTGTTATGCTGTAGTTTAGTTAACTGATTCACTGGAGAAGAGAACAAGCCAACTGAAGTATAGAGGATTTATATACAGAAAAGAGTAATTACAAAATAATAGGCAAATCAGGCTATTCACTTTTTTTTTTTAAAGTTTCTATGTCTCGTAAGCATACAGCCCACTACTGTAAAAATGAACTTGAGTAATGTTACTCATGTGAACCATCAGCAGTGAGGCTGAGAAGTTTCAGTCATCACAAGTGCCACAACCGTGGCCTATTAGCATATTTAGGAAAAGAGTGTATTTATTTATTTTCGCCCTTTTCTGTCCTTCTGTTCACTTCAGGCTATTCCATAAAAAACTAGTCACCCAATTCTAGAATAACTTCCAGCACAGACTTCCTGACCCCACCCCACATACTAATGCATTCCAGTTTTAGTTCTGCAGGGAGAGAACAAGTGTCACTGTCCTCAAAGACACACACAGAGAAGTTCAGCTACAGGACCAAAGATCCCAAAGCAATTTGACCACAGAAAAATACAGAACTCTGTTCCAATTTGTAAATCTGCACTGCAGTCGCAGGACAAAGTTCACAGAAACAAGAGCTTGTGGAGGTATTTAGAAAACACTTCCAGGCGATAAGGCAAGAAAGCTCAATGAATCTTTGTATCTATGTTAAATACACAAAGCTACAGCCCTTTAGCAAGGAGAATGAACTTGAGGCAGCAGCACAGATAAAAATAACAAACTCATATGAAGAATTAACTGATAATCCCTACAGGTACCACTTGGGAAATGACCAGACTATTAGCTATGGCATGAACTCGAGCTCATAAATGAACCTTGCTGTAAGAAGAGAGAAAGAGAGAAAAGGCGACATCATGGCTGGTGAAAACATCGTAGCCAAGAGAAAAAGATGTTCTGCATCAGGGATGTAGGGAGCTCCCCCGAGGGCTCAGAACAGGGTCTGTGATGTGCCTATTGCTGTTTCATATTCCATAAACTATGTGGAAATGCTGCAGGCAGGTTGCTGATGATACAAAGTCATTCCCAAAAACGAAACCTAAAATGTATTCAGTGAGTGGGTGTTAAAATAGCAAATTTAATTCAAAGTTCATAAATGAAAAATAACGTATGAGGAAAGAGCCAACCTCACTGTTCTTTAAATCAGCAATTGCCACTTCTGAAAGAAATCCTGGAGAAGTGAATAGTTCTCTGAAGAGATTGTCAGGGTGTTAGAATCTAGGAAAAAGACATCTCATTAGGATTTGTTTGGAGAACGAAGCAGAAAATGTCGTTATTCCTCTGAATATATCCACAGTATGCCCACCTCTTCAACACTGAGCAGAGTTTCAGTAATTGTGGAAATACACAGCTACAGAAAGGACAAGAATAATGGTACTCCAACGCTGCAGGTGATGTTGGGAAGCCTTAGCATAGGGAAAACTTTAGCAAGCCGGAGCCTTTCAGCTTGGAAAACAAGAAGAATACCAATGAAGTTCTAGACAAGCTGTTACAGCATGGAAAAGGTAAACAACAATGATTATTTAAAAACAGTCTTAACAGAAAAAAAAATAGGGCATCAACTCAAGCTGGCAGGCAGCAAGCAGGTTCAAAAGCAAACAAAAGGAAATTCATTTTCACACAATACCTAATGATGTTGTGGAACTCTCTGCCACGGGATGTCACGGCAGCCAAAAACACAAGTGGGTTTCAAAAAACCGATTAGACAATTTTATGGAAAAAGGTCCATCAAGGAGTATCAAAAACAATGATACAGCTACAGACTCCAGCTCAGGAAGGTGCCTACACCAGAAAACGCTGGAAGGCTTTGCCAAAGGAAGTATCACTCCATCCTCATCGTGTTTTCCATACTCTTTCCATACACAAGTTATTAGCCATTATCAAGAAGCAGGATATGGGGCTAGACAGACTCTTGCTGTGACTCTTTTATATTTGACCAATACCAACTGATACAGATACAGACATACACGCCCCCGTGGTCATGGACAATTCTGTAAAAATTTGATATAGTTAAAAGACACACATGTAAGAATAACATAATAAATTACATTTTTCATTGGAGTAGGACTAGAACCGGCTTTTGTGTTTCCTTAGGTATGTTCTGAGTCTATGCTTTTCAGAGAGGAGTTACAACATTATCCTTTTTATTACCTAACTACAGCAAGAGACGGATCCAGTAGAAAGAACTAGCTCCATATTTCACCTGTAAGCCACAGAACAATTCACATCCTGGTGACTGAGAGCTTCTCAGCCTAAAACAGAGAAGTACTGAGGTACTGAAGTGCCTATCAAGTCTGTTGATCACAACCATGCTGCACAGGTGCTTCAAAACACAGATTACAGCTTTAAGTCCCACTCTAGGTCTAGGATATAATTTGAAGTCACAGTAAGGCTCCAACACTAGTGAACACGAGTGAAGCAGTCCTTTAATTTGTTGTTGCTTACAGACTTCAGCAGCCTGAACGCACTTTGCAACTTGAATGGCCTCCTTATCTTCTGCTTCTCCAGCAGTGAAAACAGAAAAGGAAGTGACTCACTGCTAACTGGGCACCCCCCACCCCTTAGCAGCCATGACAAGCCTGCTGTAACAGATTACTTACCACCCCTAATTGTTTCCCAAACCATGCTTTTAAAAAAAAAAAAAAAAATAGATGATGACAAAAGGATTTTACCAAGATACCCTTCTTCTAACTTCTGTCATGTTCCTTGGTTCAACTGGTCTGAACTGAACTGATGGAAATGAAGGACTCTGACTGAAGGAATCAACTGAATCAACTGAAGGAGATGCTGCTGTCTTGGCATGAAATTACAGTACAGACTACAATGTAAAAGGTATGTGAAAGATACGAGCACCGTGGACAGAAAAGTTGTGCATCAGTCAGTGGCTACGTGGCAAGCTGCACTGGCATTGTAATACACTGAGTGGCACAACTACACAGGTAAGTTTCTTCTGGTACACTTGGCCAAAAGCAGAAGCCTAACAACTCAGCAGTCCTGTAATTCCAGCACTAATCCCAAGAGAAAGTTGCAAATGGAAACTACTGTAATATGCACCACTTTCCCCCCCCGTTCCTGACACAGCCTCTAGTACTGGGAAATGTATCAGTATTCGAGTCAGGAACCAAACCTGTGACAAGGAAAGGTGTAATTTTTCAGGGTGAATAAGCCCCTTCAGTTTTCAAAATGGGAAAGAACCAAAGCAGAATTGCATACCTGAGGATCAACAAAGCGCTGATGTTCCTTTACACATGCGTGTACATAACTTGTTCCCCTATACAGGACTATAGAGAGCTGACTTAGATACAGGAATTCATGCTAAGTGGGTTCTCATGAGTCAGCAGTGAGACAGAAAAACTCTGCTTCCTACTTACTGATTCATATTGGGATTACTAAAAGCAGCAGATCCACGTCTGACGCTGAAATAAACAGTAACTGGAGAAGGTGGGATTTCCCCCTTTGAAAAACACATCATTCATTTAGGCACCTGATCCCAAGACCAAGGCAGACAAGTCTGGACCTGTATCTTCAGACCCGTACTTTAATTCTGCCACCAATTCTAAACTTGCTGCAAAAATATATACATACTTCTATATATTGACTGAAATCCAGCTGTTTCATTCATGCTGCCTTCCATTATAAACCTTTCCAAAAGAGAAAGAAGTGATGTTTGTAACACACTTCTTAATGCAGTATCTGGCACAAACCGGGCCTACGCTGGGTTTAGGGCCTGGAAGTGCTACTACAAAAGATAATAATAATACTAGCTTAAGTAAAAACAACCGAAGATAAAGACCAATAAGCCATCCTTCACCCCCCTTAAGAAAATGTGTTTATTCACCCCCTCACAAAGGTGGTTGCCCTGTTTATCTGCCGGGGAACTTCAGACATTCCTTCCATGTGCAGCGCAGATGGTCACCACACAACAAAAGGCAGAAGGGCTCCCTTCACATGCGGAGTAGACGTGTCTGGTTTCTGGATAGACAGATGCCTGGTTGGAGCTACTGCTCCAGCAGGGCTGCTGTGCATTCAAAATCCCCCAAAAATACAGAAAACCATCAATATCCTTTGAAAAACATCTCTTAGTGGAAAATGAAACTGTCTGGGAAAGCATAGATGCACAGTGACCTTGGTTGTGAGTCTTAATTCATTAGTGTGCATAAATTGTTTTGAGATCCTGCAGTGGGACGTGCTAGGGAAGCAGAAGAATTATTTTAAAGTACAAGGCTCTGCTTTTTTCTTTATCCTCAGATATTCTTCATGTCTGATTTTTAACTTATGGTCATTGTTACTTCAATTATTATTATTATTTTTTTTTTTAGCTATCCTGACCTTTTCTTGACCAAATGGAATTGCCCCAGGCAGAGGATATGCAGTACCTAGGTTTGCTCACTGCATTTGTTTGTCTTACTCTTTTCTAATTAATTTACTGCTTTGGCCCCAGTCCTGCTCTTCCTATCATTTTATAGGAAGATATCAAATGCAGCTGCTCTCTGCAAATAGTAATTATTTTGCAAATAAATGACATTAGTATTTTTACTACCTAGCTAAACATCACAGTGTATGGAAAAGGGCCTACAAGGTTCACATTGGCCAGCTGAGTATAAATATCATTGGTAGTTCTTCCGTAAATTGAAATACAAGATAGTTTGGCAATAACCATTTCATTTACCAAGGTAGACAATACAAGCTTTAATCAACAAGTAAACCAGGTGAACTGCTTAAACTATAACACAGCAGAGCAGAAAATTAATTCTGTAACACATCACGCCTTGTGTTGCAAATTGTGTAAAAGTTCTATCCTCATTCAAGAAATTGCTGAGTGAAGACCTGTTTTCTATCTAATATACAAGAAAATACCTAAAAACATTTCTTTTTTCAAAGAATTTATTCTAGCTTTGAGCATTCAAAATACATACTTTTTCTTCAAACAATACAGGGCACAACTCTCTCTGCTCTTTCCTCAGCTTAGTAAAATGTAAACAAACCAGGAAATTAAAAACAAAAAAAAAGAGAAAGCTACCTTTTCTGCATCCTGTTGTGCCTAAATAGAACATGTTGTACCTGCCCATACAACTTCCCAATAAAACGTATTGCGGACACTTCAAAAGCAGACCATAATAATGGAGAGTTAAGTGAGGAATGCCAGCTTGGATGAGGGATTTCTCTGATTTTGTTATACATTATTTAAGTATGGAGATTTGTGGTTTCTTACTTTATCTTGGATTTTACTGTAATGTAATTGAAATCTGTTACTTTTTTTCAGTTTCCTAAGTATTCCTATAAGTAATTGTATGGATTTGGGTTTAAGGATATTGTAACGGATCCAGAGCCTGTTGAAGTCAGTGGCAGAAGCCTCCACAGCGTTTACTTAGTCCTTTCATAAGAAACTGTTTTTTTCTCTCTCTTCTTAATACCCCTACGATCTACCTTCAGACATATTTAGAAATTAGGTGAAATCCTGGTCTCTATGAATCCAGAGGCAAAACTCACTTACTTAATTCAGCAAACCCACGTTTTACAGAAGAGCGTATTTGATTTTACTGGGATCATTCACATTATATGAATTTCATGCATTAAATTCACAGCATTAACAGGATTATGACCTTAGCAATTATTCAGATTTGGGGTGTTCCTCCTCCCCTCCCCTTCTTGGGCTTCTCTCATTTTCAGCAGGCAGAGTTTGTTTCCTTCAGTTACCCAATCACACCTGAATCTTCATTATAAATAACACAGACATAAAAACACCATCTTTGCTGTGGGATGCCTGAACTCCACAGACATTGGTATCCCCACGTAACCATACATGACAAATAGCCAGCAAACACACTTGCGCAGATTTTACTACCTCAGGAACAGACTACACTTTAAAAATACCCATGGTTTTAGGCTTCATGTGTCAAGTTCTGCATCAACTACACCCCTTTTACAGCTGCAGCTCTGACAGGAAAAAACACCCCCATCTCGCATTTAAAAACCAGATCCCTCACCCGCTGCAGATGCACGTGTGGATACTCCATGTCGTAATATCACAATTTTCTTCATGTCTTCACAACAGAGTGTTGCCCAGGTCTGTGGGCGAAAGGGGGATGCATGTTACGGTCATTTCAACCCTCCCTCTGCCTTGGGATAGATGTGGGGAGAAGCGTCCCACTGCAGGGGGGGCTTAGGGGTGAACCCCCCTGACGGGAGAGCCTCCATGAGAGGAAGCCCATGAGGGCACAGATCCCACTGAGGGGAAACCTGCTGAGGGCAGAGACTGGCTGAGGGGTGAGTCCTCCTGAAGGGGGCTACCTGCTGACGGGAAGAGACCCCACGGAGGGGAAACCTGCCAAGGGGAGAGACCTACCGGGGGGAGATACTTGCTGAGGGGAGACCCAAGAGGGGACAGACCTGCTGAGAGGGAAAAAAACAGGGAGCGGTGAGTCCTCCTGAGGGGAGCTACCTGCCAAAATGTGAGGCCTGCTGAGGGGAGATCCATGAGGGATCGGACCCGCTGAGCTGACAGACCTACTGAGGGGAACCCTGCTGAGAGGCGTCCTCCCCTCCTGGTGGGAGCTACCCGCCGAAGGGGGAGATCCCTGAGGGGACAGACCCACTGAGGGGGAAGAGACCTACAGAGGGGTGAGTCCTCCTGAGGGGCGCTACCTGCCAAAATGTGAGACCCGCTGAGGGGAGATCCATGAGGGGCCAGAGCTGCTGAGGGGAACCCTGCTCCTCCTGAGGGGAGCTACTTGCAGAGACCCTGTGAGGTGGAAGACTTGCTGAGGGGAGACCCACTGTAGGGGAGACCCACGAGGGGAAGGACCCGCTGAGGCAGAAGAAACCCACAGAGGAGCGAGTCCTCCTGAGGGGAGCTACCTGCCGAAGGGGGAGATCCGTGAGGGGACAGACTCGCCGACGGGAAACCCGCTGAGGTGTGAAGCCCCTTAAGGAGGCCGAGACCCTCTGAGGGGGGGGTCCGATACTTCAGCCCTGCCCGCTGTTGCCCCCCTCGAGGATCCACCGAGGCTGCAGCCCGAGGTGTCCCCAGCAGCAAAGCGAGCTGCCGCGTTTGCGGGCTGTTTTTTTGGGGGCTGTTTTTTGCCCGTGGTTCTTTCCCTCCCTTAGCGTGGCACGGGGCGATGTCGATCTCCTGCTGCCCTCAGCGCCCGGCCCCGGCAGGGCAGCGGCAACGCGGCGAGCAGCGGCAGCGCCGCCTGGCGGGGCCGGGCGGTGGCGGGGCGGCTCTGGCTGCGGCTCCTCACCGAGGCGAGGCACGGGCGCTGCCCGGCCGGGCTGGCGTTTTCCCCTCCCCTGGCGGGGCCCGCACGTCTCCCCGTGCCTGCCTCCGTCTGTCTGCAGCGCTCCCGGCAGCTGCTGCCACGGATACGGTGTCGGAGGGCGCGGAAACACCTGTTTGCAACGGGAGGAAGGTGGGGAGCGAGCCCGGGCTGCCCAGCGCCGGCCCCGGCCCCTCAGCGCCCGCCGCTTGTAAACCCGGCCGTAAAAACGCCGCGGGATCACTTTTCAAAGAGATCGCTTTGCAGCTCGGACGCTGGAAAAAAAAAATAAAAAAATAAAAAAAACACACTCCTCCAGCCCTCTCCCCTACACGTTAGTTTTTCCACAGTGGTCGGTGTGAGGGGGGGGGAAGGACACGGCCGGGGCTGGAGGGCACTGACAGAACCTCGGGGGCCACGGCCGCGAGGCTCCGGCCTCAGGGGGCCCGGGAGGGGGCTCCGGGCCCCGCGCACCTCCTGGGAGGGAGCCGGGCCGGGGCCGCGCCGCATCCGCGGCTGTGCGGGGGCTCCGTGCTTCCAGCCGGGACCTGCCCGGAGCCTCGCGTGTAGCTTTTCCCTGCCGTTTTTTTTTTTTTCTCATAATAAAAGAGGGAGTGAAGCTTTTATTTAAAAAAAAAAAAAAAGGATTAGAGAAAGGAAAAAAAAAAAAAGGCGATAGCCAAAGGGGATGCCAGTGAGGTGTGGCTTGCATTTAAATATCCAATATGTCAATGTAAGGGGAGTGTGTACGTATATAAAGTGCCGTTTGCATCCGCGAGCGGGCCCCAGCCAGCCATGGGAGGCGCGGGGAGCCGGGGCGGGCCGTGCGGGGCCGGCCGGGCTCTGAGGGGGCCCTGAGGGGGCCGCTGCTCGCCCGCGGCCCCATGGCCGAGGTGGGCGGCTTCCTGGGGGCGCTGGACCCCGAGCTGCACGGCTTGCCCCCGGCTCTGGCCGGGCTGCCCCTCGCCGACCCGGCCGGCTTCCTCAACGAGCGCCTGGGGCAGATCGAGGGGCGGCTGCAGCGCGGCTCGCCCACCGACTTCGCTCACCTCAAGGGCATCCTGCGGCGGCGGCAGCTCTACTGCCGCACCGGCTTCCACCTGGAGATCTTCCCCAACGGCACGGTGCACGGCACCCGGCAGGACCACAGCCGCTTCGGTAAGGGCTCCCGGCGGCAGGTGGCGGCCCGGCCCGGCGGCAGGTGCCTCCCCCGGCCCCGCTAATTAATTAGCCCGGCAGCCTAAAGCGGCCGGATATAATTAGCCTCCTAAACAAACGCGCTCGCTCGCCGGCGATGCGGGCGGGTTGTGTTTTCCGATTTCCTCCCCTCCCGGCGTCCCCGCAGGTGCACAGGGACGAGCCTTAGGAAAGAAAAGAGGGGGGAAAAGAGAAAAAAAAAAAAAAAAAGCGGATGGGGGGACAGTGGGATGGCCGCTTCAGCTCTGCCTATGCCCCTGGACTTAAAACTAAGGCAGGCAAAAGAAAGGAGGGAGCACGTCGGAAAAAGCCAGAAATTTCTTTTTCGGGTATTTTTTTTCCTTTCTCCTTCTTCTTTTGGCCTCGGCAGATATTTGTGAGCTAATGTGATTTCTTCTCCTTGCGTGAATTTCATTAGGAATGTCTCCCCCAAGCAGGCAGGGATCGGTTGGCTGGATTGGCGTCTGAAGCTCTGTTTTGGGAGGTTGTTGGAAAGGAAAGGGGAAGCTGAAGGGGAAAAAGTGCTTAGGGGACCTCCAAAAGGAGAAGACGGAACAATAGGCAGAGCGCTGTGGATTTACCTTGCTGTCTGGGATAAAGCTGGAAGACTTCAGAGCTTGTATCTGTGTCACACAAGAGCAGGGATCTCTAATGAGACTATATGTAATCTTCAAAAAATGCATCCCAAGCCACAGGCGAAGGAGTACAGTAAGTTTGAGCAGAGCTAAAAAAAATTCCCGCTACTTCAGCATCTAGTGCAGGTGTCTGGGTAAGCTATCAACAAGTCCCATGCCAGTGATCTCAGCTATGTTGTCAACAGGTTGCAAGAAGTGTTCGCAAGACTTTTTACAGTTTTCAAGTGATTTAACTCCTCGGTGAAGGGAATTCTTTTTTGCCTTTAATTGTTTGCAACCGGTGCTTTCTGATACTTCAGGAACTCCGCCGCTGCCGCTATTGTTGTTGTTAGTTTAAGGCAGGTTTTTGGAACAATTGGAAAAGCTTATCTGTGAACTGTGCTTTCCATAAACACCAGGTGTGTGTGTAACATGTCCCTGCCTAAATCAACAAGAAAGTCATAACCTGCAGGTCAGAGTAAGGTACTAATGGGCTCATGGGGCAAGTGTTCTTTAATTACCTCCCGAAAGACACATATCTTTTAACCTTTTAAAAGAAACTGAAAGCGAACCCACTGCATCTGTTTGCTTTTTAGTTTAATCTGCCAAGTTAGTTTAATCTGCCAGTTCTTTTTTTTTTTCTTTTTTTACCTATCTTTATATGGGTAAACCGTTTCAGATGGCTATATCTATCTCAGTCCCATTTTTTTTTAAAAGATTGAGTAAAATAAATGTATTTCCAAACAAATTTTGGAAGAATGCATTAAACAGGCTAAAACTTTTCATGAATTTTGCACACTTAAGCTTAAGTCACACAGTGTGTTCAATAAATTGAAACATTGGCATTCCCTAAGCGTTTTAGCAGTCAGCATCCAGCTACGTAAACTAGACCAGACTTCAGATATAAAATATTATAGTTTTCTGCTTCAGGGTTTTCCCAGAGGCAGTGTAAAATAAATAGTTATTTGTTGTAATTGCAGGACAAAGCCCCACAGGATTAGACTGGAATCCTCATGTTCAGATAAAGTTGGACTGAATCTCGCTGCAGCAGAGACTCAAAGCAATAACGTATTGGCACACAGTATTCACCATCTGCATTCAGTAGCCATGAATATTTAAATTCCAATGTTACTGGTATGGTTTGTATTAGGATGTCGTGTATCGATGCATTCCTAAATTTTGCATGCAGCAGGCACAAAGCAGTAACTTATTACAGAAACAGGCAGGCTGTACGGTGCTGGGGAACTACAAAACTAAACTGAGGGATACGGAGCTAGAGAGGTTTTCAGGGTAGCAGTTTGAAGCTGCCTTAAATCTAGGGGCACCTGGGGAAATACTTAGAAACCCTGTATGATGGTTTGGCAGATCAAGCGCACATGGCTGGAAGGTGCTCCCTGATCTCACGAGCAGATTATTAATGTGCTTGCTCCATGGATGGCTCGCAGGGACGCCCCGGCACAGGCATATATGCAGCTGCAGAAGGGATGTAGGTTGGAACTGGACTTTGTATCCCTATCTCTGATTATTGGAAGGGGTTCAGGAAAAGACAGGCAGTATCTGCACCATCCCAGAAGTTAGCAGATGTGTAGGACATCCAGGTCTTTCAGGGAGAAAAATAATGAGCTGAAGCCCTGGTGATGGCAGTCGAGGTCCTAACAGGAAGGGTTAAGGGAGAGATTAATTCGTACCACAGAAGTCAAGGGATGTGCCCGTAGGAAACAGGCAAAGCAGCAGAAGCATCTACCCACAACTCCTGAGCAGTCACAGCAACTATTGCCTCTCATCTGTTGAGGACTGGAGCTTTCTGAAATCACACCTGTCTCCTGGAATGTGACATTTTATACTTGTAAAAATACAGATTCACACAAGAATGACAGCGTGCAGCTTATTTTTCCTAGAGGAGGCTTAACGCAAAGTTTGGTGAAGCCCTTCAGGATCCTTGGAAGAAAGCTCATTCTTAGACGAGAGGAGTGCCCAAACGCTCTCTGAACTGGCAGCTCCACCTGAGTCATCCCAGAAAAAAATGGAAGCGTTTTAAAAAATGTATCTGTCTTCTCACTGCATCTGCTAGGAACCTTCTTGTACAGAGACATAAAGGATGGTCAAAGGTTGGAGAGGGTTTGGACTGACATTACCACCCCTACGAGAAGAATCCTTCTGAGGAGGGAAGTGAGATAAGTCTGCCAGGAAAATCCTTGCCAGGAGGAATTGCTCCCCTTCTGCCTTGAGTCTGTTTTACACCAGCATTCAACAAGCGACTCCAACAGCGCTTCAGTGCAAGGGAGGAGAGGAAAAGGCCTCGAGTTAGTGCTGGAGACTACTAAAGGGAGTAAACAAAGCTCTTCTCGGGTACAAATCTGGTAATGGATCTGTAACAGAGCCTCTTAGAGAAGCTGGTGAAACCTCCAGAGAAAGTTTTGCAGTAGATTTTGACATTCAGACTCCAGTGCACCTGTTCCCAAACAGTTGTTGAGGTTTTTAGCTGAAGCTTTAGGTTTGTAGACATTGATACAACATCTGAGGTTGTTTCTGTACCCCGGCTCGTCAATACAGTCATGTAGGAAGAGACAGGTGCAGCAAGCTGAATTGTTCTTTGAGGGATAGTTTATAGTAATGCGAGAGCGTGCGGGGCTGGCCGCCACAGCGCTCAGGAGATCATTCAGTGCTTTGGTGTTAAATGAATCCAGTTGGAGCCTTAATCAAATCTCTCCTAATATTATCTAAAAAGACTCAAAGAACAAACAGAATGAATAATCAAAGCATGAAAAATGAAGCAAGTCCTGAGGGAAAAGAAAACAAGAGAAATGGGAAAAAAAAAAAAACACCACATGGTCTACCACAAAAACACACCGCTACAATTCGAAAGAAAATTCTTGATCTGGCCCCAGTGGCCACTCCCTGTGCTGCTGGAGATCAGATGTACGAAGCTGCAATTTTGTCTAGCAATTGGAGTGAGCTAAGGACAGGATGGATATTTGCCCACATTTTTTCAGCCTTCACTCCGTCTCCTGACTTTTGTGGGTTTAAGTTACGTTCTTAATGCTATTTCAACAGAGTTGTCTTCCGTGCCCGTCTCCAAGTGCCATCAGAGATCAGGAGAGGGGAGTACTGCAAGTGACATTGTCAGAAGAGGTTGTCACAGGTCCACCTTGCAGAAATCTCAGTTGCAAGAACAGCAAGTGCACAGCTAACGTGCACCAGAGGAGAGGTGTCTCGCCCTCTGGGAAGGGCCAGCGCTGCTCTGGGATGCCCTTACCAGGTCTTTGGAGATTGGCTTCAAATGCCACAGACAGAGCCTGCTGGTGGGTAAACTCAAGAAGAGCTTTCTGCTTCCCTTTCTCAAACATCCCTCAGTTCCTAAACAGGACTGGGAGCATTTTCCTGCTTCCCAGGGACGACTGAAGGTAAATCTAAAACCAAAAGCAAACCAACCAACCCAATTAGTGCCAGTAAGGAGGTCAATCTATGGCTCTCCAGTTATCAGACATTTTTCACTTGAATATCCACTTGTCATCAGCCTGGGAAGGACACCCCATTTCTAGGGATCCCTCTGCTCCTTTCCCCCTGTATTACTTTTTTCTTTATTTTTCTGAATAACTGTACCACTGTTCAAAGAGGGTTGAGCGAAGTTCCTGTTACTCAGAAATAGCGGCTGTCCTCATTTTTGTCCTACAGGTGGGGAAAGGGAAGTGCACAGCGGCTCGGTAACTTGCTCCATGTTTCAGGACTGGTGGGGAGCGGAGGCAGAAGAAAATGCTTCATCCTGCACCTCTTCCCTCCCTGCTCATACCTCTTTTCAGATAAGAAACCCTGAAGCTAGGTGCACGAAGAGCAGAGCCAGGTCCTGGTCTGCCTGCCCTGGAAGGCTGCCCGTGCGCACTGCCTGCTCTGAAGGCAACGTGTGTCCCAGCCTGGGCACGCGGGGGAAAGGAAAGAACCGACTCTCTGGGAAACCAGTAATTCTGGAGTCCCTTGAAGAAAACGTGGGACATTTGGAAAGGCTGTGCTTTCTTTGTGTTTTGTAGGATCTGATAGAAAACGAATGCAATGACGCATTGTGCTGGTCTCCAGGAGCCCAAAGCCCCACGGAGGACAAGTTACCCTGCTCTGAGTGTAGCTGGGCATATTTCAGCCTGGCAAATTTCTGCACTGGTCTAAAATTCAAGTTGTCTGTTAGCTTTCGTGTTTGTCTCAAGGAATTCCAGCTCCTGAGTCCGAATTTCATCTCCACCCCGCAGCACCTGCTGGCTCCAGGGAGGGCTGGATCAGACACACGAGCCGTAGCGTAGACAAAAAGTCTGACATGAGGCAGTAAGACTAATTCTTGCAACTGGTGTGGCTGCCAGCACCTGACAAACCCGTCTGCGCCGGGCTGAGGGGTCCGTGGCCGTGTATCTGTCCTATATTTAGGCGGTGACACCCTCTGAAAGTCATCACATCCACACCTGACCGTGCAGAAGATCCATTTCCAGAGCCGAGGGCTGACTGCCGCTGGAGTCAGCCGGCTCAGGTGGCCGTACGTCACGCGGTGGTTTTAGACCCAAGGCATACTTTTCAGAGGAGCTCTGGGAGGTAACCCGATCGGAGAGGCAAGGGGCGATTGCTCGGGACTGGACATTTTGGGAGCTATATTAAGGCACCTGGAGCCAAGCTAAAGGTTAGAGCAACTTTGCCCTCCTGTCAATGGAAACGCCCTACCCATTCATTAGACATATCTGGGATGGTGAGAACCCTCTTCCTGCCTCTACTGCAACCTCCTGGCTAACTCATTCAGTGCTGGACGTGGGCAAAAACTGCCTGCGACCTCTGGATTGGGAGCATGTGATATATTCAGAGTCTAACACAGTCCCTCTAGCACCGCCGGGAGGCTTTTCCATGGAGCTTGAAGGGGGCAGGTGGCAGGTGCGTTTCTACCTGTGCATATCTGAAGTTGGTTTTATCCCTGAAGATTGCATACATTTTGGGGTGGCAAGCACCTCACTGCAGCAGCGGGAACAGGGCAAGCCTCACAAACACCTTTTCTAGTGCTTTTTATTTATTTTTATTGAAATCATCACTTTAAATTGTGTGGGGCTGTCTTCTCATACCAGAAGCTCTGTGGGGACAAAACTCACTTTGCTTTCGGTGAAGAAGAAAGACCCAGTATGGTAAGAGTCTTGTAAAACTGCTAGTGGGCCAGGCACACGTTTCTGCATCTCTCTTTTTGGTGATTAAAAAAAATAAATAAAAGCAACAGCTACGCCTAGCACTCCTTTTCTCATTAGTAAAGGTCATTTCCCTTGGACAAGTCAAGTTCATAATGCTGGGGAGAAGTTTGGAGTGGAAATTGAGGGATTGCATGCGTGTAGGACTAGAGATTTAAGAACTGTGCAGTTATAAATAAAGCAAGCAAGGTCTGTGAGAAGCTCTGTGTTTGGGAAATGCTGTTTCATGTTTGTCACTTGAGCCTGGTGTCAGTTTTGTCACCTGTATGATTTGCATTCCTTTTCTGTTTTAGGGATTTTGGAGTTTATCAGCCTGGCGGTGGGGCTGGTTAGTATCCGTGGGGTGGATTCGGGACTCTACCTCGGCATGAACGAGAGAGGCGAGCTGTATGGGTCGGTAAGTTTCAGATCTCCTGACGATATAAAATATACAGCATTCCAGGCTGTGGGGCCTCATCAGTGACACCAGCTGTGTCCATCACAGGCCTCCAAAGTCCTTGTGGTGCCACATTCCTCCATCTTACCCACTGGTGTCAGAGCACCAGTGACAGATACAAAACAGGGGATTACAGGGAGGGGGATGCACTCACGCAGCGATGTCCAGCACAGGGTGCAGCCCCCGAGCCCTTTGTGGGAGTTTACTGGCCTTCAGCCTTTTGGAAACAGGGCAGGAATGGTCAACTAAAGGCACAGGGGGGAAATTTAGTATAAAAACAGGTGGTATTTGAATATTTTCACAAGTAACATCACATTTATTGCCCACATGCTCAGGATCTGCATGTATCTGCAGGTCTTACATTTGTGTTATAGTTCTCTCATGGAAGCTGGAAGTGTGGTGTAAGTGTTATTTTTATTATAGCATTTTCTACAACTCCTTTTAGGACTTTAGGGAAGTTTCTCATAATTTTCTAAAAACACCCTTTCAGACTGAAGTTTTTCTTGTTTTGCCTAAAGCCACAAGTAAACTTCTTGCTAGCTTTCCTCTCAACACAAACTCCTTAACACCTAATTCAGCAGATGGGGCTGAAATGCTGCAGGTCCCCCATGGGTGCACCCAGTAAGAGCTTTGCCATCATGGGTTAAGTCCCCATTGACTCAAAGAGAGCCAAGCTGTCCTCTGCTCACTTCTACTTGAGTGTTTAGGCTTGTAATCAAAATGCCAGGTCTCAGTAGCTGGGCAGAGTCCTTCCTACAGGACTCAATTCCTAATTATTTAATTCAATATAAAATAATTATTTCTAGTTAGCTAGAAGAATTGCTTCTATTCTGAAAATTAATTGCATTCTAGATAGCTTTTTTTTTAAGGTTATTTTTCTGTAGCTGCTGCACTGCATCAGTGCTTTTTCATCAGATGCCCCATTGCCTTGAATTCAACTCATCACCAGGGTGTGGTTTTTTTAAATGCATCTTTCTAGATCACCACCCTATGTGAGGACACTGATTTTTTAAGGGTGGATCACAATAATTTTAAAATGACATAAAATAAATCGGCTTTAAACCAAAGTGGAAGGCACAAACTTCCTCTGCCCAAGCCAGATCAACCTCATAGTGTAGAACTTTTAACCTCGTGTTCAATGCACATAGAGAAGCCTTCAGAAAACTTCGAGAACAGTAATGATAAAACATAAGTTTCCATCATCTTTTCTTCTCCGATTCCCATCTACTGAGACTGCTATAGCCACTTTCACTACTTTTAAGGTTCAGGTACTGAAGTTTATATGAGATAATCAAGTACTAGCATTGATTGATAACTTTTCTTTTTCCACTTCACTTCCTTAATGATATCTACCCAAAACAAAAGAGCAGAGACAGTGATTACATTACAAGCATGCAAGACAGATAAAAGGTAAAGTCACCAGGAATCCATAAAACACAGAAATTTTAAACTTCAGAAATAGGCTCAAGCCTAAAACCATGCAGCAGGACCCCTCCTGTTAAAATCCAAGGCTCTTCAACAGCTCCTGGAATTGTACTCATTCACGCTGAAAATGAGGGCACAAACCTGCGTATCTCCTTTGCTTTCAAGCCCTGCAGCTCTGATCATGAATCAACAGAGTTAATTAAGTTCCAGGGCCTGTCTTAATGCTACCTCACAGAAATAACAAAAATACAGTTTTACAAGACTACCTGGAAACAGAATTGACCTTAAGGCATAATCATGAGAGTTTTCTCTGTTGTTGCATCCTGCACACTAGAAAACACACTGGACACTGCAGGGATGACAGTGACCACCAATCTGAATTGTGCAAAAGTCACAAGCCAGGTCCCCAAATAACCCTGAAGTTTTAAAATCCGTAATATGTGGGTTGTGCAATGATGGCTTTTCAAAAGGGAAAGCCACTACAGTATTCTTACTTACAGGTCCATAAAGCAGTGTGTAACAACAGCATTAGCATTACAATGGTATTTGAGGAGATTGCAGGGGAGTGGTGTTTTTAAAATTTCTGCAAGTGTAGTGTTCCCCTCAGTGCCAACTTTGCATGCTGCGCTTATTGATTTAGCAGCATCAAACACCAGAGTCAACCACTGCCACAAAGACACACGAGGTCCTCTGGGGAGTGCCCGTCAGCCTGCCCTGTTAGCTGTGTCCCACCGCTTCTGCTACGTTTTCCACCGATTTCAGGAATAGAAGCAAGTACCTGGAGCAGTAAGAGTCCTGGGCAGTGCCCTGCATCGCCTCAGGCTCAGTGGGGACATCCCAGGGCTGGGAGGAAAATAAATGACAACCTGCGGAGTCACCCGGGACCTGCAAAATGTTGTACAGAAACCCAGTGCCTCCAAACAGCCCAGTGAAAGGCATGCAGGTGGGGACAACGCAGCAGCGCTGCACTTCAGTTGGTCAGTAGCTTCCAGTGTGTTTTGAGTAGGTGCCATCCTAGGAGGGGAAGAAGTGCATGTTCATTGACAGATCTGGGAAGAGAAACCTGCAGTTCCCCTGCTCTCAGATGACAAGAGCTGTGGCGGAGGCTTTTGGAGGACTCACGAGTTTCCTCAGGGTTTATTTAATTAGCAGCAAAACATTCAAAACAGGTTCTGAGCGCAGGTGAGCTCCTGTATCTTATTACAAAACATCCACTGCAGGCAATAACATTTACTTAGCACTCCATACAGCATAGATAAGACACATTCCCTACCCAAATAGTTTACCGTGTGGGTACAGTCTTTGTAATGTTCTAGCATCCTACGTCTGCAGCCCGCCTTTCATCTGAAAGGCCTGAGCCCCTCCTGGGCGATCCCCATGGGGTCTGCGGGTCCCCTGGCACTCAGTGCAGCCACCCCAGAGCCCCCCAGGTCCTGGTGGGGCTGGGGACAGCCCCGCTCCTCGCTGTGACCCGGCCCAGCCCGACAGCTGGCACGGGAGAGATCAGAGCCCACGGATGATGGCCACTGCCTGAAAAGCCACCACGTGCTGCCAGCAGCCCCCGGGGTAAGGGCTCAAGGGGCTGTGGCTGCGTGACACCGGTGGCATCCATCCCCCAAACCCGGCGTGTGATGCCCCGGCCATGTGCTGGCCTTGCGCCGAGGCCGGTGCTGGCACGCACTCATCGCATCACCTATCGCCGCCGTAAATCTTCCCTGGGGTTAGGCATCCCCGGGGCGCTGCTCCCCATCCAGACCTCCCCACGTCTTGTTATGGCCTCACATCACAGCTATCTGGCGCTTCAGAAGATGAAAGGCCTGAGGAATGCTTTCATTCGTATTGCAGTGTATATTATTATGTGCCTTGAACTTTCAAACATGCTGCTCGCTCGTCCTGCCGGGAGGTGCCTCGCGCCGCAGCGTGCGTTCGCTGTGTGTGTTACCTGCGCGTGGGGCTGCCGGGGGGACGGCCCCAACTGGACACCCCCTTCCCCAGACAGGTGCCGGTCCCACAGCCAACGCAGCAATCTCCACGTTCACACCCCGACCACAGACATGTGGCTGCCAGGTTTGGAGTTTTGCTGCAGCCGTGTTTTATTTTTAATGGAGGGCCTTTGCAAAATGCACACCCACCTTCTCCTTCCGTCTCCTTCCTCCTCCAGCTTTGGAGGTCTTTGGGCCCGGGCTTGTGCCCATTTCCAGCTTTCACCCATGAGAATCATCCCCAGCAGCACAGTCCCCTCCTCAGGGGAGCCAGAAGCAGGTAGCTAGGAAAATTATAGGAAAAGAAAGTGAAGGAAATAGGAAGAGATCTTTTTTTTTTTTATTTTTATTTTTTGACACCCATCTTTTTCTTCTCACATCTCTGCCCCAACGCAGAAGAAGCTCACAAGGGAGTGCGTTTTCCGAGAACAGTTTGAAGAGAACTGGTACAACACGTACGCCTCGACCCTCTACAAGCATCCCGACTCGGAGAGGCATTACTACGTGGCGCTGAACAAGGACGGCTCCCCCCGTGAGGGATACAGGACTAAGAGACATCAGAAATTCACTCACTTTTTACCGAGGCCTGTGGACCCTGCCAAAATACCTGCAATGTACAGAGACCTCTTCCACTACAGGTGATGTTTCCTGCAGCTGCCCCGTCAGTGTACATACTTGGGCTCCCAAGCTTTTTCCCAGAGCACTATATTAATAGTCATTCCATCATTCCTGTAAATGTAGATGACATAGGAAAGCACTTACATTGAATTCAGACACTGCTGTTCCTCCTTGTTTCAAGCGTATATCGAACGTGGGTTATTTATGGGGGTGGGGATAGGGGAAGGGAGGGAACCCTACATATAATCTTTCATTTTCATTCACTTTCTTTACTCGGTGGCTGTCAGAGAGGCTGAATATTCAATGTTATGGTTGCTTAAAGGAACAAACAGGCGAGCAAACTTGATCACCGGGGGGGGAAAAAATAAAAACAACTAAAAAAAAAAAAGAGAAAGGAAGAAAACAAAAGACCACAGAACTGCTACAGATGCTGCTGATAAGCTTGGGATAGTTACCGGCAAAGAAGAAACCTTTCAAATGGTGCCCTGCTTCAGCGGCCCAGGAGTTTGCTACGTGGATGATGCTACAAGGACTGGTCCTGATGTGTGGGGTGTTTCCTGCTGTTGGGGTGGGAAGGGGGTGAGGAACATTATTCAGATGTAAGCATGGATACTGTGCATAGGGACAAAACTATTTATAAAATGTATATGATATTTATTTTATATATTTATTTATTTCAAAATAATTTTATTTTTAATGAGAGATGCTATGACCGGATTTTCATCAGGAAGAATAAGGTCCTACTGAAACAGGAAAAAAAAAAAAAACAAAGAGTTTTAAGAGCTTATTGGCAATAAAATTGTCTTTATATTGTAGATTTCTTGCTAGCCCTTTTTTTTGGTGCTCCTTAACAACTAACCATGTATTTTCTGATCAATGTGAAGATTAAGACCATCTATAAAAAGGCTTTGGACTTTTGATAAATTTCCTAAACTCCAAACTCTTACAGAAGGGCAACATCAAATTATAGCTGGAACGGCTCTGGGAAGTGTGACCCCCCCCTGAAACAAGCAGCTGGACATAAAACGAAGCGTGGGAGCTGAGAATGGCAGAGCCAATCCTCCCCATTGTGGTGCCAGGGACAAAGTCAGCCCTCAGGCCACACCAGGCACCAGGCACGCCACCACTCCTGAAGACCTTGTGTAGGATTTCCCAGGAATACGCACGCCTGCTGCGGTGCAGGGAGGAACCGCCCAGTTCACACCTGTTAAAACCACCCGGCCTCACACCTGAACTCTTACCTGAAGCATTGTGGAAAAATCAGTGAAGAAAAAGCGGAAAGCAACAAAAGCAATTAAAACCCACTCATTTGTAAGTAATTGCCACGGATGAAGATTATCCCTGCAGGCAGCGCTTGGACATTCATGGCTGCGTGGTGCAGAAAGTGCCTGGGCACACAGTCCCCCCAGTTTCCTCTGCCTCCCGGCGAGCTCAGCCTGAGGTCAGCAGGCAGGGTTTTCAGTGCAGGGTGGGAGCAGGAATGTGTCACTGCTACAGCCCCTGCACAGCACAGACAAGCACCTGGTATGAGACGTAGTTCTCTGGAGCATGCAAAAATATGTACAAATGCAGATGTTGTGGCTTTGGGTTGGGGTTTTCCTTACCACAACTTCATTTTTCACGGTATAGTTTCTCAGTCTCCACTTCACAAAGCAGGCTAGGGAAGATCTCAGCTCCTTCAATTCCCAGGACGATTTCACTGAAGTAGGAGCGACCCACACCAGCTTCTTCATGCGCTGTGTACCGCTAACAGAGCAGCAGCTCCTCCTGGCCATCTCTTGTCCTCTCCGCCACCTCCCAGGTCCCTGCTGCAGCCTTTGCTATCCAAACATCCCAGCCGGTGCCGCAGCTGTCCCAGACAACAGCCCGCAGACTGCAGTGAAAAGATTAAAGGAGCTTTACCTTGAATGATCCAGACACGGAGGAATTTAATCGTGTGTTTTAAATAAAAAAACGTTTATTTACCTTTTTCCTCTGAGTCATCGCTGAAACATCTAATCCTCAGTGGCCATGTCAGAAGCGTGATCGTTCGTGAAAAGCATCCTAAAATGTACTTTTTATGTTAGCAAAGGGAAACTCTCAGACCTTCAGCTTCACTCTGCAGCCTTCTCACAGCCTCATTCCATGGGTGCTTGTGGCCATCCACGGGGTCCCAGCGGCATCGCTGCTGCAAATGCTGTCCCAAAGAGCCCAGCTGCCTCTGCAGGAGTGGGGTGAGGGATCCTACCTGCCGGCTCACCCCTCTCTCCAGCTATTGCTTCCTTTTACATTTGAAGGTAGTTGTAATGCTGAAAATGCCGCTTCTCATCTCCAAAATGAAAGTCAAAACTGAATCTCAGCAATGTGCAGTACGTGTTTTTCACCAACCTGACATGGAGCTGATTTGGCCCATGGGCGCAATGCAGCGGGCTCGTTCCTCTGGCAGCAGAATCCAAGGTCTGCCGCGGAAGGAGGCTCCTCCTGCAAAGGGCTGCGCAGGCATGAAAGTGGAAAACTTTTCAGGCTTGGGGTTCGAAAACACAATACCAGCAGTAAAATGCACCAAGAACTCACTGTAAGGGTTGGTACCACCACCACCACCAAAAAAAAAACACCACAAGAACCAACAAAAACAAAACCTAAAGATTTTTTTCCTCCAGTAGGAGCCTTATGCCTACGTGTTTCCCTTCCCCCCGGGCTGTTTTACATGCAAAAAGCCATGTATCTTAATACACAACAATAAATGCAACAAAAGGAATTGTTTTTAACAGTTCTCCAGCTGGAGAGAGCTGGGCATGTAATAACTGAGACCTGCACAAAGCAGGAGGAAGGAGGTAAGCAGCAGAGATGGACAATTTCCCAAGTCTCGCTGCAGCATGGTGTGGAAGTGGAGGAAAGCCCTTGGCATGAGGCTGAAGCAGCACCCAGCGCATCACAGCATAAACCTGGCAAAAGCAGTCATCCCCCCAGCTTTAGTGCATGATTGGAGGCACGGGTTGCTCTCCTGGGCAGGAGAGGTGGCTCAGGGCTGCCCAGCGCCTCCTCTGGAGAATGCAGTGGAGCCCAAAACACGAATGCGAGTGGATAAACTCCTTGTGGACAGGTGAGGAAGGTGCCCTCCAGGGCAGGTACTGCCCCGCTGGGCTGTCTGACAGAGGTGTGTCAGCTGCTGACTGTGGCCGAGACGTCCCTGAAAGGACACTTGGCTACAGCACGTCCCCGAAGGAGAAGAACCGAAATTCTTGTTGATGGCGAGACAAAGACATCTGCATCCCTCAGGACAGCGCCGGCAGAAGACAATCCTGGGGACCCGAGCCGAAGGGCGATGTCCTCTCCTACATCCCAGCACCTGGAGTTGACTCTCAGCCTTGAGGCTTTGCTGAAGCATAACAGTCTCGGCAACAGGAGCTGTCTGGAGGGCAAAGTCTGTCTCCAACTCAATCCAGAAAGCTTCATAAAGACAAAGACACTGCAAGGAAATAAAGGGAGGTTACTGAGCGCTCACCCTAAGCCACAGGACATACAATACACCAAGGGTAATAACTGGGTTACCTGATAGCTCAGGGTCATTATTAGCCAGCAGATGTGGGTAAATCATTTCTCCACACTTTGGTGAACAAAATGCTTGCCACAACCTTGCTGGAAAAGCATTTGGACAGAAGACAAGGTGGTGGGGACCTGTGCTGAAAATAATTCTGCCTTCCAGGGCAAACATAGAGCATAGGTGTGATGCGCTGCTCCGCCAGCTGCTGCAGGCACCCAGGGCAACCATCCAGGAGAGACACGGTCAGGAAGGCAGGCACAGAGCTCGGTTTGTTGGAGGGAGGCAGGCAGGACCACAGGAAACGCGGCCAGAGTTGAAAAAACGCAGGCCCTGGTCCTGATTTTGAGATAAAAAACATCTGTAGTCAGGTGGGGAGAGCAAGCAGCACAAGTCAGCATGATAGCCCGCGATCTGTGCAGGCACCGTGCTACTGTGTTTGGTAACGTGAGAACTTGGAGTAAAGTCAGAGAGAGGGACGTAAACCCAGCAAACCGTATTGTGCGCGGTACCACGTAAGACTTATTTTTCTCTCAAAGCAAGTAACTGCTCTGGAGGTGTTCAATCCTCATCATAAAAAATACAAGGGAAGTAGTTTCTAACCTGTGCTGGGTAGGTTTGAGAAAACATCTGCAAAGCCAACTCCACTGAGGCATCTCAGGTCATTCCTGAATCACACCAAAGTATTTGTTACCAAAAATTTGTGTCCACACGTAACCAAGTGTGACTGATCACCCTGTGAGCACATGCTGGTGCCAAAAAGAATCCCCGGGGACAACTTTTTGTGTAATTCAATTAGAAAAGTAGCCAGATCCCCGGATGAAGCTTTAAAGCCCCAGTTACTGTTTCACATTCAGCATCTCAAGCAGCAGTGCTCAGGTGTGCCAGTTACCCAACACAGAACCAAGGAAGCCTTTGGAAGAGGCTGAGCACAGAACGAGGGGGGCCTCCCTTCCTGCCTCCCTCCTGCCCTTCTCCAGCAGCGTCCCCATTTTCTGCCTCAACCCCTTGCCAAAACTCCCCTATGCCCCTCCTGCCATCACTGCCACTCGCTCGACACCCCTTATGTTCCCTTCTCACTACGTGCAGCAGGAGGGGAGCTCCGACCTGCTCAAAAAACACTTTCTTGGACGCTGCTGCATGGCAACGGCCCACATGGAGATGGGCTGGGGTCAGGCACAGAAGTGTGAGCGATCTGTCAATCCCACGAGTTGCAGCGGGCTCCGGCTGTGGCCACTGGAGGACTTCTGCAGGCCCTTGAGACCCAAACCCCCTCCGAGTTTTGCTCTCAGCCCCTCCTGAGGACAGGGCTGGGCAGGGAGCTGGTGCCTTACACCAGGACGCGCCTGCAGGGTACACCTCACAGCGTAGGTGGGGCACGGGGTTATCGCAACACCTGCACAGGTTTGGGTGGGAAGGGAGTACTGAGGAGTTCAGCACTCACCTATATACACTGTATCCCGCTGCAGCCGATGCTGCAACACTAATTTTTCCAAGCGTCTCCAGCTAGGAGTATTTAGGACATTTGTCTTTTCCATAAACACTGAAAATTTACCCAAACTCAAAACTCTCTTTGCTTAAACTGATAAAATGACTTTTATTTACTCCACTCGAACTGGTTCAGGATTTAAGGATCAAATGTGAGTCTTCTACAGACCAAAAAAAAAGCAGAAAAGGAAAGCATTCAGCACCTGACACATCAAAACGCCACCACTGACCATCGGCTCTGACCGTGCTGGCCTGACATATAGCAGCCTCCAGCCCCAGCGCCTGCCTGAGCCTCCTGCTGACCGCGGTGGGAGTTTTTCCCAGTTCCAACTGTGAGCAATTTCCAAGGATATTTAAAAACTTTACCCACACTGTCCTTTATGGCACCACCCGATTAAGAATTGTGATTATTTTCACATTAAGCAGCTTCCACAGCACTAGCCCCTTGTCAGCCAGCTGCAGGACTGGCCGCACCTCGTGGGGCAGCAACACGGCTGCAGCACCGGCTAAAGAGAAAGCTTTAAGCACAGGGAACAAGGGTAGGGACAGCTTTAAACATAATTGCCACTTGATTTTTTTTTGTGGTTGTAGTAAAGGCTTTTTATTTTTTAATTTTTGCCCAACAGGAGGGATTTAATAACTACAAAAGTAAAAAAAAAAAAAAAAAAAAGTACAGTTACAAGGCTGAACTACCCAGGTACCTCATTCTGATTTGACCAAGCAGAACTTCACCTCGCTCTGAATGATTTATTCTTGTTGGGCAATTCCTCCCTGTTCATCATTTTTAACAGAGAGATTGGCTGCAGAAGCCACTGTCAAGTGTTTATTATTTGAAAACCTGTCCCACAACTACCCTCCCTAAAAATAATGACTGAATTGAGTAATGGGTACCTCGCTGTGGCAAAAAGAAAGAGCTTAACTCCAGCACAGTGCAAGTTCACAGCTCTCAACAGACAAGTTCTCTCTCAACAGACAAGTTCCCAGACCACGTCCCTGTGGAATTCATGCTGTACTGCAAATGTAGCACAAGGCACATGGATGTATTTTGGTCACTTTATTAAATGAGATATTAAATAGTTTAAGTTTCAACTACTAAACAGCACTTTGAATGGTGAAAACACAGATAGTATATCGTCCTACTTGAATGCTTCTTTTCTTTAAAAACACATTTCCAGTCCTTATATGTATTACAAAACAGCCTTATAGGAAGAGGTGACACCTTTTCTATAGTAATTAAGATATTTAATACAGAACTGAAAAGCCATCTAATAGAAACAAAGGCAAGTCTTCACAGCTGTATGATTTCAGCAGCCAAAGCTGGTTGATGGACTGAAACATTACTATACAACTGGGACAAAACATATACAATATCACAATACTAAGCAAAAACGCTTTACATCCAAAGGAATAAACAGGTTACAAAATGTGGAGAATTTCGCAGGCAAAATTGTATTACAAGCAACAATTTTATTCGTCATCTTAAGCCATCTCATCTAGTTAAAACATCTAAAACAAATATAAAAATGAGCCTTTTATTATCTTATTGATGTACGTTGTCTTTAAATATTTGTTAAAGCTCGATGTTATACTCAAAGCACATTGTTATGCAGCTAAAATGTCAAGTGAGAAACATGTATGCAAAGTGGTCCAAGTTTTATTTCAATGCTCATCTCCAATTTCTTCTTATGCATTAGTCTTCTGTTATCCATAGTTTTGTCCAGAATGAAAAAAATGTGCCTTTAAATGTTGCCTAAAACTTCCACATTTAAGTCTTTGAGTTACTGTAAAACTCCATTGAACATTCCCAGGTTTGGTAGAAGATACTTCTCTTACTCATGACACATAGGAACATCAGTGAGAGTTGCCCGGAGTACATTTGCCTTCGATTGTTGGTTTCAAAGTCTCATATTTTCATTACTTCTAGTGTGAATAGATCTCTTTTTGCTCCCTTCCCCCCAAAATAAATGTAATTGTAGAGCTGGCAAAGCACTAGAACATACTGAAGTTCATTTGTGGAATCTTGTAATAAAGAGTCCAAGATGGCAATTTGTTAGCTGGTTTTGCAACAGATCAAAGAAACTCTGTTCAGATCACAAACCAAGTTTTTATCACAAAATGAAATACCACGTAGTATTTGCATATTTAGATGCAAAAAAAAACAAAAACAAAAACAAAACAAAACAACATTTGTCCATTCAGGGCAAGATCTCAAACTCCTGCAAGAACGGTTCCAGAAACCAAAACAATTTCAGTTCATGTCAGCAAGCCAGAAGAGTCCAGCAATATCTACAGCAAATGCCTTCATCCGCTTGTTTGTCGATAATTCTCCAGCTCTTTTCTATACTTGACACACTGTTGCCTCAAATGCTCCTGTCGTTTATTTTAGCCCCAGATTATAAGCATTTTTTCAGGGAAGAGTCCACAAAGCTATATTCAAAGAAGAGCCCTATTTGTGTTTAGTTAGATCTCCACAAGCACAAGAAGTGTGGGTAAAGAGAGTGCTGTTGATATAATAATAAACGAGAAGTTTATCTCTGGTCTACATAAAAAACAACAAAATCAAGCTCTTTGTGTACTAAATTATGTTTTCACACAAATGAAAGGGAATGGGGAGGAGTGCATAAACAAAACTCTTATCTAATGGAGGAAAAGTTACTTCACTGTTCTGGTAGCTCAGGAAGTTGTTAGAGCACTTTTTGGTATCGATTTTAAATTTGCAATGGTTCTGCCATTTTAAGGTCGATAATGTAACAGGGTTTGACCCTGCCCACCATCGGCATCCTAACTCCCAAAATACCAGGAATTTAAGTATTCTTGGCCTGTCTCCCATTGCTGGCAACGGGCAAAGACAGTAGCACCAGCATTAAGGAGTTAACAGAAATGTGCTTTGCATTGGACTCCACGTAGAGCGAATTCAGGTGAAGGAGAAACGTCTCCTACTCCCAGATCACCAGCTGTTTTTCCATGACATAAAAGTGAAAATAAAAAATGGCAGAAGACTAAGGAAGAATAATTTTCTTCCCCAAGTCACTATTTAAGGCTGTAGACACAGTTTCTATGTAACTGCACGACTCAAAAGTTTCAGAGCAGTAGTACTTAAGAATATTGCACTCGATTCTATTCCAAAGATTATTTTCAGTTCCTATGTTTCGTTCAGCATAGATGCGATAGTACGAGTCCAGACCTCAGCCAAAAGGAAACTGAACTATTTCTGTTACAATATTCCCACTAATTTCAAGAAATGGGTAAGCAGAAAAGTATTCCATAATTTGAGGAATCAACTCTAATCAAGAACTCAGCTGTGTACAATTCACATATGGTATACTGAAACATACAGACCTGCAGTCCTTCCTAAGCTTCTCAAATTTGATGACAGCTTCACAGCTACTAAAAGCAAGCATAGGAGTTTAGACAGGAAACCTGTGGAGATGCTACTGTTACGGGAGGACTTGTTTTCACTGAAAACAACTTGATATCTCCTGTACTCAACATATGTAAGAAGATTCTAGGCAACATCACTGACAACAAGGGAAAACATATGTCCTATTTAAACAAAGCTGAAACGCTAACATGGAACATGGCATTTAAGGGGACCAACCAAACTATTTTTTTTAATTACTTTTTTTTATTTTTTTTTTTACAGTTGAGTTCTGTTAAGCCATTGATTCCTAAAAAAATAAAAGTTCTTTCTCTGATTTTAACAATCCTTTAGGCTTTTAGTGCAAAATCACATTGATTTCCCTTGGGAAGGCCCTGGATTTTTGCCTCTCATTGGGGGTGGTGCTCGTTGTAAAGGTGGTGGTTGCATACCACCCGACACTGACTGATATATTCCTCTCATATCTATCTGTTGGTAGTTGGAAGGATTCATGATTAAATTTGGAGGCTTTGGCATCATGAGATGACTCATTGCTGCTTGCTGGTAAGACATCTGCTGCTGTTGCTGCTGATTGTACTGATGCTGTAGTCTTCTGTTCATAAGTATCCTCTGAACACAACCGATTAACTGTGAAGGGAAAGCAGAGCTGTTAGAAGTGCACGACCCGTCTCAATGCTGCCAGTATCAAGTTCAGAGTTAAAATCAATTTGTTCGGGATAGCATGGCTGAAGGAAAAAGCACTATTGTTATCACCATCACTAATGTGATGGTATTCACAAGCTGATTACTGCAGAAACCATTTAGTAACACCATTTAGGGCTGAGTTCTCTTAATGACTTGCCTATTGTATTGCATGCAACATTTGGGTAAGTTCCTACAGCAAAATGTGCTATGCTGTGAAATTACTCCCAGGTATAAATTACAGCATTTTTTTTGTCAGGTACCATTTATCATCCCTTTGAAAGTCCTGCATGCAGATTGTCACTAAATGTTTGCCTAAGAGAAAGCTCTACCACTTGACATAAACTGGGCAGCTTTCAGATTTTGCAAAAATAATTCTAAGCTAAAAACCATTACCAATACTTTCTATGATTTGTGTTTTGTAAATTGCTTTCCTAGCACTGGAGTTAGATTTCTCTTTAAGCCTCATGACCTTCAGGCAAACTACTTCAACAGAAAAATCTGGTGAGTATCTTTTGAAATGAACTTCTCATGGAGCCTCCGCCGATGAGGCTGAGCGATCCAATCCAGCATACTGCAGAAGTCAATTCCTGATGTTACATCATATACACCACTACACAATGCCAGCAAATACTTGACCCATGGAAACTCATACTCTGCGAGTACATATTTATACATATCTAAACATACACCTCTATTTTATAAACACGCACACGCGAAGTCCATACTCAATATCCCAGTTCAAACTTGGACAGCTGATCAAATAATTGTTAGATATTTTACCATCTGTTGTTTAGTAAGGACGTCGTTATAGATGGCTTCTCGGCGCTTAACATCAAGCTCCTGGCTTGCCTGCCTGCTTAGGGCCAGGGCCTGTACTTGGCTCTCTGTGAGTGTTACATTCTCTTTCCACTGAAAAGGAAAAAAAAAAATCTTGGCATTAGTCATTTTGACAAAAGCGTAATGGTGACTGAGGTCTTGCGTTACATTCTGAGTTGCATCAGGAGTTAAAAAACAGCACAGTTTCTGGAAAACGCAAAATTACACTTGCCCAGAATCAGAACTAAGAGTTATCAGTTCTTTAAACTATTAATTGAGGTAATATGCCTCTAGATTATTGGTAACAAGTGAGACATGCAGTCTAAGATAGATATACAGGGACAAGAAATAGGCAGTATTTCTTATTTGTGTATGATTATTACACTTATTTGTAGAAAGCCATAATTTTCAGTGCATAGCAAGTAGTCATGGATCTGAAGTGCTAGTCCCATAAGGCTCTATGACATCTATATGCCATAAAGGGTTACTGCAAGCTGCAGTGATACAAGTTAACATACACTGGAAATGACATAAATTAATAACAACTAATTAGCTGAATGACATATATAATGATAATTTCTTTGCCTGATAATGTTCAGCTGTAGGTCTAAACCTATAATGAACTCTTTTACTCACTATCGTTGAAATGATGTCTTCAAGGGGCTGAATTCTTGCTGCAGTTACATTGTTGGTTGCTTCCACAACTTTCTCTCTTCCTTGATTAATGAGGTCCTGAGAAAACACCAATAAATTAACTATAATGCACAGATGCAAAGAACACATTTCTTTGCCAACTGTTTCTAAGTTTTCCTCATCTTTGGCTTATGTACCTAGAAAAATTACGTTTTTCTCCTCATTTGCACAAGTCAATTTGTGAGTAACAAGACAGACTCGGACTTCCACACAACTGAACTTCAGTTCAGAATAACTGAACAGCACATACAAAACTGGCAACCTACACAGGAGACGGTATTTATAAAGTAAACAACTATTTTTGTACCTAAAGGTTTTCAGACCATCACAGGAGTGATGCTTTTCTGCTCAGGCAAGTTTTCTGCAACACTGAGTTTGATGATGTCACAACCTCAGCTCATTCTCTGTGCTCAAACTACTGTGACCTATTTTAGCATAATACTGGCATGTCACGTATTATTCCACAGATGCATTCAATATGGGTCCCCCTGATTTGCATACTTTGCTAGAGATTTTCAATTCTTTCACACAAACTCCTCACCAGACACTAGTAGGCATCATAAGACAACCAAATGCCTTTCAACTACTGCAGTTTACAGGGTGGTACGTTAGGAAGAAACATCAGCAGCTGCTTCAGCTAAGACCTGAGGTAACTGGGAGCAGAGCACACTTTCCTCCCTCCCACTCCTTCTCAGACAGAAGGCAGATGGAGGCACAAAGCTAGATGTGGTAATTAATGTCTGCAAGGAATGCAGTTAATCTTCCAGAACCCTGAGATACTACCCAGATAGAGGTCTTGCAGGTTACATTCATACAAGTTAGACTTCAATTTACAGATATGTAACTAAGCAAAAAAGTTAGCTATTAAAAGTAAGAGACCGTTACATAAATATCAGAATATTAAAGAACGACATGAACCACCCATGTGTGACAGAATAATACACGCATGCTTACAGCAACACAGATGTTCCAACAGATCGCTGCTTACCTCCAGCTGCTGGTTGCTCATTGCTGACAGAGCACCCAAATTGAAAGGAATATATGGGGTCTGAGAGTTGAAATTTGTGGGAAGCATGTTGGTCCCAGTCGGCATGTTGAAACGCATGGTCAAGCCCTTGAAAACACAAAATGCACTTGTCTGAACAACTGGAATAATTCACGTTCTCTACCAACCCTTGAAGCAGCACACGCAGACAAGTCAGCCCGTAGAGATGAACACGGCCACCATACATGGCACAGGGAGGCTGAGCTATCCCACTGCACTGAGGAGCCTTTCCAAACCCCAGTTCAAAAGGACATCTCAATCGCAGGGGAACCTCAATTCTAGTCTTAAGTTAATATGGGCATTGAGCTTAATTATTCGGTCATTACTAAGACAAGAATAGCCAAGGTTTATTATTATATCTAAAGTTATTTAAGAAGCATCTTTTAATTGCAAACCCATTACTTAATGTTGATTTTGACTGGATTGTAATAAAAATCTAAAGATGTGAAAAAGATAATTTACTAACAGGAATATAAAGCTCATCTCCCAAATTGCCTTGTAGAAAGCCATGTAAGTGCTCACTGAAATTTATTGTATCTTCCTATTTCTTCTCCTTCACAAACCCTTTTCCCAATACTCCATTTCATTTGGCATTTGTTCATTCAGGATTGTCAGTGGCATTTTATATATCCAATTTTTGTCATTTCAGATTACTGATCAGGTATGAATACCAAACTTAGCCTTTCCAAATTGTTTTTGATGTTATATTCCAGTTACACCAAGTTACCAATACTGCTTTTACAGTTTAAAACGACAACAAAACCAAACCAACCCCCACAGAACCCACCGCTCTATCCAATTTAGTTTTCTTTCTACCACCTGCTTAAATATGAAATAAACAAGATACAGGAAATAAGGGGGGAAAAAGGCAAGATTTTAAGCCCTTTCTAGCAGATGCATGTATGTTAGTAAGATTGTGGCAAAAAGTTCTGAAATCAATTCTACACCTTTAATGGATCTAGAAATTTCCTCAAGTTGTAAAAGTGAGCTATTGAACAGGACACCAGTTGAGTGTTATTATGAAATGGCAGATTTCTGTGTGCAGAAGTAAAAAGTTACTTATAAATGGAAGTAATAAGGAAGATACACACAGAAGAAAAGCATCAGAAGAGTAAACAAGACATGGTATCCTTGTTTTTCCTGAGTTTACATATCCATTTCTTGGCCTATGAGAAAATGATTTTCCCCAAAACAAACTGAAAAGGTGAATGGTAATTATATAGAAAGGCTATTTTCATATACAGAAAACTGGTACAGATAGTTTTACCTTCTTTTCTGCTTCATATTCTGCCCATGCTGCCTTCCTTTCTTCTTCAGTGAGCTCCTCTTCCTCCTTATGGTCCAGGAGCGAATCATGTTCATGATATCCAACTATATACTCTTTATTGATCTGAAGCAATTCTGCCAGAATTGTATCCTGATCAAATGAAAAAGGGATGAGAGAATAAGAAGTCACTCAGTTGCTCTGTTATATTTACTCTTTGTGCAGGCCTTACTGCTTTGACCCAATTTTCATGAACAGCAGCTCCGAGCACTTCAGGGAAACAAAATTAAAAAATAATTTAAAAGTAGAATTTTCCTCAGAGGGAGGGTAATGGATTAACAACCTGCTACAGAGATGACAGTCAGATCACTTAATGAACCACAGGAATGTTCTCAGATTCCACAACAATAAATGCACTTTAACAACCTAAAAAGAAAGGAATGTGCTAAATGATTTTTCCTTTGCTAGGACCGGATACCTGAGAGGACCTATCAATAATCCGCATCTGTAATCTATAAAGAGCACTGCTGCTGGTTGCAAAGCTCTAAGTCGTACTTTGGTTCATCAGCTGTCTGTCGGTACTCTGCAAAACAGGCTGCTTTCTTCAAACTGTCAAGATGCATGTTGAGATAAATAGTCCCCCATCCATTTGGGCTAAAAAAGTTCAAATCTCTGTTGTGAGCTGGATTTTAACAGCAGGTGGCAAGTTCGCTTTCTATATTTCACAACACCCTTACATTTAACTGCTTTTAAGGTTAAGGGAAATGTTTACAATGCCCTTTACAACTACAGTCTATTGTGAAGGTTTTGTTTGCAGACATACTGAAATTGGTAGCTATATTAACACCAAAAATCCTACTGCTGTTTTCCAGTAGGCAGCACTACCAGAATGTCACATAGCTCCTGGGTGAAGCAAAAAGAAGCTAGCTGCCACCCAAACTGGCTAGTGGCTACTGCTCTCGACTGGACCACAGATGCCACATTTTGGTAGATCGTTATCTCAGTTCAGAAGGGAAATAAAAACAGAACATGAATGGGAAAAGCTGGGATTTCAAGGCAGTGTGTTAATAATGGGTTTGCAGTCCCCATTGTCACCGACTCAACATTCCTGTCTCCGCAGCTGTTCAAAGATGACGCCTCTCTGTAGTAAATAAAGGTAATGCTGCAGAGGATCAAGGAGGCTCTCTACAAAGACTATTAAAACCTGCCCCTCCCTGTACCACAGGAGTCCCCATTTCAGAAGGAATGACTGAATGCTTTTTTTTTCTTTTTTAATGCACCTGCAGCACTGATAAGCCCGCCTAACTGAGAAGCTCCAGTACCCCTCAGCATTCCACCTAGGATTAATAACACAAAACCATCGTTCCATTAAACTTTCTGATCCACTCCTGAAACAAATTACGGTGAATGCAGTGAAAGAGACGTCTTTTTGCAGCAGAATTACACAAATACCTACAGACCCAATCAATGCCAAGCCCTTCTTTCTGCCAGACCTTTGTACTTTGGGAACCTTGTACTTGAGAACTGCACTTGAGAGTCCTGACCAGTGGCTTTGCCATGACAGCTACAGAAAGTTGTTCCTGTGCATGTTTAAAGCTCAGTTACAGTAAGCAGAAGGTAACTGTAGGTAACATAAGGAACTATATAAGCCAGTCTTTGTTTTATCCTTCTGTTATCAACTAGTCTTCCTAAATTTTGACCCGTGCTTTCTTCTCCAGCTCTTCAAGAAAACATTCAGTGTAAGACCTGCATGACTCATGGGCACAAGAAACACGTAACGGGATTTTGGGGTGGTGGGAGAGAAGGACAAGAGAGAGAGAAAAAGGGGATGCATTAATGGGATGTGCAGAAAACATCTAGAGGAAGGGGGTAAAGAAGTCAAGGAGGTATTACAAAATTAAGTTAACACAATTAAAAAGCACTCTCAACACACTGTAGCTGTACATCAGTGCGTGGAGGGTTCCAGGCCATGCACATGCATTAATTTCCATGGTAACACTACTATTGAAAATAATACTGGAATATAATCCACACTCACTTGGCCAAGTGTCTTCAAAATGTGGTTTAAATTACATCCAACTGCGTGTTTGCTTTTCTTTGTCTAAACTTTATTTTGCATTAAATATGATGGAGCTTGAAAACTGGTATATGGAAGGTACTGCCATGTGATTTATTTTACAGTGAAGAAAAATAATAAATTCACCTTATATACAAAAAAATGCAGCAGATTAACATTCCTTTCATTTGTTTAACTTGTTGATAAGAAAATGATTATTGTTTATAAGCTTTTAGGTGATATCCTGGTGATGAATTAAAAATTTGAAGAGAGATTTTCAAGTTTTTTATTTTTTAAAAAGGATTAATTTGTCATTTATATAGAAATTAAATGCTATGGAGAGATAGATATATTAGAAAGGAAATCTTCCACAAAGGAATCTAAGTTATGCTGTAGTTCATAAAGGTGTGGTTTTTTTTTCCTCCACCAATTTAAAATTCAATACCAAGGTTAGAAATAAAAATGAACGAAAAATAAAAGCCAGCATATTCTTTGGGTTCTGAAATTAAAAGCCTTCCCAAAATTCACAGAACTGTCCCTTAGTACAAAAATACAATAAAAATCATGTCCTAGGAAGAACGGACAAGGAACAAGGTGCCACGGTGCCAGCTGCAAGGGTCGCGAGGGCCCCTCAAGCCCATTTTGTCCTTGTCCATCTCCTACCTCACCTGCACTATTCTGAAACACTGCACTGGCCAGAGCAAGCCGTGGGCATTGCACTGATCGCAGCACCCAATTATCAGCATTTGTGGTAAAAAACTTCAGTGATAGCTACATGATACCAGCCAAGTCTCCTGGATACCCCAGTGTAATCCTTTGGGAGCTGAGTGTTAAGGGTCTGAGAACCTGCTTTTAAAAAACCAAAACAGCCTAGTCATCATAAATCGCACTGATTTTAAAAAGGACTCAGAATCTATTGTTAAATTCAGGGCAAAGTGAAATGTAACACCTGAAAAACAGTCACAATGCACCAAAGAGTATTTTCTCACTTTACACTATCTTCTCCTTTTACTATTTCTGTAGAGTAGCAATTTAGAGAAAGTTTTTATGCCTCTAGTCTGTATTAGGCAATGAGTCACTACATTTGCATAAAGCTCATGGGCTATATACAGTGATTAGTTCTAATTATTTCTATACTTGAATACAATGAATCTGAATCGACGATTACTCAGTCTTAAGATACCTGTTATGCCCTTCAGACAGCACTTCTGCGGCAGTCATTTTCAAATCTGCAGGGACAGCGGATGAATGAAATGTACTTTCAAGCAGTGGAATTTAAGACTAATTTAATAATTCAGGTGAATAGCATTCATGCTAAAAATACTGTGTTGAAACCAAGTATTTACATTCTTCAAGACGTAGCAGGATTTTCAGAGGGCTAAGGGCAGAGAAATGGCACTGTGAAGTTACTGTTGTAGTGCAGCACGCCTTTTCCCCCGAGAGGGGCGTACACTGGCTCTTAGTGCTCCCGGGAAACCTGCAGGTCTTGCTCAGACTGCAGTGTGCGGAAAACTGCTGCTAAAATTAAAACTTGACATGAAACTTTGATAAGCTTCCAGGAAAACCTACATATTCCACGTTTGCCATGTGGCTTTTCATATAAAATAGCAACATTCAGCATCTTCCCCTCCACCCCCACCTATTAACAACATTTTCTAAGAAAACCCTTCTTTGACTGAAACTTGGGATTATTGCATAAAGGAATTCTCAAGGACGTATTTTGAAAATCAAGTAGCACTCGTTTCTTCACTCACATTAAGGCTTTACTTCTTTCTTTTAAAACAATCCACAATGAATTCTCCTAATTTTTTAGTAAGAAATGAATTAAAAATATTTTTTCTTACATCAAAGCTGCTGGGAAGCGTGTCAAATCTACAAGTTCCAAGAGCAACCCTAATGCCCAGCTCTGAACCACTCCTCCTCAGCACACGATTCCTGACTGCTGACCTTCTAAAAGGTGGCTTCGCTGAAGTCAAGAAGTAAGGTGACTTAGCAGACAATCCGCAGAAAACTTATTTCTCTAGGGTTTTCCACATTTATGCTTAGACAATCAGAGGAAAGATGGAAAACACGTCACCTAATTCTTATTTATAATTCCCTCTAAAGAACATGCATTTTGGAATTGAACCCTTCAAAGCACGTTTTCAAGTACTTATGCATCCATATTGTGAGGAACCTGTTCTGTCAGATCCTAGCTGTATCTCTACTTGATGATTTTATTATGTTTAGGTGCTTTTATTGTGCACTTCACACCAAGGCTATGGATTACAAGGGTAACCCCCGATCTTGCTGCCTCCACAAGAGTAGAGCTACACAATGTTATCGTTCCTTGTTAAGAGACTACGCTTTGGAGATGTAAAAGAGATGAAGAGGCCTGAAGACAAGACAAATGTATACATAAAACCTGTAAAAAGCAAAACAAAAGCCTTCTTTTAGCCTCAATTCCTACTTGGCTTTGATGATAATTATAAAGGAACAGCTCAGTCTTTTTACGTGAGGAGCAGGCAGCTCAATGCTGGAAAAGGGTAATTCAGGTGAAGTTTTAGTGGCCTCTGCCTCCAGCTGAAAGCTGCAGAGATCAGGCAGGGCATGCTGAACTTAGCACAAAGAAAGCATCTTAAGTGAAGTTTTAAACTCCAGCTGCTGTGCAATTAAGGGCTGTTACAATAAAATGCTTCTGAAAGCATATCAGTCTTTATAATCAACTGTTTTCTCTCCAAAAAATGCAACAAATGCAGTGTTAAATTCATCAAATCATTAAAAAAATTATTATTATAAAGGTAAGTCATGCATCTCTGCTCTAATTCCACTGAAATAAGGAATAGTGAGCTTTCTGGATGAGTAAGATTACATGATTTTGATATTTATACCATCCACTGCAATGTTTTCTACAGCTGGTACTTGCTTTTCGTTGTTTATGTAGAACTTCTAGAGAATTGGACAGAGCAAAAGAAATAGGTAAATGAAACAGAAGTTAAACAAATGATATTGTAAATAAGGTATGAGCCACCATTCAGTTAAACAGAACACAGGGATCAAGAAACAAACCGCTGCAACTGCTGCGCTAGCTCACCTGTGTGCAAAGCAAGAACCTGACTGTGGATAAAATGAAAATAACAGATCCCAATCAGCTGAGAAGACACACAGCCAAAATAATAATAATAAAAATTGGGATAATCAAAATAGTTAAGGGGAAAGAGTTTTGTCTTTACATTTTTTATAGTAAATATAAGAAACAAACAAAAAGTTCTGTGACATAAATTACTTTGCAACAGTTTACTACCTTGGCACTAGTCACCCAGGCACCCTAAATGTTCCTATTGCATTTCTTCTTGGATGAACTATCCAGGAATCGCTAATTAGATTAAGTTGCTGCTCACGCGTGTATGATGCCCTTGCAGGACAGATTGCACTCCTGCCCTCAGACTGCCTGGTCCAATCCCAAACCACAAGTAATACTTTGTGCAATGACAGCTACCGACATTATTAACACTCCTGAGACACATCTTTCCCCACTAACAATTTAACATCATTTCACCACAAGCAGCCCAAAGACACGTGAAAACACTGGCTACCACGCATGCTACAGGCAACACTGCTCCCAGCTACCAGAAGTTACGTTACTTCCTGTGCCACCTTCACACCTCACCTCCCACTTCCCCAATTCAGCAGGAACTGAGGGAGCTCAGCATCCCGCAGGATTCTTCCTCACTATCGCAGACCCAAGCCTAATTCGGGGACACAAAGAAAGGGAAAAGATTATTTAGGGGCTAAACTAACTGCTAGCCTTCCACATTCTGTGGAATCAGAATCAGGAATACAAAAGCCTGCTTCCAACAAATAAATACAGAAACTGCTAAAGTAAGATGAATCTATCTGATTTAGAGCCCTTTCAACCATCAAATGAAAACAAAACAGATTAAAAGTGTGCACGAAGATGCACATCTTAATAATAATAATCCTGTTCAATACCATTTGCTAAAGCTATGAAAAAGAACCACGCAGAGTTCCTATACACAGATCTGCTTCACTTCTAGCCAGGGACGTGGTTAAAGCTTTGTATTCAACTTCACTTATATGAACCACATGTTGATGGCTAAATGGAATTAAGTAAGTACTATTAATTAAACTAAAGGAGCATGTTTTAGGAGGTAAAAAAACGAATTTGTAAATTTACAAAATAGTAGAAATTGAATCTGTTATCTACAACTTACTGCTTACAATGTGAAACACCGTAAGAAAAAGAGCTTAGATACAGTCATTAAAGATTGTTTTCAAGGGTTTTAAATGCATGCGTAACAGCGACTAACGCTTTATAGGGCTACTGCTTCCTAAATCCCCCTGACAGCTGCATGGACACTGTAGGTGGTCAAATAAACTCCATTTCAGACAAAGGCCTAAATATTAAGAATGCCAATGTGATGCTCAACCGCAATTTATTATATTACAGTGGCCTACAAACAGTTTCGAATGAAAAGCATACCATTTTTCCTTGAAAATTAATAGATGTACAAACTAGGAAACCTCCTTCTTCACACCCAGACAGTGTGTAATGACCTAAAGCTAACAGCTCAGAGATGTAATCAAGTAATTAGCTACAAGCTGTACATTTACTTGTTACTATTTACTAGCTATTCACCTGGTAAGCTAAAGACAACTGCACAAGTTATTAATCGATTAGCCTTTGGCAGGCCACATTACATTAGTGTATGTGAACAACACCTAACACAAAAAATATAAAATAGATGAAGTACAAACCTTAGACTAACCTTAAATATAAACTGACTTGGAAAAGGAAAGTAAAATAAACGATCTGATCATTCTTTCCCCTGAACTTCACAGTCAGGCAGGAATAAAAGTTACAGTTTATACTTTCAAATTAAGTTCATAAATTTTTTGGTTCCCCAAGAACTGCACAGGATACTGAGACATTACTACGTAGCCAATAAACCACTACAATGAACCACTACTACATGTCACAGCCACTACAAATAGATTAGGGCAAGCCTCCGTGAAACAAACTACTGTGATCTTAGAAGTCACTACTTTGTATTACCCCAGAGCACAGAACGTCAGCGCTCTCACCATGTGCAGTAAATGACCGTCTGCAAAAGGAACAAAAATGTCACTGGTCTCTGCTAGTACTGACAACACTAAAAACACATTAAAACCCTTAGCTTGTCCAATTTTTCTTCACTTAAACAATAAATATCTCTTTCCCTATCTCTACTGTATTTCTATTAATGGTCCCTACAAGAAGACAGTAATAAACAACTAAAAAAAAAAAAAAAAACCACACAAAAAGGCTTGGCAAAAGAGATCATGGATTAATTTGACTCAAAGTCTTACCTAGGGAAATAAAAAACAGACCCTGAAGCCCAGCATCTCCTGATAGTTTTGTTATCACTAATTGAGGTAATGCTAGGTGTCACCAGCACCCACTTACACATTCATCTTGGCTTCCCAGGTTCTGTTTGTTCTAATTTAAAAACTCTGTCTTTTAACTGAAGATCTTTTTCTTAAACTGTCAATTAGACTGAAGGGCATTAGAGCATCCATGATATTGATCACACGTTTTATTGCATTATCTGCAATCTACCACTTTCAAAGTAAAAAATACAGCACTTCTCCTTGCAAGATCGAATACCCCACATCCTTCAAAAGATGTAAGTTTCTTTATAGAATATAATTCCCAGTGATCTGCATCAACTTACTTTAGGCAGCATCGGTGTATCTCTCTTCTTTTTCTTTTCTGAATTAGGGTCATCCAGCAAATCTGGCTCAAAGGTATACAGCTCTGTGAGCTCATTCATAGTGAAATGACGTTCAACTTGCTGTTGGTCAACAACCCGGAAAGACAGCGACTGCTTTGTTACCTGTCGATCATAGATCTTATCTTCCATCGTTCCCTAGAAAACACAGTTATTCACTTTTACACAAAACCGACCTTCTGTTACATAGGAAAAAACTAACAGACAGAGAAGAGCAAGAACAACAACAAAACAGTGCTCTATTTCCCTTTTTTCTGTGCTCCTTATCTACAAAGTAACCTGAAAACAATGAAGAAACCTGAAAATACTTCACTGTTTGCTGAAGGGAAAAAAAACCAAACCAACAAACAAACAAAAGAACAAAACCCTCCTGGAAATGAATAAAAAGTAGCGTGCATTTTGTAAGCGACAGATGTCATCTAGTTGTTGACTAAGTGTAAGAAACATGTTATCAGCAGTGGCCTGAAGAGATCAGGTTTTGCTTTATTTCCCGAAGTATAATTATGACAAAAATGTTAATTTCCACAGTATGTACCTTTTTTGTACATTTTGCTGCTTTGGG
Organism: Anser cygnoides; assembly: GCF_040182565.1. NCBI lineage: Eukaryota > Metazoa > Chordata > Aves > Anseriformes > Anatidae > Anser > Anser cygnoides. Next base: position 4,464,791 of record NC_089885.1, on the reverse strand, counting down.
CAGCCCATAAAAAAGGAAAACAGATACCAAGTCACTGGAGTGGGAAGGACAGGGCAAGGGAAGCAGTCAAGTCTAATTCATCACAGCTGGGTACGAACAAACTAGATCTTTGATGAAAAAAGGAAAATTACATATTTAAAAAAAAAGATGACAACTACGAAAAGTATGAGAACAGCACAGCTTGTTCTAAACACTGCAACTTAAAAAGGATACCAACAGTTCAAAAGTGCACGTAGAGAAAAACAGACTGAAGCCTGAAGAAAAAAAATCCATGTCTGACAGTAACATGTTACAAAAAGTGATCTATTTAAGTTGGCAAGTGAATAATGATTTGATCATGAGTTAATTACTGTTACTAGGGAAAAAAAAGTCTTCAGTTTGTCCTGTGAAAACCTCAGAACTAGGAGATGAAGCAAGACACTACCTGTCAGAAGTAATGGCATTATTACTTATAAAGAGGATAGATCGGTGACCATCGGAATCATTACAGATCTTTGGGCTCTGATACAGGTTTTCAAATCATGATTGCATGCCTTTTTATAGAAAAAAAAAAATCTTTAGCTACCAGCATCTTCATTCCATTTGGATTTTCAATGACCCAGAGACCAGTTTTAAGGGGTCTGTAGAAGTCAGTCACATTCAGCAAGGCTACTGACAAATGACAGCCATCCTCTATGTGGTCTATACAATTAAGAATTTTTCGTAATGTACAAATTAAAGCAGTAAATAATATTCCGAGTCTGAATGTGTGAATCCCTGCTAGAATTCCAGGATTTGTGAAATACAAAGTGCCAGATGAAGTGGGCTTAACAGCAAATAATTTCAGTGTTGTTTTTTTTTAATTATTATTTTGCAATTTATTTATTTATTTTACCACCATTTCCTTCAAGATTTTTTTCAGTGATTTTGGGACAAATACTGCTATCAGATTAAAGCTTGAAGATGACTGGATCAGTGTGGACCACTACGGACCTCAGCAGAAGTCCAAATAGTTACAGTTTACAAATTTGACTGCAGAACCAGAATATCACAAAAAAATCACACAGAAACCTACCTGAGCCAAAAACCTGTACACAAACACAGGTTTGTTCTGCCCAAAGCGGTAAACCCTGAAAATACTCTGGATATCATACGATGGGTTCCAAGAAGCATCAAAGATGATTACTCTATTAGCAGCCACAAGATTAATTCCAAGGGAGCCTGCTTTAGTGGAGATAATAAACAAGCGGCCTCTGGAACAGAGAAAAGTTGCAATTTTTTAATATTTTGGAAATGTATTAAATATATATTTTTATATATTGAAACAATGTCAACTGAGAGACTAGTATGGTTAGTATATTATTAGAATTAACAAAATGTCTGTTTATATAGAAATGTCTTTTCCTTCTACTACAAAACGATCTATTTACTGTTGTGCTACTGGAATAATATTTGGAAAACAATCAGAACAGTACCAAAACGTAGGTATTACACTTTTATAAAATGCACCTAGCAGACTTATAAATGGTGAAGAAAGCGTATTTACAATACTAAAAGCATATTTTATCACTTTTCATCTTCATGTTTGAACTGACTTAGAAAGACTAGTGAAGTACACCCATGCCAGGTTAAAAGCCAACTTTGCTACCAAACAGCATTTGCCTGTTGTAGCAGCATTGCTAGATAACCTGCGAAACCTCTCTGACCCAAGGCATGGAAACTGCTAGAGGATAAACAGGCAAAACGGATAGAAATCCCAAGTCTATTTATTCTTAGTTCCTTCTCTAACATGGAAGAACCACTTCAGCTGAAATTAAAAAACAAACTGAACTGCAAGGATAGAACAAAAGAAACAGCTCATCTCTGCAGACAAAGAAGCTCCAGCCACAAATAAATAGTAATATGCAATTGAGCCACAAGCATCGAAATAAAATATACACACTGAGGAGTGGGGACAAACAACAATAACTTGCTTAAAACTACTATATGAAGCAGTCCTGTACTTGGCAGCATTGTGATGCTTTATTGGCACAATGTTAATAGGTCAATAAACTAATACAAGTAACAAAGAAACGTGGAACAAAAGAGGGAAAATCAACACGTCTATCAGAAGAGATCTCACCTCACATTAGTTTCATCATTAAATTCTTCAGCCCATTTCTTTCTTGACTGAGCTGTAGTTGAGCCATCTAAGCGATAGTAATCAATGTTTCTGAACCATTTTCCTTCACCTAAAAATGTTAAGAGTCAAATTATTAAAATGTCTATTATGTAAGTAACCAGACTGATAATGCTGGATATAAACAACTCTCAAAATAGTACAAAAGCAAACATGGAACATGAAGTATGCTACTCTGACAACTTAGAACAATGGGAAAAGTCTACAGGTTATTCAAGACAGAAAATCCAGGATAGAAAATATTTTGGGAGAATTCAGGGGCTTTCCACAGGCATGCCTTCAGATTATATAGTGAGGATTGTATAATAAAATGTAAAACGTAACATGAGAGAATATAATGTCAACTGCATCTGTAAGAATAATGCTCCTACAACCCTAAACCAATTCTGTCTAAAACAATTCGAAAAGTAGACTAAATGTCAATAGCACTTTACTTTGACAAAAGCATCCAACATCTATCACTACCCTTTTCTCCTTAAGAGTTTAATCTTGTAAAAATTAACAACTGTTATTAAATGAAACTCCTTAAAGCAGCTTTATAAAGATCGGAATTTCAAGATGTGAAGTTATAATCAAGCTATGTTTCAAGGTTAAAATTTAGATGAAGTATTTGAGAAGACCTTAGCTTTTTTGGATGGTTCCTCTGATTTCTAACCAATTCTACTTCTATATCCACATTTGTATAGAGATGTTTGGAGATAAGGTTACTTTTTAAAAGTAACTACATCTAATCTTCAAGTATTATACTACTAGTTGCTTTACTAATTGATCTCCATAATTTCATATTTTTAATTAACATAACAGTCTCTCCCATACAAATAGCATCCATAAGTAAATACTCAAAAGGAGATTTCAAAAGTCAAGGTCTAACCATTTTGGAACTGAATTCAGAACAGCTGTTTGAGCTTAAATATACTGTGACTTATGGCTATTTCTTGCCAGATGAAAAAAAATTATATAGAAGATTCTTCTCTCCTGAATTCAGAAGTAGCCTTTCATTTTCTTGACTATCAAGATACATATCCACAAAATGAACCCCACTGTGCCATCAGTTATAAAGAAAACAGCATTTTTAGGAGACAACACTGCTTCATACAGTCAATTATGAGAAACAGATTTTTGAGTCGTGCCTGGAATATATAAACGCACACATATATAAAATACAGTCTAATTGCTTATTGAAAGAACTATTAAAACCAGAAAAAAAGGCCTTAAAAATTATCTCCAACTAAAGGCAGAAACCTGAAAAAAAGACAGCTTATATTTGAAGATAACAAATATTCAGAAGCTAAGGAAAGCAGCACGTGGGAACAATAAATCAGAGAGACACTGGAGATCTTCATCTAACTACCGTGTTGATACCACTAAGCCACATTTCTCTTATGCAACTGTTCAACATGTTTATACTTAGAAATGAGATATTTGAAAGGAATGACAGATTCAAAGAAATTCTTCAATCCACACACACTGAGCACTGGAACTTCACATAAAAATTAACTGCATCATCAAGAGCTCTGGGAGGGCCACACAGAGGGAACAAAAGAAACATCCTGCACAGAGGACACATCTGGCTGGTGACAAATTCCTTGCCATTCAAGCATCACTAGGATAATGATTAATTCAATACATTGCTCTCTTTACAGAATCCATAAAACAATCTGCTGCAGTATACATAAAGCCTAAATTCACATTTCGCATTCAACATCAAGACACACCACTTCAAAATAGTGTAATTTTCCTTCATTATCTCTCTCCCAGTAGGAAGCATCAGAATTTGCCATGCATGAGCATACAACATCACTTCTGTACAGAATTTAATAAAATGCCTTCTCTCAATTTTGGATGATGAACATTTAATCTGCTTAGGCTACATTAAGCACAGATGATACAGAATGAAATCAGAAGCAAGAGTCCATAATGGGATAACACAGACCTCCTGCAGAGTAGAACAGAAGTCCTGCCAGCTTCGGGAATGGCAGAGAGCACACAATGCTTCTCATGCAAACAATTATTTTAACTCCATTCCCTTCGGACCAAATAGAGACTTGTAAGAGAGTTCTTAGCTTTGTAACTGTCCAAGCTGACACTCACCTTTATAAATAGGAGCCTTATCTTTGTCAGTTTTCTCCCTGTTGGCCAGCTCCAGAAAATCTTCTATCAAATCCAGTGATATTAGTGATTGGCTAAATACTAGGCTGAAAACAGAAACACAAAACCACAACATTAACCTCTGAGGTTATTTTAAATATTGTACTGCTTTACTTTTCTCCCTTGTTCACTCTGATAAAACCTTTGAAATGAACAATCCACCTAGATACAGCAAGGGGCTTTGGTGGAGTACGTGTATGGGAAAACTCTCCCATAAAAAGAGCATTTGGTTCAAAAACCTGAGCTACAGCATTATAAAGACTGAATGAAGAACACTAACAGACTGATGTATTTGTAAGATTGCTGAAAATGCTTCTAAAACTGACTTACACTTTGTCCCCAAGCTCCTCTGCCATTCGAAGAATTTCAAAGAGAAGCACCATTTTCCCAGAATGTTCCAACACTTCAGCATCTGCATCAGTGACGAAATCTTTGTACCAGTCTGGAGCTGGGCTACCAGGATTTGAAGAAGATGTAGCTTTACCTATAAAAAACACAAACAAAAACTCAGAGATAAAGGCATTGTGTCCATTAAAATGCTTTGAAATGTCTTTATGTTGCAGAACATTTAGAAAAATAGTTCTACTATCTGCAGCTTTTCCCCATGAGTATTTATCAACAGCTTTGTTTCCAACAAATACGCGTCTTTGAAAACTCAATCATGTTCCAGCAATTAAAAAGAAGCTTTTCACAAAGTGATTTTGAATCTGAAACAAACATCTGAAATTCCTAGAAAGAGAATGGTCTTTTGGGTTACACCTAGGTCGTCTATCAAGATGAACTCTCAGAAGAAAGCTTTCAAATGCTACATATAATATTGGTTTTCAAGACAAAACATAAACCATCTCCTCTTTTGTTATGCTCAGATTTAGAATCTTTTTCCTAATCTAATTTAGAAGACAACATTAGTACATATGGGGGAAAAATTGTAACTTTTTCCCCCCTTTTTATTAATTTACAATTGAAGAAAAAAGAGATTCCACCAGTATATTCTGCTTTTCTGCAAAGTTCTTTAGGAAAGCTTCTTGCCTGCTGATCTGCTAACACACCACTGGAATAACAACAGCTGCAGAACACATACATGAAAACAATCCCATTTTTAACATGTCACCATCTTAGAAATTAAATTAACTTTTTTCTTTATTGTTGTTAATTTGACTCCTAGAAATATAAAAATACTAGAACTATAAAGTACAGTTTCTCACTGAAAACTACACCAAAATAACTAGCAACACCAAGTCCTTCTGGGTTTAAATCATCACTCAAGAGTGTCAGACACCAACCATGCTGATCTTTAATGATATTTGCATTATGTCTACTCTGAGACAGAGCTGAATTCAACCAGAAAAAGCTTATATTCAGCACTGTAATCAGAACCAGAATGGCAGACAAGAACCACGAATTATCTTTATTTGCATTACTTAATTTCTTTTTATGACATTGCAATTTAACCTTCTTTGCATTAGAGTGATAAAAATTGATTAGATTTATTAATGCTATGTTTTTTCACATAAAAACTTGTATCTTACTGAAATATTTACTTACATAGGAGAAAACTGTTCTATCTCATGAATAATTCAAAATGCTTACGTTTGAAGACTATGCACAGCTAATCAATTGTGACACACCGATAAATTCCAGGTGCAAGATAGAACCGATCTTGACAAAATTCACAGTTGAGCCCTCTTTCACACAAGCTTTTAAAGAACGTATTTTTCAATACCAGACTGAACAATGAACAAGTTAAGAGATTTAGTCTGACGTGACATAGGAAAATCTTATGCACGCCACCTATTTCTATCCTCACCCCTAAACTTTGCAGAAAGGCCTTCAACAGCTGAAATGAAATACCAAGTTTGCCCCCAAACCTCATCTGATACAGCATCAAATGTCTGTTTAGAAATTTGCTACCTACATTAAATTGAACAAGATTGCATGAGAGAGATGTAAAAATTTCAGTGCTCCACAGACAGAAACTCATGCTTCCTGTAATGTTAGTAATGAATTTAATACACTTAATCTGTACATGTATGTATTTTATGCACACACACTCATTCTCTCCCCCTCACCCATTTTTGATATCTCTGCTGTAGGAATAGGGGACAAAAAATAAATTCTCTCCCCCTAAAAATACTTATTTAGGGAAGGTGATTAGGCATTGATATATCTGTTAAACACATGATAAATGATAGTGCCAGAAAAATAGCTTTATGATATTAGATACAATGTTAGAAGTAGATTATTAAAGGAAAAATAAAAGAAAATCAAATATATAGATATACATAGCTTGAATAACAAGTCTTTAAAAAGGTTTCTTATGCCTCTGCATTATACCTGCTTGCTTAGTTATTTATTTCAAATTCCAGGTGCAACAAAAAAGGGCATACATATCTATTAATCATTCCATTCATCTTTCATCAACATCCTAAAATAAAGATGAAAAGCATCATAGTTCTCTGTTAACCTTACACTGTTTTGTACTTATGAATTAAAGTATTTGTTCAGCTTCTCTGTCACAAGACCCCTCACTTCTAAATTGATGCCCTTTATTTTTCCTGTAGGAGATTATTAGGAACAGCAGGAACTGTGAGCATAGAAGCACTTCACGGATTTAAGAAATTTGTTGTTTTGCAACAAAGCAGAACTCTTGACAGCAGCACTCTCAAAACACATTTTCCAAATGTCAAGCTGCATCGTATTTGATTTACTTGTATACTATACTCACCTTCATCTGATTTTGTAACAGACGGAGGATTGTTTACAAGTTCTTCTGCATTTCCTTCTCCACCTCCACGAGATCTTGAATTCCAGACTTTGATGACTTCTACATCATTATCACTGCCACTCCCACTTGAGCTACACTCTTTCTTCACTTTTTTCCCCTTGGATTTTTTTTTCCTATGAAGATAACATCGTACATCCCATTATTATTTTTTAAGATCATATTGCTAGAGGATATATTCTAACAGAGATATATATATATACACACATATATATAAAACCTTTTACTTTATAGAAATCACGTAAGTTCTATTAGGGAAATAAATCCAACAACAAACAACAAATAAAAGCTCAATTACTTTGCATAATCATCAGAGCTTAAACTCATTGAAGTTTCATCAGAATCTGAAGCTATGAAGTCATCCAGACTGTCTTCATCAAAATAGCCCTCAAAAGAGAAAAAAACAGAAATTTTATTAATTATGCTCATCCAGAAGCTCTTATTAAACCTCTAGCCATCTGCTTATTCTTCATTTGAAGAATGTTAAGTTCTACAACAGCATGGCCTTTCAAAATGTTTAAAGAGTGACAACATATCCAGAAACTAAAAATACGACAAAACCAGCGGCACGATTACCCCACACCAAAGGTTTCCATTAATTTGATGAAATTTTACCTAGCATTTAGCATAGCTTGTTTGAAAAATGTCTCAATAGAGAGTATTTTAATACATCTAATTTACCTTATTTTCTTTGCTAATATAGTCCAGCTGCAAACACCAGGGGTGAGTCCAGATTCTGCTCAACATCTGGAAATCCTGGAATAGTTTAGCTCCAGCTTTGCCTCGTCCACCTTCATTGCCGCTACCTACACCTGACAATAAAGTTCAGGTATGAGAATGAAACCTTGCAGTAAGTTAGCCACATAACATTCCCCCTTTGAACAATCTGGTGGTGAAGTACTGAGTGTTCTTTCCAGATGCACATCATACTGTAACGTCTGTTGTAAAAGAGATCAAATTACTCAGTCATAGGCATTTTTCTCCTAGTTAAAGTTGTCAAAATTATATTTTCCCCTTTTTCTTGACAATAAGAAACACGATTTCATTTTTACATAAAAGCACATTTCTTCCCAGTATAGGAAAGAATCCAAATCCTCTCTAAAGGAGTCATGTCTATGCATTTATTTGTAAAATCAGCTCTTAAAGAGCAGCCCAAGCTACAAAACAAAATAAAATTTGCACTTAATTTTCAATGAATTTGACTTATTATTTTAAGCTACTTTTTTTTTAAAACTTGCAACTCTGCATTAATTTGCTACAATAAAAAAATGTAAAAATGCCCAGCCTATTTGCATTGTTCAAGCACAAATTAGAGCAAAGTAATACATTATGCAGAGTTGAACATTTGTTGTAGTCTTAATGACTCATTAAACAGTACAATAACTTGAAATTGATTGGCTTTCATATGCATTGTATCCATAATTTAAGGTATGTATACCTAGCAGAAAATAGTATTTGCTGCATCAAAATTCTGAAATGTTTATGAAATGTTACGGTGAGGCAGGCATAAAGCTTGTTCAGTGCATTTGCTCAACAAGTTAAGTCAATCAAATAGATGTATACAGAGCACAAATAATCAACAAAGTGACTTCTTGCTATGTTTTAATCATAAAACACAGCTTTAGAACTAACTTGTACTCCCCTATGATGCTGGGAAATTGAATTATAAGGAAGACAAATTCTTAGGTTCAACTTGGCTAAACTTGAGCTAATATGACAGAGAAACGTCCTCAGTTAACAACTCCTACAGACTTCTTAATTTTCTGTATTACAGAAGCGTTCATATGTGATATGTGTTCACATATTATTACAGAAGTGTTCATATACAAACATGTTCATTAAATGAATTAAAAAATGACAACCTTAGAATATTGCATCTAAAATGCGTATTTTGGTATATGCCTCTGTTACAGGGCACAGGAAAACAACTTTAAACATTTGCAGAGAAGCAGCAACTTCCCTTGTATATTCGTCTTCAGCAGCAAGACTCACTTTTTATTTAATGAAAATCAGAGAGCACATCTTCCTCAGTGGAACTCTCTAAATACAAAGGTAATCCAAAGAACTCATGCAGGCCTCAGTAACCATTTTAGAGATTTCCTCTGAAGACCTGGGCCACGGTTAGCTTGCACAGCTTTTTTCTCTGGAAGAGGCAGTTCTTCCTGCCTTCCCCTCTCGTCCTCCTCTCTCTCATGTTGTCTCTGGCCCTAAGTACCAGATGATTTGACTGAGCTCACCACAGTGGCAGGACACTAACCCGAGAAGGAGAGAGAGAAAGTAAATGATGCTTTCTACTAGCTCAGGGTGTTGAAGAAGCTCACCAAGGGCTAGTAACCCATGAAACTGTGCAACCCGTTGTGACAGCTGCAGATTTCAGCTCAAATAATTGTGTCGAGCCCTCTAAGTTTGGACAGATTAAATACCTGTTAGGGAGTGTGTTTTCTCAGTTAGTTACACACACAACCCAATAATAAATTAATTGTTCCAACAACAGAACAAACGTGAAGCTCATTATATTAGGCTTTTTGCCTGAGGAAATCCTTTCCTTAGCTTTAAGGGACACCAGATTAGAGGTTACTTCCTCTTATCGGCTGCCTGCTTTATTAAAAAAGGAAGCACCGAAAGCCAGTGTCTGCAAAGATTTCTGCACCAAGTAAAGCAGTTGTAAACAAACAGCACTAGCTCTTATGTTAATCAATGATCCATAAAAGATTTACTTCACCATCTAAAAGCATGCCAGACCAACAAAGTCAGGGTTGTAGAGTCTGAAATTGCAAAACCAGTCCTGCTTTGTATTAGAAATGGGCCAAAGGAAACCTACAAAACTATTGTAACTCTTGAAAGTTACAAGACACCATGAAGAACTACGATGATTTAACCTAAACCATTTGGATGCATGCTTGTAGAGTAAATAACTAATGCTCATAATTTTAGGCTACTTGCTTTTGGAACGCATTTAGAATGATGAAGGACATGGAATGCACATAAGCAGCGTTTCAGCACATTTCTATAAAGAAGAATCAATGCAGCAATACAGGACAGACTGCAATATAGAGCTCATTAGGTGTGAGCACTGCATAAAAGTTTGGGCTTGCTTGTGTACTGCTTTGAAGTACTATTAATCTAAGAACTTTTACTTCCTTTTTTTTAAAAAAAATACATAAAGCAAGAAGTTTTTACTCCCTTCGAATGAAAGGCTAAAAGGAGCAACCTGCATGTAAATGTGCAATTATTACTGGAGATTATCAGTGGAAGTGAAATTGCTTTCACTGGCCCTTTAAAACTCTCTACGTCCGTAACTTACACCAAATGAAGGCATCACACAACACAGGTGTAGAAAGGGAATCTAGCTGGCAGTTTGGCTAGGTGATAGAAACTGCACTAACCAGAACCTAAAGCAATTAAGACACCACAGTGAATTTCATACTGCTGTAAATCACAGCTTGATTTGAGATGTAATTAATCTCTGTAATTAAATTTGGGAGAGTAACCAGAATAGAAAAATATAGTTTAGAAATTCCTGCAGCAGCAACACGCGGGCATTAAGGCAGGTGGCTTAACAGGTGCAAAAAAAATAGGAAAAAAGGATACTAATACTACTAAACTGGCACAACAGTCTACGTAATACATTTTGTAGCAACTGCAGAAAGGGAATATATGTTTCAAGGTTTAACAAAAGCCTATCAGAGCACCTTAAACATGACAATGTAATTCAATGCACAATCACTAAGACAATTATTCTATGTGGTATATAAACAAACTAGATTGTTCCAGAACCCAAAAGCTGCTGCTGAGGAATCTGGCTGCACAATGCCCAGCAGTACAGAAAAGCTCATTTAAGAGTTCCTTGAGATTCCCACTCTAGTAGTCCTGTCTGGCACCACCATATAGAAGTGTTGACATTTTGACACCTTGATACACTAAAATTACAAGCTGCAGAGTTTTCTCTCTCTTAAAAGTGAACAGTAGAGTAGCCCACTGTGGTACATTTCTTTTTCCCCCTCATACACCTTACTTTTACAGTTAACCAAATTTACATTAATTGGAAAGAAATGAGAATGGTCATTGTGAAAACCAGACTTGAGGGGTTTAGAGCACAACAGAAGAGACAGTTCCACAAAAGAGCCAAATGTGACAAATAACAGTTTCGGTTATAACAATTAAAAAAGAAATTGCAAGGCTTGGCAGTGTGCTTACAGCAGTGCAGCTCAATTTTAATTTCTCTCCCTCCAATCTTAATGCAAATATTTTGTTTCTTACATGAATAAAATATTAAATAAATTACATTTTATGTCTAGGAAAGGAAAAAAAGAAAGAAGAGATGAACCATGACCTGAAGGAGGACTACTGTTGAGATACATATATTACTATTCCTCCAAGAATATTTACGCACAACCAAATGTTTTGCTGTAATTCAAGTCTCAGAGCTAAGGTCAACCTTATAGGAAGCAGAAAAATATCCCTATAGGGCTGATTTTATATATCTAACAACCCTTCCAACCACAGCAAAAGCCCCTTAGTAAATAACCATTAATCTTGTTACCTGAGACAACTGTAGGCACATACCTGTCAAATGATCCAAGTAGTATTGGTAGAGTTTGCACTGAATAGGTGTCATTCTAACTTCTAGAACATACTCATATTTTGGTGGGAGGAACTTTGTTAATGCTGTGTAATCTTTCCTCTGTAATTTTAAAAGTGAGATTTTAGTCATTATAAACATGAAAATGACTACTGAGAGCTTAAGAACTTCGGGCATCTCCAACGGCAAGGCACCACGCATAAATTACAATGATTCACATTCTCTCCTACCTCAAAGAAGAAGAATAAATAAATAAATAAATAAATCCCCGTACAGGCGCTGTAAGGCCCACCTTACACAGTAAATGCAGTTGTCTAGTTACAAGATGGCCTATCAACCCCATGTCCCATTTCCAAGTCCTTGCAAAGTTGACTGCAAAACAAAATTTACTCGTTTTCATCTTCTCTACCATTACACTAGATTCTGTATCTCTCCATTTGCCCTTTCATCCAAACGACACAGGGTGCTTTGATCCTAACCGAGACACTGCTCAGGAGTTGGGGACCCACAGAGCAGCCCCGGGGGGCTTGAGCCTGTGCTGCGCCACTCGCCCAGCGTGGCTTTTGGGCTTGTGCCATGCAGCACAAACCCCTGGGCTGCAGGATAACCCCAGCCAGCCTGCTGCAAACAGCAGAGCCTGCTGGCAGCTCCCACCTGGCACCAGCAATTACACCACCTGCATGGCCTTGCTTTTATCTGGAAGGGTAGCGAGAAGCTCCCATGCGAACATTCCTTAGGAATAGAGTTGTTTTCTTGCAGAGAAATTATACAATAGATTAAATGAGAGTTTCTCTCCGCGGACAGGACCTGCTTAGTGCAGCATGCTGTGGGATAATCCATCAGGCCCCATCCGATGCTGCATGAGTGTGGAGTGCCCAGCGTCTGAGGGACTCAGGATTTGCTCACCATCTGTGTCCCCCCAGCGCAGAACAACGGTAAGGTCCCCAGCTAACAGGATTGATTTTGTTGCAGGACTGATTTTGGTGCAGGACTGATTTATCCATAACAGCTTGTAAGTATTGATTCCAGAAAGTGTTTAAGGAAATTAAATGTTTTCATATGTTTATTTACAATAATTGAAGTTTTCATGCTACCTCTTTTATAACATGAGCAGACTGTAATGGGGAATAGTTTGTGTTCCTGTACTGTACAGAGGTGTAGGGTTGTGTGCTATCCTCTTGCTACTATTCATACTTCCAAGATACTCATCGTATGACAAAGTCCTTTACCAGCCCTACACACTGCCATAAACCTTTTTATTCCTTTCAAGGAGAGCTATCTACTCATGGGACTATCCCACTATGACCATCTGACCTAACTCAAGCCCACTGGGACTACTTAACCAATGATCAACAACACATGGAAAAAAAACCAAGACGACCGCATATGAAGGGGGCAGACTCAGCTCTGACATGAACAGAGGGTGCTGTGTCCCTGCCCTTGCCCCAAGCAAGGCTGTGCCAGGACAGGGACAGGCAGGTCTGCAGAAGCACAGCCAGGAAGAGGCCCTGGGAGCCTACACAGCACCACACCTCTCCTGGTGCCCGGGTTTAGAGGGGAACAGCAGTAACATTGTGCTGATGGCACATGAGGTGCAATACTATAGCAGGTAAACTCAAGAGATGGAGGCCAGCCATCATTCTGGAAATTTAGGGAGGTTAAGGTTTGTTTGTTGTTTTGTTTTTCTTCTCATTTAAGGTTAAGTTCTTCACCCTTTTAGACCCAATTAAACTTCCTTCTCTCCTCTTCCCAATTGTTCTCATTCTCTCAAATCAAAAAATAGGAATCCAGAACCAAGTGACAAACTATGGATCAAACTACAGATCACAAACTTTCTCTGCAGTTTTTAGGCAGATGAATTTTCAAGCATGTATATATGAAATTAAAAGAGGATTTCCAAGTAATTGGCATCCTACTCTATCATATAATTTTTTTACTCTCCTAACAGAAAAAGTGTTCTCTAATATCTGTATATATCCTGCTTAGGAGGTATTGGTATCAGGATAAAAACGACGATTTTTTTAAAAAAGGTTTTCTAGCTGCAGTGAATAATGCAGAAATTTGGTAACCTGTGAAAGTATTTAAGTCAAAAGTAACATGCACTTTTATCAGAACAAGAAATAACTCACCCCCATCCCTGCAGCTAATTCAAGTAATTAGTTATAGTAAAACTGTTCTCACCTGAACGCATCCAGCTAACATCTCATAGAGAATATGTGCACGCTTCTTCATTACTCTGACATCTACCAGAGTGGAGTCTGCACACTGACCGTTCTGAATTGGATTTATGAATCGATTTCGGAATTCTTTAATGGAACCAAGCAAATTCTCCTTAATAAAGTTAACCATGCAGTGATCTGGAACAAAAAGATCAGGCTCCAGTTGTTGAAAAGTGAAAGTACAGTACTGGGATTAATTCTAACACAAAATGAATGTGTCATATATAAAGTAAGAGCTTTCTCTTAAGCAAAAAAAAAATGTATATATAAACCCAGCATTTTCAGAAAAAGGCATCTTAAATTGATACACACTGTCAGCAAAAAGGTAACTTCTAAACTTAATGTCAGATTTAACACTACCTCATCTTAGATGCTAAACAAAGTTTGAGAGCTTCTGTACACCAAAGCAATTAAATGACAAATCATATTTGTAAATATTTGGAAACAGATTCAAAAGCATTAATCAAAAGAAAGAAATATTACCGCATTATTAACAAACAGGAGCAAATATTACAAGCTAATATAGAATAAAATTCCTGAAGCAATAAAATAAATTACTGTTTTAGCAAGTTTTCTAAGAACACTGCTCTATAATAGTTTAAAACAATTTAAATTTATGCTCCTGCTAGACCTGGTCCACCCATTTCCCCTCTAAATACTCCCTCCCTTTCCCTTTGGACATGTTGAGACTCATCTGATCCTTTGGTGAGCCACACCAAGGAACTGAACTGTCAGAAAGCTATTCAGCATTCATGTTCTGATACTCCTCACACCGGCTCCCTGTGGAATCAGACGTATGCAAGGCCATGCCAAGGAAAGGGATGGAGGAAAGGCCAGGCTTCCAACAGCTTCGGCTTAATTTGGCTTAAGCTATCATAGAAATGCATCTCGAGACATTAATTAAATATGCAAAATGAAAAACAAAACAAAAAACTTGTTGTTTTTCTGTTGTTGTAGAAACATAGCAAACAGCTTCATCATGTCAAATTGTAATCAAACTAACTCTCTCTCTACTAATATATTGCTGAAAGGCAGGAGTACATTCAAAGAAATAAAGCTGTCTTAAACAAGAAAGCTACTCACATTCTATAAGATTATTTTGCAGTGGTGTTCCTGTAAGGATTATTCTTCTCCTGGATCGAATAGAATTCATTGCCTTAGAAACAGCAGATGCTTCATTTTTTAATATGTGCCCTTCATCACAAACAACAAAGTCAGGGCCTAGAAAGAAATAAGAACATTAGATCTCTCCCATCTTTTATAACCACAAAGAAACTGGCAGCCTACAGAAACTGAAATTTGTTCTACTAATGTTTATTATGGGCTTTATTTATTTATTTTAAAGCACCATTAAGGTTCTTTTTCAGTTTTTACACAAGCATTTACAGTAGACGTTCTGGTAAACTGCAGACCATTACTTGTAAAATTTTCAAGGCAGGATTAAATACAACTTTCGAACATATTCCTGTAAAAATTGTCTATCCACAGAGCTAGTGCATCTGTGTCTGTATTTTCATTCACCCTGTCAAAACTTCTTAAAGCTGTTCCCTAAATTCAGCTTATGCTGCCATCTACTGGTGCTCAGGCAATTAAAACAAAACCCAAAAGATAAGGTAGCCAGCAATTTTTGTGCAAGGCAACAGATCTGTATCAACACAGGTAAACAGTGCGACTGGAAGTCTAATCTAAGATTTATGAACACCATCAAACCTGATTTGAATTAGAGACAACTGAAATGCCACCCTGTAGCTAAAAGTCACTGCAGAAATTTCCTCTGCTTTTACCGAAGATAAAACCAGGGATTCCAGACTACAAATTTAGAGGAGTTGCACAAGGAATGGCAAAACCACGCCATAAGATGTTTGCACTGTATGCGAAGCAACTCTGGCAGAATTATTAGGACTCCGAATTTGGGGTTTACAAAAAATACCAAATTTGGCAGAATACACTTACACATCCTAACATTTATCAGAATTGGGTCAAGTTCTGGAAACTATTTCCTTGGAAGGACATATGGAAGATGTTCTAGGATCCTACTGGTGACTGAATGAATGTCTTACCAGATCTAAAACTGACCTCAATTCCTGTACTATCAACCCTGACGTCAGCTGAACTCAAGTTTACACACCTCTGAAAAATACTAACCAAAGCCATCAGCTGGGTTATCTATTCAGCTCTAAAAAAGCTGGCATTTGAGATGGCAAAGAAGAATTTATCAGCATTACCAATTTAATCTCTTGTAACTTATCGATAAACGTTTTCTTCAGTAAAGAAAATCAATTCTAGTAATCAACACAAATCAACAGTCCAATCACAACTTTGACCAACCGCACGATTTAGTGCCAACCATCTCAATTGTGCCATTTAAAATGTCAAGCTGATTTCAATCTTACACGTTAATATGAAAGGAATCAAGAAGGTATTCTTTTCTAAGAGAAAGAATAAGTCTTCTAACCAAGTCTAGAAGGCAATCACGAAAATCCAGTACCTACATTAATTCCCAACACATTCGACTTGCCCAAGTCCAGTGATTTGTAAATTCTCACACCTTCCCCAGAAACATTTCCCCATACTACTTCACAACTTTTGTACCTTCCCCAGCAAGGACAGTGCTGAGAGGCTACGCACAAAGACCTTCTTCAGTTTTAGGCAAGCACCTCTTACTGACGGACCCTTTCTGTAGTCCTCATTCTGAACCGCCTCGGGGCTAGTGTTTCCTGAAGAGTAAGGAGCTTGCCAGAACTGAAGCATTTGTAAAGACTTGCAGCATCTCCCCACAAGATCAAACAGCCTGCACATTAACACAGCATTCTCAGAAATGGATTTGGTCTGGAACATTGCATTTACAATCAAAGCACATCAGAAAAAAGGATAATGAAATTTTAATGATGGTTAGGCAAGCAAAATGGTGCCAATAAATCCAGAAATCCATTTCAAAGACTATGATTTTAACACGAACAAGGCAGTTATTTAAAAAAGGTCAATGTTGCTTAGACTAAGTGAATGATAGCAGAAATATGAAAAAACTATCTTAGTATAATTTTTGTGGTTTGTTTGGCAGTCGTGTAGCACCAATATTGAACTCACATCTTGGCTACAATTCAGTGACATGGACTTTCATACATTTGTGTTTTTTTCTTGTTCTTAAAAATCATTACAGACAGAGCATTTATCAAAATATCGTAAGGGAATGTAAAACAGAGACCTCAAGGGATTGTTTAGTCCATTTTCTTCATCTGAGATAATAGATACAAGAGTAGGATGCATCCTCCCCAGAAGAAGTAAAACTCTTGTGACCTCTCTCTTCTCCTAAAACACTGTGTGTAAAGCATAATATAAATGATCTCTGATGCAACTCCAGATAAATTCTGCCTCTTCCTTTCTCCAACTCATGTAAAATCCCACCCAAAGTCTCTCACTAACCAGCTTTTACATGGTGGAAAGTTTGTCCGGTTAGTAATCTTGTTTTCTAGGCTAGAAAGCCTTACTCTTTCAATCTTTCTTCAGAGATCATAGTCTTCGACTTCTTAACCTTCTTGCTGTGCTTGGACACATTAATACGCTGATACAAATAAAACACACACTGATAGATACATAGGTATATAGATACACACACAGTTCTTTTACTCTGAGGTCTACAAGAACTTAAAGAACTTCCCAAGTTTAACAGTAATGGGATTTTTATTAGCAGTAACAAGAACAAAACGACACAATTACTGAAATGCTGCAAGCACAGCACAGCAGCTATTAACAAACAACTCGATAAAATGCTGTGTGGTACAAAGCATTATGGGAAATAATGTCTTGCTCTGCAGGAGTATACAATCCTTCCATTATTTCACGTGGCAGAGCTAGTTAATTAATGAAATCACTTCTCACACTATCTCCCCACCCATAAACTTTGGCTAAACCTTCCCTCTCTGGTCCCCTCTCCTGCAGCATACAGCACTACGTAAGCTTCTACTACAGAACACATCTACCCTAGCAGTATTCATTTTAACCAGACATAAACCATTAAATTATTGCTCAAATACCAAATTTGCAACTTTTAGTTTTAAAAGTGCTCCCAGAGACAAAGCTTGTCCTATCTGCAGTCCCAGCAGTAATCCAGCATGCAGATTTATAACTTTTACTGGCAGTCTGCTCACTGCCAGGGCCGTGATTCACAGATAGCAAGAAGCTGTTGCAAGAGTCTTCTCATCAGTTTCGGAAATCCAAACGTGTCCAAAAAGTAATGGATAACAACACAAGAACATTACTGTCTGTTTGTATTTAGTTTAAATGGAGAAGGATATGAGGCAACATAAAAATAACTACTGAGTTATTGCAAGGTTAGTGCTCCTAATGGCCTGACTCCACACCACCAACCAAGTAATCCAAGAAGAGACCAAACCAGGGTTTCCATGTTCATATGAAATTAGTCAAAACCTACAAGGCCCAGTGTGCTGCAATTTGTGGATTATGATTAAACCATTAGAAGTTAACCTAATCACAAATGTTGCTCTATCGTATTGTCCTAAGGTGTCTACATAGGCTTGGAAGCAGAAGAGGACCACCCCACGAGCAGGATGTAAAACCCAAAAACGACTCGGAAGAGATGGGATGGGGTACGTCACAGAAGGCACAAGGTCTCCTCTGTATAAAATTCCACGGTGAGCATGCCACCTCCCTCTACAGTCTGATGGTTTTGAAGTTACATAAATACAAACCCATGAAGGAAGGGGCAACATTATTGTAAAGACATATAAGTAAGAAACCTTACACCACGGCTCCCTTACACTTTCCACAAGAAAAATAACCTACAAAAGTCAGTTACTATAAGAGTATCTCAACTCCTCTATTCTTTGCTAAAGTCAACAGAAATATAGCAGGACAAGAGATCCTTCAATTCTTCCATGATTTTGGGGTGAAATTAGATGGAGATGTGAGTTGTGGTTTTTTTCATTCATCATTACAAACAAAATTTTAATTGAATATAAATACACCTGAACACAACCAACCAAGTACAAAGCCATCATCGGGCTACTGCTACCACTGCTAGACACTAGCTCATACCTTTTCTTCTACAGCTGTGAGCTTCCTGGCAACATTCTCAACCCTAAGCAATTTTCCTTCTTGCTTAAATAATGCTTGTGGCTTCAATGTGATCACAAAAACAGTTCATCAGCTATTATACAGGAGCTTTCCTGAGTCAAACTGGCAGCTTCGCAAACTGGAGCTGGAAATGCCAGTGCTGCTAAGAAGGCAGGGGATGGAAACGTGCAGAGTATGGGTAGAAGAAAGAACCAACCCCTTAATAGCTCAGCTTAGCTGTTGGATCATTTCAGCTCCAGCACCAAACTCTACCTCAGGAAGGCTCAGCAGGAACGTAAGCAGCAGAGGGGATTTTCATCTCTGAAGGGACAAAAGCTCAGTACAGAGAAAGGCCAACTAAGAGCTACCAAAGCACATTATCAACATGTGTCAGTAAAAACCCGCTAACAGAGGCAGATGTTTCAACCTATGGAAACCATCACATAGAAGGATGCTTATCAGACAATTTTTGAAAAGATAATCCAGTGAAAACAAGAAGAAAGGAAGTAACTTCTGATGAGATTTTAGAGAGAATTTAAACTAAAGGAATGGAAATCTGAGAATTGCTACTATCAGCTTGCAATATGAAGCCCAAAACAACCAGATCATAAGACTTGTTGAAAAGTCAATTTCTGATTTTTAAAACAACTGCACTATTCACAGTCAGAGGTAGCTTTCACGGCCTCTAGAGACAAAGTATTTTGTAGTATTTTATCCGTTTTATCTCTCAACCAGCTTATAAGGAAAAATCACCTTCGTTACTACCCATCTGGCCACAGCTCTCTGACCTAGATGGCAGCACCCAGCAATGCTTTCAATTATCTCGAAGTATTTCTTTAAACTACTTACTTTCCATCTCTGACAAGCTGTCATTATTCTGAGGTTTCCCAACTCAGAAGAAGATCAGTTTAAGTAGTAAATTAATTTCATTGTTGATCTGCTCAATTTTTATCAATATTTTTAAATGACGTTTTCACCGGGCTTCAAGCTTCATAACTTGATTCACTTCCATTTTTCTTCATTTCTTTTTTTAACCCAAATTCAGTATTATCAGCAACCTTGAAAGATTTTAGAAGCCAGAGCACTGACCTTGTAATCCTGCCCAAAGATGGAAGACTACAAATTAAGCGATGATTTGTCCACAAAAGGAGTAGGTGTGGATTTATCACACGTAGTCAGCTTTGACTTGTATCAGCCATCAGTAGGCCAGTATGAAACAATTTTCTATGCTTTCTTGGAAATTCCTAACTTCTTCCTTTGGAACTACTACTCCAACTTTTTTTTCTTTCCTTCTTCATCTTAATCTCAATACATACATGTCTTTCAGAAAAAATATTCCAGAATTCCGAGTTATTGACATGAAGAATAGGTTTTCATTGCTGTATTTTAAACAACCTCGACAAGAGCTGCAAAATATCAGAAGTGCTTTCTGCCCATTCAACTCATGAGTCACACTTAAACTCAGCTCTAACCACTTACAGTTTTAAAAAGGCTCATCTTATTTCTAGTTAACTACGCTATTTTTAATGTGAATGAAAACCACCATTCTCTTTTGCAACTTAATCAGAAGAGCATTTTAAGTCTTCAGCAAATGTGTCACCATTTACAAATATGCTAAATGTTAGCAATAGCAGCTAATGCTAACCCCTTTTGAAGCTCAAAAAGCAACACTATACCTTTTTTTTTAAAAAAAAAAAAAGCAGGGGACTTTTACAATAATATATTGCCTATAAAGTCAGAGATCACATCAGTAGTATGCAAACAACAGGGCTCTGAACAACTGTTTGGGTCAGGGAGCGGCTCTACGAGAGATGAAACAGATCTAGATTTGCTGCTGCTCAGACCCTTTCCGAAAGGCCCAGCATCACCGTCCTTCTTCACTATCTCTGTCAACCAGATATGTGTCTGCTCAATCTGAGCCAATTCAGAGAACTAAAATACATACAAACTGATCATTTTTGAAAGTTTACTTTTGGCTTATCTTATGTTCCTGAACCAATTCATAACAGGATCAGGGAAACGCCACTTTCACTGCAATGGAAGAGGCAGGAACCTGCAGAAATAGCAGGGAGGTAGTATAACAGTAATAATTAATCAGGTAATAACAGCAAATGAGACATACAAATGAGACAAACTTCCAGACTAAGAAGGAAACCAATCCATCATAAGCTAAACATTAGCTTACGAAACACAAGAATGAGTAATTATTTTATTTAAGAATCACAGAGACTGAATTTGCTCACCTGTATTGCTGAAATATATGTATACAGAGAGCTACGAAACAACCTTTCATGGCCAGGTTACACGTAGAGCTGTTTGATTTTCAGTGTCTTTTATGACTACAACATACAATCAGGACCCTAGTCAATTACACCTTCTCTCTAGTCAACTTCTATTGTACCTCATCATTATGAAAATGTGATTTTTAAAGTTCTGTAACAATAATCACAAAGTGGTTTTTCCCCATTTGTGAAGTTCGCAAAAAATCAGTCAGCAAGACCAAGTACAAGCAAGACCAATGCTGTTATTTCACATGAAATCGGAATGCTTAAATAAAATAAAATCAACCATACGCTAACAGTCACATAACTTAAAGTCCAATCAGATAACTAAACCCCAAGAACATCTACCTGAAGAACCAGATAAATCATTTCCCTTACCTACCACATCAGCATTCCCAAATTTAATCAACTGTAAGTACAAT
Organism: Anser cygnoides; assembly: GCF_040182565.1. Taxonomy (NCBI): domain Eukaryota; kingdom Metazoa; phylum Chordata; class Aves; order Anseriformes; family Anatidae; genus Anser; species Anser cygnoides. Next base: position 4,443,125 of record NC_089885.1, on the reverse strand, counting down.
ATCAAAGTTATGGCAAAGGTATCTTTTAAATACGGTATTTAAAATATATTGTGCTGTGAATAATCTTAGGTAGTTCTCATATCAGTTACTAGGTCAGAATTTGGAAGAAAATTTTGCCATTTTGGTGAAACTTGCTAATTCCGAAGTTTTTAGTTGTTTTTGATGATCACCCGATAAAACTGGTTTTTATCAACAGTATTTTCAAGTGCTTATATACACATTTTACAGAAATTTGCCCCGTTCAGCTGAACTTAAAACCAAACATCCATTTCACAGACTGGAAAAAAATATGAAAAAGTGCTTTATCTGCAATCAACTAATTAGCACTTAATTAATACTCATTTCTTCACACTTCTGAGGTATATGTTTTCAACTATTCTTTATGTGTGCTTGCTCCTGTACCTGCAGAATTCTAGTGAAGATCAAGTAGTTTGTGGTTTTAATAAAATTGCGGATTACAGTAACCATCAATTCACACTTGAAATTACCACGCAAAGAAAGCAATGGTTGCAAAAAAGATACCCATGAGAAAAAGTTTCCAGTATGTGTTCCTGTGGCCATTTCCATATTGGACCTAATACAAAAGACCCTTACAGGCAGGCTATTTACAAAAGCACTGTGCAGCTTCTGAACAACCACCTCTGTAATTCAGCAAAGGGGAAAAAAAAATTGTGATAAATCTTGCCAATGTTACTGTTTAAAATCATCTGCCCAACAGACTGCCGTTTCCGTGATTACTTAGCTCATATTCTGAAACATAAAAATTCATTACGTATAATGCATACCTTCATTAATTTTCCACTTACCTGGATCAACTAAAGCTTTATTAAATATTTCTTTAAGTTTTCTACTCTTCACGTTCCTGCCTTGTGCAAGATTACGATACATCTCGTAGCCTATTATCATCACACCTCCCTCATCTTGCCAACGCTGGAGCATATAGCTTCTCTCTTGGGGGCGTTTCACAGTTGCTAGTTCACAGACCTTTCAAATGGAAAAAAACATGCTTCAGTTCCTCTTAAAATTCCAAAGTAGTGGTGTAACTTAAATACCTTAAGGCATATTAATGCTAGTGATTTTTTCAAACAAAGTGCATTCCTTAGCCTGTATTTTGAGTAGTGGAGCTTCCCAATTATGCAAATCATTCAGTTATTTCATTTTTAAGAACTCTTTTTAAGCCTTATAATACCTCTAATTTCTCATCATCTTCAAAACCTTCTTGCCATTTTTCAAACTCATTCAACCAGTTCAAGGCAGTGTTCAGTGGACACACTACCAGAGCCGTCCGGAAATCCAGCTTGTCACAAAGCAAGACCGTGTGAAGAAAACTTACTACCTGCAAGAGGAACAACAAACAAAATGCCAAATTAAATGCCGAGCACTGAAGGACAGGAAAGAAACACACAGGTACATATTCATTCACATATAAAATGTACCAACCGCAATCTTACTCGCACATACTTTTTCTGTTTGTTAAACAACTTGATGCTTAAAATTCAATACATGTATATTTTGATTTCATATGATTATTAATTTGGGTTGCACAGCTGCTTAAATCCTTCATATAGTGATAGAGATATAGTTTAAAATTGTATAGCTGCACTATTTGAATAGTTGAACTGTAAACCTCCCTTTACATTTCACCAATCATTTTCATAAACTAAGAATTTCTATTAAGTAATTTGTAAGCCTTCCCCCAGTAGTAACCCCAAACCTTAAATAAATTCACCTCTACGGACTTGATGACTGTGTCAAATTTCTTGAAAGTGACTTTCAGTCTTAAATTATGTTTTCCATGGTGTGTTTTTTTTTTCCAACATACTGGCAAATTATGCATGGGATTTATTTTTTTTCAGGATTCAAACCCAGGTTTTGCTCTTGCAAATGAGCTCTGAAGCAGGTTATTGAAATGCTTTATGATATTCACCCTAAAGCCAGCCTGGGTATATCCTACAGATGATAACACCTTCTTGAGGCTTGGAAAAAAAAACTAACTCTTTTGCTGCCATTTAAGAGTATTTCTGTTGGGCTGCCTGTTTTTGAGCAATAGCAAATAAAACCAGGACTGGAGGTAGCACGTAAGAAGTCAGGAGCAGAGCAGCCAGAGATCCCAGAACAGCCCCAGCTCTCACTGCCATTTAATGGTGAAGGCTGCCCCGTAATCCACAGCCATACAACACCCAGGAATTTCTTTCTGGATCAAAACTTGTTATCTTACAACCCTGATTCAATACACCGCATCAAAGTAATTTTAAACTGCATGACTAAGATTTGAGCACTGGGCACCAAACTGTTTTTAGATGCTCCAATACCAGAATAATTACTAGTGGTTTTGCTATCAACACAAAAGCATCTTATGTTCAGATGCAGAAAGAAACTACCCATGAAGACTCATCAGGAAAGTCCTATTAAGAGCTAAACAACAAATGGCATTGTTGAGTACAGTGGGAGGACTGGCAAATAACCATGTAAGGGAAAATAAAAAAGATTATTTAGCTACAAACAGGATCCATAAAAACATTTGATTATCAAGAAGTCACGACACAGCCACTGTGTCATGTTTGCAATCACATATAAAAATATCTTCCAGTGTGAAACATTTCAAGCTATTTACTGAAGTTTAAAGTGTATCAAGTATAAATGTACGAAGTAATCCGGGTTCCACTGCCGCACTGAAAAGTTCTACACTTCTGCACTACTTTGCATATCTCCAGGAAAAGCTGGGATCTAACTCCTGAGGAACCGTAACATGTAAAATCAGAATTAAGCATGTAAAAATACACTCTTCAAGGTACGTATGAAAATTCTCTTCTATGGGATTCTGGATTGTTTTAACAGGTGAGGTCTTCTGCCTCAGCTTCCATCAACAAAGCAAAGAGATATGCTGCAGCTGGAGTTCTAAAAAAAACAAAAACAAGAAACCAAACCACACACACTGTACTGTCCATGTGCTGTGCATCACAATCAAGATTGCAGCTTGTTTTACCTAAGCAGAACATAGAGGAATCCAGGGAATGACTGCAGTTTCTCTATTCATCTACAGCTTTGTATTACTCAAAAAAACAAACCAGAAAAACAAACAACGCTAAAAAAAACAAAGCTAAACTTTCTCTGATTCACTTCTTTACAAAGGAATCCCAGGAATCTAAAGAATCTGAGGGAGCCAACTAAGCACTCTGTGACTATATCCTGCAATTCCCAGATCATGAAAAAAGATTTTCAGGATCAGTAAGTCTGAAATAAAATTCATCTCAACTAGATCAGAGGAGGGCAGGATTAGCTATTTCCTATGTCACTTCACTTGCTGAAGAATCCTGAAGGCTCAATTGCAGATGCAGAAATGGAAGAATCCACCCTGAAGACTGGATTAGAGGGAAGACACAAGAAGCAGGAAGCATCTGACCCAGTAAGGCACAGCTAATGCCAGCAAAAAGCAGATACCCCCTGCTAGATTTGGAGATACCTCTCTGAAGATTTCGTCTTGGAACACATCTCAAGACTCTAAAACTAATAAAGGAGGACATCAAGTCAAGCCAAGCCTATGGTCTAGCAGTGTCCACATGCTGACTATGCCCAATAACACCTCGTAAGGCAAATAAAAACTACTGACAAGCCTCATAAGCCAAACACAAAGGTGTCAAAGACCAGCTGTCAACAGCACTGTACAGCGTTTGGTTTGCTAAGTTACTACCAAGGTTGTAACGCTGGCTGTTGTCACCTGCGGATGAATCCAGCTGTGGCACAAAAACGTGGAGACATCTTTCATACAGCACGGAATTCCAGTACGTGGGTATACTGACCTCTCTAGGAATGAACAGATCTTGAGCCTTCAGGTCAGGTGAGAGGGCTTCCCAATCCAATGGGGGAAGCTTTCACCACAACTGACCAAGACAGAAGAGGCCAGTGAAATGGCATTTCCTCACAGACGCTTTGAGGATCCCATCCTCACTGTAGGAAGAAAACAACCTCTTTGAGAACCATCATCACCACGCCAAAGAGACTGCACTCCAAGAACGACTGAAGTGCATCCAGACTCGGAGCATTTGAAGAGGGAATTCGGAATGAAGCGCTGCACAAGTGCTGGCTGCTACATCGGCTAGACTCAAACTCACCAGAGGCACCTGGCGGATCTCCTGTCAAGCGACTTTACAGCTAAGGACTGCTCCTGGTGGAGGAAGGCCCTGACTGAACCCAAGCTGAAGTCAATTCTGATCAACTCCTGTGTCCGCAGAAGTAGCAAATTAGATTTCTAATGATTCACCTCAAGCTAGAGATCAAAAATGTTCACAACGACTTGTTTCAGCAGCCAGTTGTCCTGGTAAAGATGTGGGAATACCTCCCTTCTCCATAAGCGAGGAAACACAGCATCAATGAAGGCCAATGACAATGAGACCACAGCGGCCCTGCTTTTTATCAGCAGTGATCTGAGACTAAGAGTAAATGGTAGACTTTTTTTTTGATATAAACACTAATGGTCAGCTTCCTGCAGGTCAAGAGGCATTAAACAGTTTCCTTTTTGAAGGCAAGTCATGACACCACCTAAAGGCACCATCTTTTCCACCTATCGATGTGAGCATTCAGCCTTTTTAAGCACTGATAAGACTGTTGTCCTCCTTTCTTTTCGAGAGCTCTCTAAATTTTCCATTTCTCCTCCCCAAAATAAAAGGGAAAGGTTTGTCTGTCAAATGACTTCTGCTAAAGGAATTCTTGGGAACAGACTGGGCAACACGGCAGCAAGACAAGCAACTTGCCCCAGTTCTCTGCTCATAGCAATGCTAAATATGGCTGAATGCGAAACCAAAATTCATGAAGACAGATACTTGGAAACAAGTAAAAAGAAAAGGAATTCAACACTCCCAGTTCCCCTGAAAAAGTAGCAGCATGAATACCGAGAAGCGGGGAACTCAAGAAAACTGTTCTGTATCTTTTCTTCCTTTTGAAGGTCAAGGTAACCTGACAGAGGGCATAAGCATCTTCTAAGAGACTCAAGAAAAAGAGCTGTGAGTGTTGTTTTACAACAGCTGCTTGGGTGATCAGTTTCAAAAGAAACATCTTAAGATGAGGATTGAGCTTCAGGTTTTAAAGACTTAATAGAAATGGGAAGCTGTTCACTGTGCAACTTTTAATAAGGCAGAAAAGCCAATTGTAACAAAATGGAAATCTTTTTAAAGAAATGCCACAGTATTCTGGTTTAGAGTTTTAAGAAGCAGTCTTCAGCGGTATAAAGGAGAAGAAACGCACTGAAATGACACTGAAGGCTTGAACCTGAAGATCTGAGAAAGCAAAGAACTGTAAAGCCAAAGAAAACAAATAAAGAAGCAAAAAAAGGCTTTAAAGTGTATCGTATCTTTTTACTGCTATGGCAATGAAAGTTCCTGGTCTTATATGTTTGTGATGCACAACAACCCAGAAATAAGAATGTACATACGAAAGATTACTGGAAAAAAAAAAACAAACAAAAAACCACAACAGATTACTGAAAAAAAAACGCAAAAAAAGAAACAAAAAAACATAAAATAAACCAGTGTTCCCCTTCTCCAATCCAGAAGAGTCTAAATTGTAACAAAACATTGTTTATGTTATAGCACAAAGCATCTGAGTTTAGACAGTAAAAGCCTGGCATAAAACAAAAAAACAGAACCCAATGAACAGATAAATATCTACTTTATCAATGCAAAAAAATTCCAAAATCCAAAAACTACTGAGGAAAAGAAACAATTTAAAGGGCAACGCATGAATGAAGAAGAATAAAGAAGACAGTAAAGAACAAAACCTGCTTACGGTTATTAAATTGGCTTAGAAACAGAGGTTTCTGAAACTGTTTCCTACCAGCTGTATTTTGTTATACTGGGTTGTGAGCGAGCTACACATCATTTACAATTACATATGAGTTTTTAAGTGACGATTTAAGTCAACAACTACCTTATTTAATTTCAGACTTTTTTTTTTAAGTGGAAGAAGCACAAGTGCTTATCAGAACTTGCACACCTACATACTACCAAACACAACTTCTTCATGAGAATCTTTTTACAAATCCTTTTCTCTAGCCCTCATCAAGTCACTGCCTAGTAAATTTTACTATGTTCTGAAAGTCATTAAAATTGCCTTTTGCTGGATCAGATTTGAGAGCAAGCTACAGACCAGAAAACAAGAAGACTTTTGTTCCTTACCTGTAATGTTTTCCCCAGACCCATACAGTGAGCAAGAATGCATCCTGAACCAGGAGACGTCTTTGTCTTTTTAACAGATTCACAACAGCAATCCCACATGAACTGAACACCTGAAAAAAAATTTGTTGAAAAATTACTTATTAATCATCCATTTTATTACGGTACACCTGATTAGAGCAGTCACTGTAAGATCATGATAAATCTTACAAAAGCAGCGCTCAGGGTAATTATTGATTAATTTCTGTCAGATGGCTAGCATGCGAGATGAGCTTTGCCTTGAAATCAATTATATTCAACAGTTTTCACTAAAGATGTGGCAACTGGATTAAAGAGTACTACTGTGCAGACTGCAGATGGCTTCAACCTTGGGGGCAGGGAGAAAAGAGGAAATAGAACAGCAGTGGCAAATGATCCTGGTAATCTGCAAGAAGAAATTCTGTCGAGACAGATCAGATGTAAAGCTCTATGCTTAAAGAAAGAAAATTCAAATAAGAACTATGACAGCTGAAAAGGGAGAGAAAATATAATCCTAATAACAAAATGTGTTAATATGAAGGTCTGCTGGGTGATTTCTTCTTCTATGCCATGTATTTACTGGGGAATTGTATTCTACAATGCTATACTCAGCACAGATGAAGCTTCAACTATTGTGTCTGGTTCATGGCACCTCCCTTTAAGTGCTGAAATAAGCCCAGAAGATTCTTACTAACATGGAAAGATATATTATGAACTTTCTGGAATTTAGGAGAACAGAATGAGCTATGAAGAAAGCTATGATTGGTCATTCTCTTCTCCTTCTTCACTAAAAGTAGAAAACGAAAAGAAGTTGGGTTAATTTGCAGTCAGGTCATGCCAAGTACCAGAAAAAAGATTCTGGATGAGAAAGCCAGGAAAATACTGTGGGATTTCTAAATCCTCACTGAAAACTGTAAAAATCAAACAGATTGTCCTCAGCAAAATGGTTAACTTATATTTGATTCTGCCTCAGTGCAGAGAGCTGTATGATTCTAAAGACTCTTCCAACTTGAAATATCTAGGACTCTTTGCTTGCAAAATAGAACTATGTATTTATTCGTGATCTCATTTGTTCAGATCTTCCAAAATAGAACATTAAACACAATGCTTTGGTATTTGCCTGCCAAGGAGTTTCTCTTATGATTCTAATTCAGATTGCACATGACACTGTGCCAGTGTAAAAAAATAAAATTAGAAAAAAAAAGTTTTAAATCTCTTCTTACCATCTACTTGGTGTGGTTTCAGTCTGGTAACTATATTCCTGTGAACCTGCACTAATGGTTCTTTTGTTTCTTCATCTTCATCTAAAACCAGCTTAGTTGTAATGGGACATTTCAGAGGTGAAGCATCTTCTATCTCTATCACCTATAAGCAGAAACAGTACATCATAGGAATACTTACAAGTGAATAATGCCAAGCATTTGACAAACACTAGCTTTAGCAAAAACGGATGTCATTATTTAAATAAAGAGAAACCTTTAATCCTTTACCACGCATCGTCAGCTTACTTTGGGGAATTGCTTTTTCCCACGGAAAAGTAAAGCAATAGGCAACTGAACAGCTTTCTAAAGATCTCAGTAGGCTTAAATAAAAATGCAGTGTTACCTGCAAACTACAAACTAAACTTATGGCTTACAAGTCTACATATAAGTACTTATAAAATTACTTATCAAATTAAATTGAGGTAGAAATATGACATCTTAAATGTCATCAGCAATTCAACTTCCTACCATTTTGCAATGAAAACAGAACATACCTCTCTCAACTTCTCTCTCTCCCGTTCTCTTTCTGCTATCCGTTTTCTTCTTTCTTCTTCCTCTTTAAGTGCATTTTGTGTTTCTGTTCTAAGCTTATCATCTTTAATAATCTTCCTTATTTTCTTCCTGCCTTTTCCAGGAGATTTTGAATCGTCGTTTTCTTCATCCTCAGAATTACTCTATTACAAATTAAAGTATTACCAAGAGAATTATGACATAGACCATGAAATCCATGATTTTCAGATAAGCTCTCAGTAATTTCAATACACACTGGTAGAGTTTAGCTCATAGGACAAAAGATACTGGTTTTTGTTTGTTTGTTTTTTAAAACGGGTAGTCAACATGACAACAGAAGTGGCACCTTAACTATAATGTATTCTGAGATATTAAAGATTAACCCAGCTGTGCAAAAGCAGTACTGAAGGTACTGTTATCATATGGTATCAAATAATGACTTAATAAAGAACTGTTCTTCTGTTTTAGTGCTGCTAGATCAGCCAGCACCTACACTACATAGGAAAAGAAACTTTATTACTAGAAAAATCTTAACCTACTATGTGTCATCTTCTATATTTAATTTTTTTTAATTCCATTTACTTAAAAGTTGTTTTGCTTTTTGTTTCCAAATTAACAGGTAAACAAGGAAACGAGAAATGTGACGTGGTTTTTGCCCATTGTAGTGCTAGTTTACAAATTTTAACAGTTAACACTGAGAAAAGTTTTAACTTTTTACTGTGCTTTGTATAGAGCTGTTTGAGATACCTACACCCCTGAACAATTAGCATACAAAACAGGAACTCCTTTTCCCATTTATTAATTCAAAACACAATACAGTACCTTGTTATTGTTTTCACTTGAAGAATCCTCTTGAACCTTTATACGCCTCCGTTTCTTTTTCTGTTTGTAACTGCGCTGGTTTTCTTCTGCCTCAGCTTTCTTGGCAGATCTATAATAAAGGCAGTCTTACTGACAAACAATAATAATAGATTGCCTCATTGACAAACAATGATAAAAAAATTACACTAACTACACTGCTAATCAACAGAACATATACTTCTTTTGTGCAGTCAGGGTTTTACTTCCAAATCCTCTCCTCCCCCTCATCTTACTGGACACAAACAGTAACAGACTATTCCAGACAACTCTGAAGAAGGTCAGACTCATTAAATATCAGTTTGCTACTGCAACCCATCATTCTCCAAATGACATAATTGGCACAAAAATGCTATTTGTTTTGCTACATTTTTCCTACTGGCTTATCAAATTGCCATGTACCACATGCTGTGATGCAACTGCAAAATTCTCACATTTGCTGCAAATTTAATTAGCAGATAACAAATTTATATACAAGAAGAATCAAAGGTTTTAAGGACTGATCCAATGTCTCCAAAGTTACCAGAAGTCTTTATGTTTTACCATCTCACTGCCTAGATGGCAGGGATGAAAAACAAAACCAAAACCCAAACACAAGGTAAGAATAGCGAAGTTTTATTTATACCTTGTTCTTGGACGCTGGTCATCTTCAGACTCGCTGACTTCTTCACTAACGGCAGATTCGTGAAACTCCGATTCATTTGAATCATCGCTGCTCACTTTAAAAATGAAGTATGATTTCATGTTGAATATTATTGCAAAGCAAGCAACATGACATTTTCTAATCATACAAAGTGTTTGAGGTCAACAAGCACTTGTAGAAGTTCATTTCAGACAGTACTGGACCCACTGAACATACCAAGAAGCAGCATCAGCAATATAAGGGGTACAGAGCAGAAAAGCTGAGTCCTGATAGCATATTAGGCCAACAAGACTAAGCTTTTTGCATGAAAATATCTAAGCATGACTTATAAGCAAACAGAATTGTATTGGAAAGCTTCAGAGACAGTGAGTGAAGAGGACAGAACATAATGGGGAACAGCGCTGAACTTAAAAAAAAAAAAAAAGATGATTTTTAGTTAAATAGAAGCTTTCCTTTCAAATGTTTCAGATATCATTTTAAAATCACTCTTCACACATAATGCAGACAAACAGTTTACTAACAAGGTAGGCAATTATATTACTGTGTTTATGGCTTGAAGTTTCTTCAGGCATAGCAAGTTTAGAACTGACTCAAAATGTTAGGGGTTGACAAATTCTTTGCTCTTGCATGCAACAAGGAAAATGAGAAAGCTAAGGCAGGCAGCCCTTCAGACTGCCATCTAGTGTTCAGCTGAAGCTCACAACATTTAAGCCAGGTGAAATTCTTTGATGACACAAGGGCCTATTAACAATCCAAGGAAAGGAGAAATCACATAAAAAGCAAGATTGATTTTCACAAGTGAGACCTACTGGGTTCCACTCTGTTATTAAAGATTAATATCATAAGACTCAACAGGATTAATCCAATTCAAAGGATACAGTAGTAAAGAGCTGTAACCTGCTGCATGCACATTTAACATTTTAAATAAAACTGTTTATCAAACAGAAAAATGAATTCAGATTTAATACATAAGGAAGCTTATGCAGAGATTAAAAATTAACAGTTTCAATTCTACATTTTGACACGCTTTGGGGTTATTTTATAGAAGTACATTTTTGACAGAAACATTTGGATTGTGTACCTTTCCTTCTATTTCTGCGCTTCCCTTCTTTTGTGTCTTTAGGTTTCCCCTTTTTTTCTTCACCAGATTCTCCATCACTCACTGTCAGCTTGTGTCTCAGTAGTCTGTGTCTGTATCTGGGCTTCTTTGAGTCTTCTTCCTCTGAATCTGATTCGGAATTATCCTTCTCCTTTTCATTCTCTTCTGTCGGAGATAAGAGTCAGTACAACATGCACAATGGTCATTTTTTTCTTAAATTTGACAAGAATTAACATCAGAATTAATTTAGGTTAATTTCTCTGCTTTTCCAGGAAGATACAGACAACAACATAGAGTTGTTCCCTCAAACCATATTTTACATTGCCTGAGCACTTAAGTGTCTGTTGCAATGACTACATCTGTTAGCCAAATCACTCCTGTATATTTGCATATCTTACTGTTCTTCACGGAATATTCCTCACAAACCCACAGAATTTCTTAATTGACTATAAAATAAGTATTAAAAAAACAACCCACAAAGACAAAAAAATAAAACCACTTTCAGAACCGTAAAAGGGATGATAATCCTCATGATCATGTACACGGGCTTTTATTTATTTGTCTACCAGAAAGCAACATCAGTTTTTTGTTGTTGAAAATTGAAAACATTTTAATAATTTCTCAAGTGACCTTTGAAATTATGACAGGCACGACAGCACCACTTTTTTCCAGATGCGTTTGGTGCTCACCATCATCTGCTGTGTTTTCATTTTGTTTTCCAGTTTTCTTTTTTCCTTCATCCGACTCTTCATCTGAAGATGCATCCTCGTCAGAGGAAAGATTGGCTTTGATTTCTTCTAAAAGCATTTTCTTGGCAATTCTTTGAAGTAAAACAGAAAAAACTATGTATTCCATTGTTCAAGCAAATCTATGAACGATAAATGTAATCCTATACCACTCAGAACTTCACAAAAAGGTTTGAAAGCTGAACAAAAAAACGTATGATGAAAAGTCACTGTGATAAGACAGGATATAAAAGCAAAAACTCATGTTAACTAAATACATTGTGTTAACTTGCTTTTAGAAAGCAGATCTGTACCATGCTTGTTAAAAGTTAAGTACTTCACAGTAAGGCTGCAGATAGTTATAAAGCGTAGAAACAAACATTTCATTGTATTCATGGTCTATTTGCTTTATTTTTTTCATTCTCATCTCTTCTAATCTCTGCTGGGACAGGCACCTATGTGAATTCTAATCGTAACAAGAAGGTGAAGATCAAATCTTAGTACTCAAATCATTTCCCCCTGTCAAGTTATCATTCTTGATTGATTCACGTCAATGGGATTCAAATGCCTTAATTTCCCGAGGCACTGAATTTACACCATTAAACAGCACTAGTTTTAAAAACAATGCAGCACTGAATGCACGTTTTAAGCACAGAGAAAGGATTGCTGCGATATGCATTAATTCACAGGTTTTAAAACATATATATTACCCTACATCTATATAATTAGCCTTCAGTTGGGTTACCATACTAAGTGTAGGACAACTCTATTGCAAAAGAGATGCTGCAGTAATGGATGCAACTCATGATGTCTGAAGATGAACAGCTAATAAGTGCCTGGGGGGAAAAAAACACACTGAATCCCTCATGTAACTACAAGCACTTGCCTTACAGTAAATACAGCAAAAAATATATATGCATGACACAAAAGAGATTTATCAATCATTATAGGACCTGAACTTTCAAGGAAAATAATAATCTTATTTCCTGTTCCACAAACTGCTCAGCTTCCCCCAGTTTCATTCGTCTCAGCACAAGAATGTTTTCTGCTAATATGCAAAAAGTTACTATGGAAAATGGTTTCTTTATGTGCTCTTGTAACATTAAAAACCAAAAATCAAACAAAAAAAAATCTGTGTGAATATACATCCAAGGGAAAATATGAAATGATGTATCAAACACACAGGAAAATAGTGGACTTATCTGAGAACACTTACTTCCACAGGGAAAAGTCCTGACAGAATGAAAGCAGGACTTCCCCATATTAATATTAGAAATATTATAATTTTCATTCTGTGGTTATCCATGTTAAATGTTTTTTTCCCTAGGTTAGATCTGGTCTGTCTTGCGTTTCAGAAGAATTAATGTATACTGCATGCACAACGTTCAGAATGGGAAAGTTTGTGCCAGTCAAAACAACCATTTCAAACCCATGAATCTCAGCCACCATCAAGGCTTCACTTGGAGCTGCTGGAGGAACAATGATCTCTTAAATACAGCTTCTTAGGCATTAGAAAATTAAAGTTGTTACTGTTATGGGAGGACAATAAAATCAGTTTTAAAGAATTTCGTATTCCATTTTGCAGCATGTAACATATCCCTAGAACAAAAACCTTCAAAGGGAGTTTTCCCAAGGCATCCTTCCATACACTTCTAACAGTATTTTCTGTTTTTGGCTTAGTAGTATATTCTCTGGAAAGATTTTAAGGCTCATGTATACTTAGTTGGTATTAAAAGATGGAAGTAAAATGGTTTAGTAAACAGCACAAAGCCATTTAAGATTGCTCAATGAGTCACAAACCATCCAGCATCCAAAACACCCCTCTGTGCCTCCCCCTCCTTTTTGTAGGAATGGCTTGCAAAGTAATTGAAACAGTTGATTTAAACTTCAAAATGCAGTGTTCTTGGTAAGCTTTTAATTCTACAATATATCAACAGATCACACTGTAAACCCTATGAACACTTACTGAAGTCCACAGATAAGTAACATCCTCTTCTAAAAGTTTTTGCATTAGGTCCTTCCAGAGAATTTGGAAAAGGGACTGCCTTTTTATTTTTAAAATAATCATCACAACGTGTGTATATAAGAAATTAAGACTATGTTTCTTCCATCTTTTAATGGTTTGAAGAACTTTCTGTTGAAATTGCTTGAAATGCCACCGATTGGCTTTTTCAGAAAGCTTTTTACATAAACTATCAACACCGAATTCTACTCCAGGAAATGGAGACAGAAGCAGTTTGGTCAATTTTCTCATTTAAAAACCAACAAGAATATCACCGAAGTTTTTTTTTTTGGCTAGAGGATAAAAAGCAGCAAAACTAAAAAGAACTGCAAAATTTTCAAACGAAATCCTGAACGTACTGCCTAGTAACACTGTCTCTGACTAACTTCATGTCATGCTCAATTGTATTAGCAAAATTAACAAACTTTGAATGTGGATAATGATACTTACCTTTCATATAAGTCACCTTTAAAAAATCATTTATTTTTAAACAAAGATCGACTTTGGTTCTTAAGAAGAGAAGATGGGCATTTTTATTTGCTCTTTACTTCCGCGAAATGTTTAAGAAAAAAATTAACCGCAAATGCATCATTCACCAAAAAAAACCATGCATAAAATAGAGTGTCCATAAACAAAAGATGCTGCTCTTTACCTACTGATCATCCTCATAACCACCAATCATCTTGACCTCTTCCGACTGGACAGGTTTATTAGTTTCTAATTAATTATCATAATCTTGATTAAAAAGTTAATGCTTTTATACTCTGAGATACGTATTTTTAGCTAGGATAAAGATTCAACCCCTTTGAATCAAACAGAAATGGAACTGTTTGCTCAGCGAAAACACCTACATTCTCTTCAATGCTGGTATGATGTTGGGCAAAAACTGTAACACACTGTTCAGACATGTTCAGAATTTAAAAGATTCCTACTTTTTATGTAACCACAAAACTGATTAGAATTAAACGCGTACGCAATATTAGAACCAAAGAGATTAACCCTTACAAATGCATCTGAAAAAATGACTGATGTAACAAATGGCTTAAATGATACAGAGGAAATTGAGTACTGAACTCTTTAAATTTGTTTTCAAGTTAAAATATGTCACTCAGAATAATATAGCACATTTCTATTTTAAGATGTAAAACCATTTAAAGTGACCGGGTTTCCAAGCAAGGAAATGGAATGCTCTTGATTTAACATTTGCAGGAACATCAAACTGCAAGTACCAAGAAAAAAAAAGTCATGGTAGTGTGAAAACTCCTCCCTTCCCATTCTCCCAGAGAAACCCATAAAAAACAAAAGATACTGTAATATTTAAGGATTGTGTCAAGGATTTAGAACATACTCTTGGCCAACCAGATTTGAACACTACAAAGAACATTAAATCAGAAAAAGCACAGAGCTGCGTGACCTCCAGCAAAGGACTTCAGGTAGTGAAAACACCTGCTTTTCATTCATTTCTGCCACAGTGCTACTGCGATCTTGAGCGTGTCCTGTTGCCTAGACCCACTCCATTTTTATCTAAACATATTGTAAGATTTGTAAGAAGGACATTTTTCCAATTTTACGCAGTGCCTTAAAGAACGGGGCTATAATCCCACCAGGACATATACGCCATCTCTAGAACAATGAGTATATATGTTTAATTTTATATAAATCATTATTTAAATACACTACACTTTTGGAAGAACGATACTGAAAACACAAGTTTATAAATTAATTGGTTACCATGTATTTTCTAACTTACACTAAAGGAAAATACCATTTGAAAACAAGAGGCAAATAGGAAGTTACCTAGGAGTTGCTTATTCACAGCACAGGACTACCTTAAATTACCCTTCAGACATTTCAGCAAAAATGGAATAGTAGGTGCAGCCTCTCGTGACGTGGAGTTAAGTCCACAGGATAATTTGCACCATTCTTGTTTATGAATTTTAGAGTGCCAATATGATGGACTTGTAGCTTGTCAAAAACCTTGATGAGACAATGCTACATTGTAAAATAATTTTCTTTTTAAGAGTTTAAAATATTATTTGAATGTGATGTATTATTATTACCAATTAGATATCAACTCACACGTAGTGTTCATAAATACCTACTAATTGTATGTAGAAACAAAGTTGCCCAAAATAAGCCTTTGAGGACAAAGAAGAAAAAAGCCACATCATGTGGCTAATAAAAGCCACCTTTCTTTCAACTAGAGCATTCCTGCATTAAATGGGCTGCTGGTACATTACTGAAAACTTAGATCCATTTAAAACATATTTTGGGAGATGAATGTTTGGATGGAATGTCATACACGTTTTTAAAAAGTCAGAACTGCCAAACACCTTCTTCTAAACACTGTACTGTCTTTGTTGAAACAGTCTGATTTTCAAGCTGTCAGAGTTGTATTAAATTAAATGCTTGGACAAGAAAAATGTTTTACAAAAATTTATTGCATCCATCAAATACTTAAAGGCATTCTGCATTAAATACACTATTTACTTCTTAATAAACAAAACTACTGCAAACATATTAAACAGTACCATTTGAAAGATCAGAAGGACCAGTAATAGATAATTACACAACATAAGATGAAAGCATACAGCACTGTCTGTCATATTATGACCCACTTGGATATTGCATTTTGGCAAAAATGATTTCAAGACTATTAATATTCATGTCATGCACATCCAAAGGTATGCAAATACAGAACATCTAAACTAGAGACTTGCAAACATGAAAGCTCCCACACTACAAATACCCAGTAGGTACTACATACCCTCTTTGGCCTGGAAGAAAATAGGCAACTTATCTGAATAGTAGGTAAACTATTTAAACACTTTGTGTTGAGTAAACAGTAAAACAAGCTTTTAACTTCTGGAAATTTGTTCCATCTTTTTACATTTTATCTCTCTGATTTTGGTGCTAAGTACATTGCATGCTGAATGTAAAATTAGACTGCAGTTACCAGTTAACATGTCTGAAGGTTGACAAAACTGTTCATTGACAAAATACCTCCCCGTATCATAAATATATATTCAAAATATTCCCTAAATATAAACTTAAACAAATATTCAGCTTTAAAAGAAATTACAGAAACTGATTTTTAGAACCTAATTTGATATTACTGATTTGTTCATTATCAGTTGGGTTAACTCTTCAACTAACGGTGAAGGTCTGTCAGTAACATTTGTACTGTGAACACTGAACTTTGACAAAGTGTATTGGCTTAGTTATCCACCAGAAACACTTAAGAAATAAGCAAAAAAGAAAAAAAAATCAAAACAGGACTGAAATTAAAGCATCATTTAAAAAAAACTTGTATCACCGTTGCTTACACGTTCTGCTTATGACCCTGTGCTGTCAAGACCCTAAAGAGCATCTTTCTTTAAAAGTTAAATTGATTAAATTTGATGACTGAAACTACATCATCAGCACCATTTTGATGCCAAGCTGAGGTCCGTAAAGGATATAAACCAGTGTTTGTAAAATTTACTTCAGCCATATACCAAAAGATACAACTCCGTGAAACAAAGATATCATGTTCCAAACTAGTAAGGCTCAGAAGCAGAAAAAGACTCCATCAGCAATTGTGCAAAGCTACAAAGCTGGTCCCATACATGCTATTTGGCAAAAAAAATCAGTTTCTGAAATACTGTATAAAAATTTGTTGAACAGCTCTTTAGTCTAACTACAGTAAGTTCAAAAATCAAACTCTAGCTCATAACTGATCAATACTTTATGTTGTGCATTCACTCGTTAGGAAATGAAGCTTTTACATTTTCTAGCCAGGCTAATTTTGATACCTACAATGGTATTGGTAAAATATGACATGTCTTAACAAACTAACTATATCTTACATAGATCTGTTTTTATTGAACTCAAACTGAAGCAATACATAAGCCACAAATCTGAGTACACTTATGCAAGACTAAAAATTTATATGCATACTTAGTCTCTTTGATACTCTATGCACAAGTGCTTGTAGAATCAGGTCCTTAGCTAACACATTAGTGACTTAAGTTTTTCTTTAATGGATTAAAAACTCATTTTAATTAACAGCTGAAAGTATCTGTAATACTGCTTTCTCCACAGTTTTCTCTTTATTGAGAAAAGACGTTTCAAATAAAAAAAGGTAAATTAGACAAAAGCAATAACCAAGTGCAATCTGTAAAGATCTCAGCACTGCATATTGCACAGATGCAAATTTTTACCTTCTACTCACTAGCTGAAATTCACATTTGTCAGAAGTAGGTTTTAGACCTGCCTGAATGAAAACAGTTGTCACAAAACCCACATTTTTCAATGGGAACATAAAATGGACAGTGCTGCAGTGCATTTATAACACACCCTATGCAAGGTGTGTTAGCTAACACTTCTAAATACTTTCTTTGCATTTCTGGATTTTGGCCTCTGTTTTCTGGCCCCTTGTTCAAACTTGCGGGAAGCCTGTGAGCGAGTCTTTACAAGGCAGGCAGTCCTGGTTTTTACAACCTGCTTGCTCTTCCGTTGCGCCGGTTTGCGCCCACGCCTAGGGTGTGTTATAATCTTTTTTAAGTCCTTATGGATGGAATCATACCTATTCTCAGGATCGTCATCATCATCATCTTCCTCCTCCTCCATTGGAACAGCCCTTGATTTAGGGTCTCCCTCATCTCCTGGGGGAGGAAGGGGAAACAAACAAAATAAGAAAGCACTTGATACACGTAAAAGCAGCAATAAACAACACAGCACATGAACTATTATCTCCATCAAGGTATCCCATAGTAGCCAGGCTGGAACTAGAGCATCTTCAAGGTCCCTTTCAACCCAAACCATTCTGTAATTCTATGATCAAGAATTCCCATATAAAAATAGCTTGTTAACACCACAACTTTTTCACTATATAACCAAAGAGCTATCTGGACAATACAAATAAGTACTTTTATTAGTACAAGTACCTAGCTTTTCAAGTAGCCCTTTCGTCCACGTTATTTTTGCTACTACACACAACATGCTATTGTTTCCTTATTATATACTATGAATTTACTTATTGTTTTTACACTAAAACATATAAATACTGAATACTCCAGTTACAGAACTTCATTTCTGAACTGTAAGAAGTTACTAGCTCCATTTCAGGAGCTCTGCCACTGAATTTGCAGAAGCTGAAAAGAATATATATATAGTATATAGAGTATATACTATAATGCAGAATCACTTACTAAACTTCTCACCTGCCTTGCTGCTATTAAGAATTAGCTGAGAACAATAATCCTTGCCTGTTTTTCCTTTCTATCAAAGACAATGCACATACATTTGCTGCGTATTTGTGAAGACCTATTTTGAAAAATAAATGTTATCCTTACAAGTAACTATCAAAACTCAGTTGTACAACACGGTTATCATCTCGGATGGAAAGCATGTCAAAAGTAACAGCACAGGACACTGAATGCAACACAAACTGGGAAAGACTAGCACAACAGGACACCTCCTCGTTCCTCCGCACTTTCCTTGCTGAACTGAAAGAAATTCAGATAGCACACTATTTTTAGCACACTGCCAGGCCCTCCCACTTTCTTTTCTCTGATCTGCACACAAGTCAAATCTTCAGGATAGTAATATTAAGCATTCGGGAAAAAAAGAGACCTTAACATCCTAATCAACTGAGGTCCCCTTGTTCATTTCTACAGTGCATTTCTACCTGTCGGGAGCAGACCAAAATTAGGCTGCAAAAGGTTTGCTCTGAGTTGTTTCAACACACCCTTGTCCTGGAATTAGTACTACATGGTCCTGTCAGACATCTGGTTAAGAGGTGATCAGAGAAGTCCCTCAATCTCAGGCTTGGATAAATAGAAGTATCCTGCTGGTTAAAATGGATTCTAAGTCTCATTCACTCAACAACTTGAGCTTGTTCAAACACAGAAGTAAACCTGAAGTAAACTGAGAGTAAGTGCAAGCTTGCCTCCTCATAAAGCAATATAATCAAGTTGGCTTCTCATAGAACGATACAACAAACAAGGTTGGAGGAGACCTCTGAACATCATCCCCTCCAACTCCCTCCTCAACCCAGAGCTAACTGCAAAGCAAGACCAACTTTCTCTGGGCTTTGTCAAGTCTTGAGTACTTACAAGGTTGGGGATTCCAAAATTTGACAGGGCAACCACTTTCAGGCTTTGCCCATCCTCCATGTGAAGAACTTAATGTCTAATTGGAATTTTCCTTGCTGCATGCAACTTGTATCTAGCCTCTCATCCTTTCGCTGTGCATCTGGCTCAGCCTTCTCTATACCACCCATAGGGAAGTCAGAAGGCAGCAGCGAAGATTCCCCAGCTTTAGCATTGACTCTCCAGGCTAAACCACTCAGTTCCCTCTCAGACTAACTCTCCTATCAGTCATCCCACATCACCGTCTCATTTTTCTCATTTGTAAGCTGTTAACCCTCAGCCTACTTGATGATCAAGCGATGCTGAGAACTGCTGCATATAGGTTACTGTCAGAGTACAATCAATTGTGTATCTATAGGAGTGTTAGTCCATTACTATGCAAAGAGTTCACTATTTGCAATCTTCCTCAGCGGTGGTGTCATTGGGGAATTACCATTTTGGTAGCTGTCAAGGAAAATCCCTGAAAATCCCAGTACTATATGCAGAGATTCAACTGAACTTACTCCATCAGAAGATCTTGAAAAACAAGCTCAGTACGGGGCAGTATAATATGCAGATTAAGAAAGTTATTTTCCATCTGTTATTCTACAATGATGCAAAATACCATTAATCAAGCTTTGCTTTCTTACAGGGTCATAAATCCAAAGAAGCATATGAAATGCAACCGTTGCATCTTTAAAAATTAACAGCTTCCCAGAAACTAAATTGCAACATAACCCCATGAAGAAATGGGTGGGCGTCAAGTTGGTAGGAAAAAAAGAACATGATGTTTTATGTATAAAATTTTAATTTGTCTCTCCCTAGAAAATATCCTCACAAAAATAAACTCCCTTTGCACTCAGCAGTAATACTTAGAAGTGTCTGTCTACAGAGGTTTTCCGGGAAAGCCAAAAGGCCACAATGTCCCTTCTGCTATCTTCACAAATATATTGCTGTTTTATTGGTTGTTTAGCTGCAGTTTCACCAATGACTGGAAGTATCTGAGCCAACAGTTACAGTAAAGTCACGTACAGGAAGTTCTATGAAACATCATCAGAAGCAAATAGAAAACATCTTCCCTGTCACTGTAATCAAAATAACAAAAAGATTTCTTTTTTTTTAGTTGCAAATTAATTTCCTAAAAACATCTGTGGTGTCCAGCAACATGAAAACTACCCTTCCTTTTCATGTTCTCTAAAGCCAAGCACTCAAATCCAGCAGTTCTGTATTTCTATTAATTTCCTAAAGACATTAGACATCGGTGAAGAAGCAGTTTATCTTGGCAGGAAAAAACCAATTATTACTATTAAACCTGCTATGAAAACATTAATTGGTGACGCTTCTGTTAACAGGTGCTCTAATGCCCCATGGGTCTCATGAGGAACAATCTACATGGTTTTTAAGATGTATACTCTAATGCCACAAGTTTGAGTCATCTCCACTGCATAACCAAATGTCATTGCAGTTCAATAGATACCTACTTGCTTAAAGCTAGCTTCTGCTGAACGGTACTGAGGCAACCATAGAGAATAGACAGGCTTTTGAAAGCCATGCAGCAAGGAAATACCTGCTGGGATTAGACTATGACTATAGCTTCTCAAGTCTCTCCATTTCCTGAAGATATCCACTGACATCCTTTACTCCAGAAGTGACGAACAACACAATAAATTGTAATGGTGCTTCTAAAATCAGCATCAGAAAACCTAACTGGCTACAAACTTTTCAATGTTTGCTTATGAATATTTTCACTGCTAGATTAGTAAACCGTTACCCAACTCTTACAATTTCCTCCATTCATATGTTAATAATAGGTGTAGATGAAGATCTTTGCACACCTGATGACTGACAAAATCCTGTGCCAGCAGACAGCATTAAATTTTCAGTCACTGGCATAATTTTCTGCTCATCGCTGCTTCCATCACCTGTTGAATTCTGCTCATCATTTTCTTCCTTATCAGATGAGGATGAAGAAGTGACAACAACCTTTTTTGACATTTTCTTTTTTTCTTTTAAGTTATTCTTTTTACTTTCTTTCACTGACCCTCTTTTAATCTTTTTCTTATTGTCTTCATAAGACTCCTCATCAGAAGAGGATGAGTCATTCTGTTCTTTCTTGGTGATTTTCTTTTTGTGACTTATTTTCTTCTTTTCTTTAGTTTCACTTTGGTTTTTATGCCGCACAGCATCTTCAGAAGAACTCTCCTCTTTCAGAGGAGATTTCTCAGCATCGGAAGACAAATCAATCTGTTCTCTTTTAGATCCTCTCTCTCTTAAATTCCTCCTTTTCTTTTCTTTAGCCATTGTTTCATTTTTAGTTTTATCATTTTCAGAAGAATTGCAACTTCCTTTCTCTGGGGACGACTTTTCAACATCAGAAGAGGAATCATCATGTTCTTTCTTGAAGCTTTTCTTTTTCAAATTTTCAGATTTCTTCTCTTTTCTTTCTAATCTTTTTTTGTTCTTGAATTTCTCTTTTGGTGAATCCAAATTCTGTTCTTTCTTTGCATGTTTCTCAGCACTCTCTGAAGAGGAATCTTCCTGTGCCTTTTTTTTCTTCAAATCCTTATTTTTCTTAACTTCACTTAGCTTTACACCTTTAGGAGAGCTCTCCTCTTTCTCCAGTAAAGACTTCTCAACATCAGAAGACTCATCTTGCTTTCCCTTCGCAGCTTTTTCTTCCAAGTCTGTGTTTACCTCTTCCTTAACATCCGACCCCACACTAATTTTTTTATCTTCAGAAGAATGATTAATCTGCTTCTCTGGGGATGACTTTTCAGCAGCATCATCTTCAGAAGATTTACCTCTCTGTTTCTTCAGATTTGTCTTTCTCTTGCTAACTTTCTTCCTCTGCTCTTCCTCAGAGGAATCATAGCTGTCGTCTTTTCTGGAGTATTTTTTCTTAGCTTTTTTTGCAGACTCAATTTTACTCAAGCTTTTTATCTCTTTTTCTAACTCAGAATCATAGTTTGAAGAATCTGAATAGTTCTGTCGTTTCTTTTTTGCAGCAGCAGAATTTTTGGCAGATTTGCCCCTTTTAGCATCTAAATCTGAACCAGAACTGGAACTTTTTCGTTTTCGTTTTCCATTTTCATCCTTTACTGGTTCTTTCTTCAGAACATTTAAAGGCTTCTGATCATTTGGTAGTGCTTCGCTATTGCTATCAATATCCGAAGAACTGCGACTCATCATAGCTACTTCTTTAAGAACAGCTGGCATCTCATCAGAATCTGAGCTGTTATCTAATATATCTGGCTTTTTTGATTTAGAAAGCTTATTAGGGCTAGGACCATCGACAGTACTCTCAGAAGAGTTTCTTTTATCTTTTTTCCTCCTTGGTTGTTTTGATGATTTTCTCTTACGTTTTTCATTACACGTGTCATTGCTATCTTCTTCTGAATTTGACGTTAAAGGATTCATGTCTGTTTGGCGCCTCAGAGGCGTGGTCTTCACACGGGGTGATCTCCTGAGATCAGATTCCTCTGCAGGTGAAACGGTTTCATTCTCTGTGGAACGTTCACTGCCAGCATTATGATTTTGTTTTACAGAGTCACAGTTTTCTGTTGTAGGTAATGCATCAACATCCTTACTTCCCTTCTTGAGACTGCTGTCTTCATCTTTAACTGGAGACTCCGAAAGGGAAACTGGAGTCAGTTTTACAACCAGTTCCTTTGTTCCCTTAGCTGAAGCTTTTAACTTAGTTCCACTTTTGGTATCTTTCAAAGGAGTGTTCGATTTCATATTTGAATTTAGAGTCTCGTGATCTGTTCCTGCATTTCCACTGCCTTGCTCATCCGCAGTAGTCTGAATTTCCATAGCAGATTCTAGAGTCTCAAAAATATCTTCAGGAACGGATGAGGGAACAGACACTATATCCATGTCTAAAGCCTCTGTACTATTAGGTTCATACTGAGGTTCTTCATTTGTGCCAGACTTTTTCTCTTCACCAGTTGCACGTTTGTTATCTGTTCGTTCCATTGTTGGAACACTTTGATCCATTGGCTCATTGTCAGGCTGTTCTGATGCAACTTCTTCTTGCTTCTTTACAGTGTCATCCTCTTCTAATGCCGCATGTTCCTTTCCTTCATCTTTCTTCACCTCATTTTTTTCTGATCTAACATCAGTTTTTTTCTCTTTGGTATTTTTCTCTTTGATTTTAATATCCAAAGCTTGAATCTCCAGGTTCAGACCTTCTTCTAGTGCCAGGTGACATTTTTTGATGTCACCCAGCACAGATTTAAAAGCTTTTAGCTGACGAAGCTGCATAGCTGGGCTTATTTCTAAATTCTCTGCAGCCTTTTTCAAAAAGCTTACAAAGCTAGAATTCATATTTGCTGTAGTCTCAACCAGTTTTTTTGTTTTTTTAAGCATGTCTTTTGGCACCATTAGTGCTTTGTAAGAGTATGTCAGTGAACCTGAATATGAATCATCTAGTTTTTTTTCTTCACCATTGCAATTTGAATTATTTCTCTTTGGAGAAAATTTGACTGTGTGGTCGTATATTTTACTTTTTTCACTTTCTACTTTGATCTTTTTTTTGTTTTGCTGTAGTAACTGTTCCAAGTTTTCAAAGACACTGTCACAAGCAGTGACCAAGTCCAATAGAGGCTCTGGATGGCAAATATAGCAGTGCCACTGATTATTTTCATCCATTATAGTTGATAGCTCCTTTCGACCCAGATTGCGCAAAATGCACTTTTTACAGAAGGCGTTATGGCAAAAGTCACAGCAAATCAAGTTTCCACCTTCAGCACACCACCTGAAACGAGACATTAGAAATATGAAAGTCTTATCTCCATATAATCAAGGCCACATATTTGAGAAGTTTGCATATCTTTCACTACTTGATAATGAATCTACACTTTAAAAATTCAGGTGATAAACATTAAGAAAAGCATGACTGAAAAGCATTCAACTGAATTAGAAAGTCAGAATATTGAAGTGTTCAGCTAACAGTTCAAAAAGCTGAAAGGGCCAGAAATATCCAAACACTTTCAGCACCCATCTTAATCGCAAAAACAAAACTAATTGAATTTGATTTTCCACGTTCCTTATGAGAATTAAGAAAGTTTTTCTCTTTTGTTTTAGAGCAAAATAATCAGCTTAAATCTCTTTCTAGACTTAGCTGGTGTATTACTAGTGCACATACATAGGAAAAAAAATCACCTACATATAGATTGCATGGTCTTCAATGAAGACCTGAAAAGTGACTGATATGAAAGCTCACGAGCAGCACAAACTGCATAATTTTGACTGGATTACTCATTTAAATATTTGGCAGGTAGACAATAAAAATACTTCGTATCAAAAGTGGGAGATGCATCTGGAAAAATAAAGTTACTGTGTCTCACAAGGCTTAAAATGTCGTATTTTATCCCCAGCTTTGAATTAAAGTATTTGTATGGTAGATGCTATTTAGTTAAAAATGTGTTGTCTTGCAAGTGTTTACTACTATATTTCTTTATACAATGTTTTCTTGTTCATTATTAAAAGCAACAGTGAAATATTTACAAAAACCCTCTTGGTAAGAAACAACTGTTAATTAAAGCTCTTTTGTACTAGTCTTTATCCGTCAATAACTTCATTAATGCAAGAGAAAGAAAACAAGAGCTGGGGGTGTTTATTCAGTATCTAGATACCTACCTACACTGTTCATCCATTCCATCTGAATCACGGCTTATGTCATCACTCATGTAATACTTGTAGCAAGTCTATAACAAAAGACAGAACAAGGAATTTTTCATTCAATCTCAAATGCACTCCAGTAAGCCATATGATTTTAACATGCAGTAGGAGCAAACCATTAAAAGCACCAAGTGAAAGGTATTCAGCATTCTACCCTTTAATGTTTGTTATTAATCTAAAAAGAAAAAAAATCATAGGTACAACAGGTCCTAAATCATGACTTATTTAGATAGCTCCAAGTTTATTTGAAAGTTACGTAACAGGCTTTTGTTTGATGGCTGCATATTTGCATATTCTAGAACATGAACTGAATGTTTGTCTTCCAATTTAGGAAAGATTTTCTACCTACATTCTAGGGACATCAACAACACAGTAAAAAAAAAAACACGTCTCCCTGATACGCTTAATCCTACATAAATTAGTTTTCAGCTCTATGTTATTTATTGATCAATCCCATAAGATTTTAAATTAAAAGGTCTTCAGTATTCATCCCGATGTTAACATCGAAGGCTTCAACTTCCAGGTGCAGATAAGCATTTTAATTGAAAAACTGGTAACAACAGGAAAATAATACAAGCAACTCAGCTAGCAGTAGCAGTGGCTTCAGGTGCTTAAGTTTTTAAACCAAATTTTCAAGTCATTTTCCAGTCATTGGTAAAGGAAGTTCTCCTAAACTTGAAGGTCTACTTCTACTTCTGGGGATTAATACAAGCTATCAGCTAAATTCTGCCCTTACACCCAGTGAATTCAGAATCCAGAAGAGACTTCCACACCTGAAGTGATGATGCCCCTTAATCTGGAATGCAGAGTTATACACCAGCCAAACACCAAAAAAGCCAACAATATAAGCTGATGTTTAGACTCTTGGCAGTATACTTGAAGTCAAAGGAAAATAGTCTCTGAAATAAAACTGAAAAGTCTAGGGCTTTTTACCTAAGCAGGAGGAAAGAATACATGGAAGACACAGAATATGCAGGTCAGGGACTTCCATTCCTCTCAACACATTAACGTATGGCCATGTTCAATTAAGAAAAGATAAGAAAATTTGTGGGAAACAACAAATGACATCATTAATTAGCAGAACTCAGTCAAGAGCTGTTAGGAAAGCCAACAACCTAAACAAGTTTCAAAACTGAAATGGATACTTGCGCATATCACACGAACATGTACAGTTACATATTAATGATTCTCAAGTCTTGGAACAAGAGTTAGGACTCTAATGGAGATTGAAAACAGTCATCCTGAAAGCTAATTTTCCTGAAGCATGCTTTATAAAAGAAACAAGCTAGAATAAGTAAAAGAAATGAGCCAGAACATTAGACTATATGGACATGTCTGAGACAGTATGTCAGCCGAATGCCTAACATTAATCGGGATCTGGGGGAGAAGCAGGAAGAGAGAAGGGGAATGCTAAACATGCACAAATCTTTATCTCTTTATCTTCAGAGATATCTTTATAAATACAGAATCTCTACAGATATAGAGATATGTAATAGAGAGAGCTCTATCTCCTTGAAAATCCAAACGTAAGTCTCTGCAACAGGAGGCAAAGCCAGTTTCTTCCTCCCCTGCTCCTCATATCTTGCATTGCTGGCAACTTACAACCTAACTGAAGCCACCATAAGCTATGTAGCTGAAGACCCAGAAGTTAGCTTAGGGCTATAGACTAGATAATCATTACAGAGGTTGCCATAAATTATGACAGTCCTGGATCTGTATGTCAGGGAAACTGAGATGGCTTTGAAGCTACCTTTCTACTTGTTGCTCTGATGTTGTTTTACATACAGTGCTCTTTACCAGGAGATCCAGAATTGAATTTGTTCTTATAATACATTACAAGTAGGAGAAATTTCAGACAGACCATTTAAGATCACTAATACTCCAGTCTTAAAACTGTAAAAATAACTTACAAAGAAATCACAATGAGTTTAATTGAGGTATACAAAAATATTTTAATAAATTTTAATAAAGCTTTCTGCTTTAGTTTCCTTAATTATAACAGTTGATGACTGAAAGGTTTTTAAGCTAAAAACCAAGAACTACTCCCACAAAAATCCCACCCAAATCAACTATTATGACACTTCAAACAAAAACAAACAGTACAAACTGTAAAACTGTTTACCACATACCTTACAAATAAGAACTTTCAGTGTAGGATGTCTATAGATTGAATCCTTTTGAAAATGGTTCACCTGTTGCCCACAAGCTGTACAGCTTACAATTCCATGGAGTCCTTCCTCTATAGAGAGGATTATAAAACACACATTAATTCTTTTTATTATTTTTTAAAAGAAATCTGTATATATCTATTTCATTTTCTTACAGTATTTTGGCCTGTTACATTCTTTACCACTCAGTGTCAGAGAGATGTTTCTGCACTGCTCACCAGTTAAAGACTGAAAGAATTTTCCTCTAATTATTATACTCCACTTGGGATCAAGATACATCTTTTCCTTTGGGAGACCTAATTTGAATTAACTGGTCATCTCCTGAGAAAACACCTAAATATGCAAGTCATCATTAAAAATCTTTCAAAGCAGCCCTGATATCCTGTATAACCTTCCTCTTTCATTCTTTAAATGGAATTTTATGAACACGGTTTGTATTATGATGGTTCTTTCCCACACAGCTTTAGTTTCTCAATGAAAAAGACTGGAAACCATTACAGAAGGTATATGTAACGCTCATAAACAATGTCTGAAAAATCTTCTTTCAGTTTTTGTTCCCTTCTTGATTTCTTGTTTTTAAAGCACAGTTTTGCTGTAATACGTATGTTCTCAACATCTTGCTGACTGTTCCAATAGTTCTGTACCACTCTGGTGCCATATATTCATTTGGTCAAGAAAGCATCCCTCGTTAATCCCTCAGCTCACTTTCAAAGGCGGTGAACTTCGGGCTGGAAGGCTTGCTCTCTGCCAGGCTATTAAACCAACTAATTAATACTATGAGACTCTTTTCTTTTCAACAGCAATGATGCTTCCAAGGAGGAAAATCATTTGAGAATGCTTATACGTTAAATTAATATGCTGTCAAAAACTTAATTTGGGATCAAGTAGACAGAGGTTTGATACACACTTAACTGCGACTTGCCATTTGCTGTCATGTTCAGTAAGTAGTACAAGGAAATTGCCTCAAATATTTAACTTAATGGTTATAGTCTGAGTACAGACTATAAATAAAAAAATAACTACTACACAGAATGAGAACCAAGCACCAATAGAACAATGTTAAGGAACTGAGTGAACATATACAGAATACAAGCTACTAGCTGTTAGCTCCTGAGGCACAATCTGAAATAGATTACAGTCCAGTGAGAACAGCTAATATATCCTCACAATTCAGTGAAAATCCCAGGTCTGAAATTATGAATGCAGTATTTGTTGATTTTAACTTCAATGCATGCAATCACGCATGTACTGCAGAGCTTGTAGATTTTCAAAACATCCCATATGACCTCAAAAGCTCAAGTGCCTATTCCAAATGCTGCTGGCAAATCTCAAATACACACATGCATCATATTGTACTACTCAGAAAAATAGATCACCTTCTCTTATATCAAGCAGCACAGCAGCCTACCCAGACTTTTTCAAACATCACTGTCCTTAATGGGTATAAGAAATGGAGGGAGAACAAGCTATTTGCTGTCAAGTCCCAAGTCACTTCCACCCTCTACAAATTTGAGCAGAAAAAATACTGCCTTCTTCCTAAAATCTGCAAGTTAGCACTAGAAAACAAAAAGATATTTTTGAGGCAAACTTTTGTAAACCACATTACTACTACAAATGATGGAGGTCTGAAGAAATGAAGCAACTATTTATTCATTAATACTGAGAAACTACTTAAAAAAAACATTCCTAACTATGAGTTTGTTAGTAAAAACACAACCATAACCATTCTGCAGACACAAAAGTTGCAAATAAGGACTGACACAATGCCTTTTAAGAGTACTGGGTAAGACCATTTGGATGCTAGAAAGGCAAGAGAGTTCCATTACTACTGATATTTCTAACATAAACTAGACACGTAACTCCTAATGAAAATGTGTAGATGCAGTCTGCAAAAAACAAGATGCATTGGCTTTTTTTCATTTTAATTTTTTTTGTTATTGTTTATGTATTCATGCTGTGCATAGAATTCAGGATGTCAAGCAGCTGGGACTACATGCTTGCCTGCTTAAATCTGTAATGATCAATCTTGCATGTGCACAGGCCAGGCACCTCATTGTGGCAGCAAGAGAAAGGTAGAGGGCCACGTCATTTAACTAGACCTGCTGCATGCAGCAGGTGCAGAATAAATGGATCTACACTATCTTTTCTGCACAACTGTTTAGATACATTCCTAATCCGTCTGTTCTTGAGGTAGGCTGTAGCCACAACTCTCTCCTGGTTACTCTTCCTGTTCTGGAAATGGGGACAACAAAGGAGAAGGCACTACCTATTCCATTTCAGTCAAAGTCAACAGGAGCTTAACACATATATGGGACAGCTTTAAAAATAAGTCATACAAAGATTACCAGCAGTGACACAAATATAGCTGAGCTTGCCCTGGGTAAAGGCATGGTCTAAAACTCTTGCTATTCCTTCCAAAATAATTATCTTCTGCAAGGCGTCAGCACGTGAGTAACCAGTCCACATACACAAATGAGGGCCCTCAAATTCTCTAGGGTCAGAAAAATAAAGCTGGAAGGGCGAGTTATGAATTGTCCTGAGGATGCGCACACAGTCCACAAAACTCAAGCAGAAGTCCTAGCTTTCCGATATTATAGCCCTGAAGATTTCAGTTGGACCTCTTGTAAAAAGTATTTCCCTACATGCTAAGTAGGATGTCTTCCATTAATACAACTGAACTTTCAAAGATAAATAATTTAGAGAAAGCATTAGTGCTCAAAATGTGATTAAACTGCGTATGCACAAGCAAATTTCCTCGCAGTTGTGTTTTACTTCTCTTCAACCACATATGACAGAAATAACACTTATAAAATTATAATGACTTTAAAAGAGAGTAAGTATCTCATATGACACAATGGGAAAAGTTAGGGTCCTGGGTACTGCTGCTCATGTGTGAACTAAGATACTGCTAGGAGTATTAAAGAAAATACCTGACTTCTTATTGGCTAGTTTGTATGTAACTCCCCCCTCACCCCCTTAAGTTTTGGAAAAATATGAGAGAGAGGAATTTGTTATCCTTAGAAGCTACCTAACTTCTTCTGAGTTTTAGTAGAGGTTATGAAAAACCAAGCTAGCAAAGCAGCTTCTCAAAAATAATCTTTAGAAGGGCCCACCAATGGGGAAT
This sequence comes from Anser cygnoides, assembly GCF_040182565.1. Lineage (NCBI taxonomy): Eukaryota > Metazoa > Chordata > Aves > Anseriformes > Anatidae > Anser > Anser cygnoides. The sequence continues at coordinate 4,412,754 of NC_089885.1, read as the reverse complement.
TTCCCCCAAGTTTAAAAAAATAAACAAGAAAAAGCCTTTGAATTCTCTCAGAGGCTTCAGCTTTCTTGTTAGCTCACTGATTGGTAGCTATGTCTATACGTGCCCCTGCTCAAACACAATCATTTTCTTGGTGAGTCTGTGACCATTCCCTTACCAATGCTGTTCCAATATAATTCCTTAAAAAAGGAACCATTAACACCTGCTTGCAAGCAAGCAACTGTTCTCAATACAAAGCAAGAAGGGTCCATATGGAGTACCTAATGATGCATCCTATAGCTACTGAAAATAAGAAGTGTAATGAGAACTAATCTTAGCTTTCACTGCTGCATTGCAGGGGCAGCAATGGAGGCTAATTTCAGCCAGCTAGAATCCTTAATGAACAAAAAGCCAGAAGAGTGGAGGTATTTTTAGGATAATTTATTAGAAATATGAACAATTTTTAGATGTACCAAATGTGGTCATAAGCAGCAATTTAAACCCGTTTTAATAAATGTTTTAAATTGTATTTACCTCCACGCTTTTTGGGAGCTTCAGGTTTCATTTTAACGGTATTTCTGCTTCTAAATTCAGGCCCTTTAAAATCATCTTTGTCTTCATTCAGCACTGGCTCAGGCTGTACAACCACTGTACCTAGAATAATTCCATTTAGAAATTGGAAACCATTACACATCCAAATGAAGTGCAAGAGTCTTGTTTAAATAAATGCCAACATAGTATCTTTAAAAAAAAGTGCAATTTGTTGACAGTTTCAAATGCACAGGTGTTCACAGCACAAAAAATTAAACACCACACACTTCAAACTATGTCCATTTTGTGACTGTAGGACAAAAGCCAAAGACTGAACAGGCTATGAGGAGCAAGTTGTATGCTCTCTGCCCTGATGGGATATGTGCAGAAGTGGATTATCATACTGCTGGGAATTTTTCAGTACAGGAATTTGCAGTGCAATGCTGCAACTAAAGAGCTTGGGTTAGGTCACTTAAACCTAGTAGAAGCCTAAAAGTAACTACTCTTCTCTCTCTCTTCCCCCTTCTACCCAGTTTCCCTCATGTTAATTTATTTCAGCATGTAATAAATAAAAGAACAATAGAACAAAACCTTTTTTCACCCTAGTAAAATTCAGAAAATCACTTTTTATTTAAACAAAGAACAGTAATAATCAAAATTATGTGAATTAAAAAACATCTTTCCTACTTAGAGCTTAGTTTTAATACTTTTGGTGTGAGGACACTGGAAATAATCCAACATTCTGAAAAAAGTAATTTTCAAGTGACTGTTTTAATGACTGCTACTCATGGAGTAAACAGTAGCAGTACCTCCAATGTTTCCCGTAACTTTCAGAGGTAAGAAATGGAGAAGATTAATCAAAATCACGGTATAGTTAAGAAGAACAGGATGTAGGCTTATAGTAACAACTATTTAAAAGGATGCTTAAAAATAGATCTAATAATTAAATTTTTCCCCCCACATTCAGTTTTACTTCTGTTGATCTATTTCTCAATAACCTCCAAAAACAGAACACTAAAATAAGTAAGACTTGCAAGTGACAGAGCTTGAGACTTCTACCCAAGAACAGAAGTATTTTCTCTGCTATATGGTGGTTTTGTACACATGGCCATAGACATCTGAAATTAAGCCATCAGCACATCCTGGTATATCCACGTATTACAGTATGCTGGGTTCAAAATGAAAGGTGCTTGGAAACAGGACTTCCTCTTCTAAGTGTTGGTGCAGGGGTAGGGCAGGGGGGTGTGCATGCGTATGTGAATGTGTATGTTTATACATAAAAGCCAACAGGACCTATGAGAGGTATTTTACTAATACTTGCGCATTCTAATTAAATATTTACGCTGCATCATAATCTTCGCTAATTTGCTGAATTCAGATACAAAGAAAGACATGAACTACCTTTAGGCAAGCTTTTCATATCAACATCATTTTCTGAGTTTTCATTTGAATTATCTTCATTTACAGTCTCATCTAAGATTTGTTCATCATCTGATCCGACATATTTTGTTACAATTGTAGGTTTCCTGCATAGACAGAAAAAAACCCATGCTGTGACAAATAGTACATACTGTGACACAGGTAAGCCTTGCACTTTGCAAGGAGAATACCATGCTAATTGGGGAAACCTCTATTTTAATTCATTTAAAACGCAAGGGGGGATGCTCTGAGTTATTATAGTAAGTAAGCTGTATAGTAATTTTCTTATTAGGACAAGGAACTCTTCTCTCCTATGGGAAATAAAAAGATATACTAAGAAAGGATTTTTGTTTCACATTATTTGCTGTATGATTTTTTGGTCATATCAGTGTTCCACATGCTTTTAAAAAGGTATACAGGAAGTCACATTTTTATAAATACAAAAAAAAGCCAGAATGAAACCCAAGTGGATGTCTACTCAGAAACGTTATACATGGTTCCAAGTTTAAGAGGCAGCCCAAAGAGAACACACAGATATTAGCAAATGACAAAAAGCAGCTTGGCAGAAGAGACATTTGCAATGAAATAAAGGAAATGCAGAAAGAAATTAAAAAGCTGACTGTTGAATATAGAGATCAGTCTCCAGAACTTCATACAAAAGTAACTCAGAAGTAACACCATAACATGAAGGAATACACTATGTCAGGGCAGGAAAAAAATGGGCGTAATTTCAATAATTTTCAGTAATACCTAGGTATTACTGAAGGTAATAAAGACTACTTATGTCAGTGCAGGATGCTGTTTTTCTCAGTATCAGGCACAGTGTGGTAAGTGTATGAGGGACACTACATTTAATGATAGACAGGAAGCAAAAACAAAACTCCCAAAATTATATAAACAAAAAAGTTTGTCAGGAGACTGCATTCAGAAGATGAGGGAGAAATTAAAGTCAAATACGAAACCACACTTGCAAATACAGAATCAAGCCAAATACAAAAAGGGAGAATGAAGAATGTTATTTAATTCCAGCAGATATGATACAATAAACAAACTTGGATAAATATGAGACTGAAAAGAGATATATACCGCTTCAGAGCACTAAGAAGAAAGATGTTCAAATTGTGCACTTAGAAGAGCTCACCTATCTACACAGCATATTAGGATAATAAAAAAAAAATCATGAAGGAAAAAATCATGAAGGACATAACCTGAATGAGCATTAGCTGAGAGTAAAAAATGAGGAGTTCTATTAGAATAAGCCTGCTGTTATTTAGGTCACATATAATTTGTCTTCTTCAAACTGTAAACAGTTAACTCCATACTTTTTTTACATCAAAGAGCAAAAAGGGATTATGCAGAGATGCAGCAAATGGCAGCTGCTGCACAGGACAACTTATTAGCACATTTTGATTCTACAGTCTCTTAATAAGGTACATAAAGCTTTTTTTCTGTATGCCTTAGCTTATGTTTTTGGGAGAATCCCATGTGTTGAAAGAGCAAGAGTAAAGTAATTGTATAAGCACCTTTGTCCTGAAGAGCCTGAAGCTGCAGGATAATCTTGTCATCTCGTTATAAATTAAAAAAATTAACTTTATGATCTTAGCTTCTTGACCCTGAAAGACTATTGGAATTGTAAATGTGCTATAAGGCATTTGTTTTACCAGAACTCTGTTAACTTAGTGGACCTAAACTGGTATACACCAAAAGCATCTGGCATAGTACAAAGACTTGGCAATACTTTCACATGATTGAAAGTAATTTATTTCCTTTTATTTTCCAAACCAACCTTTTTGAACGTGATGATCCTAAGGATTTCGTTCTTTCTGAAGAGCTGCTGCCCTAAAAACAAGAAAAAAAAGTCACCGCATTATGACCATGACACCTGTCAACAAAACAAGCTTCTTACATTAACTCAAACACCACTGAAACATCTCAGAAGTCACCGGCTCTTACAAAATAAAATAAATCAACAGAAGCATTAATAAAAAGTGACACAATTTCAATAGTCAAGCCAGTTCAGTTAACCAAAACCCATAGATTTAGTTTAAGCAGACTTAAGACTCCAATGAGTCGTAATTCCTTTACAAACATGTTTTGAAATAGGTGTAACCGAACTCTAAGTCAGTAATCTAATGCTCACAAACCTCGCTAACCATATATCTTGAGAGAAATTAAGAGAGAGTGCTGTTGTAAATTGAGACATTCAGAGAAAGACACTGCACATCTCAAGCACTCTCTCCATGAAACTGAGGAAATTTTGCCCTTGCAATTGTCAGCTCCCACCAACGTGCTGCAAGTTCTCAGCTTTCTGGAGCAGGGAAAAGAACAGGTCAGATCAATGACCATTCTGAATCACAAACAGGTCTGGGGCCTCTAAGTCTGTGCATCTTCACCGCAACGTTAACTCTTCCGCGATTAATGCACAGAAGAATGGTCTAACTCACCTCACAGTGTAAAACGACACTGAGCACACACACCTGTCTCCGTACTGCTGCACATTTTCACTTTTTATACAAGTCACTGGGATTCCTCACAGCACCTCAGTGCTGCAGTAGCTTACACAGCCCTATGAGCATCTATTGTTATCTGAGTAATATGGTGTGAGCGTAAACAAGGGAGACCAATTCTTTTAAGCAAAAATTAAATAGGAGTCTGTTTACAAACAATCCAAAGAACAGAATTAAGGAGAAAAATATTAACTGAATTTCTTTAAAAAGAAGTCACTTTGCAATACACTCGGTCTGAATAAATTAACAACACTGTGTTTCCTAGCAAAAACGCAACTGCACGCTTTAGGTAAGCATAAATTAATTCTCTGAAGTGCATTAGAGACATTTTACCCAGGAATTATTGTACATCAGAAAAAACAGTAAAATCATCCAAGTAAACTTGTGTATTTCAATAATTTAAAGATGGGGATGAGGGAGAAGCAAGATGGCTTGCATATGCCTAAATCACATTATCATTCAGAATTTCAAATTTACTTTTAAATTTATTTTATAGTATTTTACAACTAAAGTTTCTACTCAGCAGACAGAGTATTTTCTGCATATGGTTCTGACAACATTCTTTAAGCATTTATTGTAAACAGCAACCAAGTGAACTCTGTTTCCTACACACCATACATTCTGTACTAGTCACACAACTAAAATTCAAAAGCATTTTTATTCTTACCTCTTCTCTGTTGTTCTCCATTGATGTCGGACTACTCTCAGGTTCTCTACTTTCACCTACAGAGAGAAAGGAAAGGAATCCACTGAAATGCAAGAAATATTAGCAGTTCTTCACATTGCATCTCATAGTGTTGTTTATATTTCATCAGCGTGAATAAAGATGACTGTGTAACTTCCACAGAACTTTGCACAACAGCAAAACACAGCTGACTGCATGGCATAAATTTCATAGAAACCATACAGGAATTATTTTCAGGTTTTTAAGTTGCTGCTGGGCTGAAAGAGAGCCTTCCCATTGTTGAAGAAATGAGAGTGCAACTGTATATGCAAGGATAATAGAGTTGGTGTATTTTTTTTTTTTAAACTCTAAGAAGTTACGTATTTTTCTTACACGTTTTGACATTAAAAACACCATCTTAAGTCTAGAATCATGGAACTGCACACAAAAATCAGTGTATGATAGAGAATTCTCATTTCTTGTACCTGTGGAATATAAAACCTAAAGACAGGTAACTTACGACTATCTGTTCCATCCACCAGTCCTGGTGATGGAGGGGAGTTTCTAGTTCAGTGGTTTAATGATACTCATACAAAGTTGCTCAAAAACATAGTAATAGCACTATTTTAATAGATGCACTACTAAGAAACATGCAAGTATAGTGATAGTGTAATTACAGGATGAGTATCATTACCATTTGTGACAATAGCATAAGACTGCTGGCCTTGCAACTTACTATTTCCTGATCCTTTACTCTTGGGGAAAAAATAAAACTATAGTATTTTATGTTAAATAAATAAATAGAAAATTTCATGCTGAGTATTTGACTTTGGCTAAAATGTCGCCAAACAATTTAGCCTAAATTATCCGGCCATTTCTGCATGCAAAGCTGGAGAGGGGAATCAAAACAGATAAACAAAGCTTCTGCCCCCGCCCCCTTTAAATACATAAAATCTCCTGTATGGAATATTAGTGGCTTTCCCCCATTTTGAGGGGAGAACCTGAAATCTGGCAGAAGGGTTCCATTTCCTTTGGAGATGGGACCCTGCGTCACTTCTACTTTTGACCAGTTTTGCCCAAGTACTAAATCTATTGAAGATAACACAGTTTGTATATGCTTAGTACAGGTTTCTTCAATTCTGGTAGATAAAGTCTGCAGATTCTGCCTTCTGACTGCCCGTGCGCTGTTCCCAAAAGCAACTGAACATGCTCCCTCATCTCAGCTTCTACATGTGAGCGGACTGTACATGCGCCATCCCCACATTATGACCGAGCATGCTGCATCCCCTCCCAGCTCCTAGCGCTGACCAAACTGCACATGCTCCATCCACTCCAGGGCTAGGGGAGCACAGGATTTCCCCTGTGACTGTTGCTCCAGGGCTGGTCACTTGAAACAAGAGCAGGAAGTCAGTCTCTCCTACGCTCTCAGTGATCCTCCTGCTGGCACCCACGCAATGTAGATGGAGACATCCGATTCGAATGCAGAGAGGATAAAGAAACATTATTAAGGCTGTAAAATCAAGTGCTCAAAAATTAAGAAAAGCCAGAATCAGGGTCATATCAGTGTAATTTCACTTATCACTCCTACAACCTAAGCATTACAGTACAGTTAACTCCACAGCAGTGCACAAGATCAAGTGCTCAACGGGCAACTGTTTCATATTTCAATTGACCTGTGTTCAATTGACCTGTGTGTGTGGCAATGACATGCTCCAGCTTCCTTGAGCCACAGCTAACCATCTTCATCATCATCATCACCTCTCTCCATACAACACTCCAGTTAATAATTTATATATCCTCCAAATTCTGGAACACAATGAGATCCCTGACTATGAACAACTGATTTCGCCCTAATCTTGTCCAGTATTTACACTGAATAAGCATTCTGTGGTAAAAAAATATATACATACATATATATCGTGTAGTTCCTAGAGACATTAAAATTATGCACAGAAAGCTGGGAGGGGAAGTAACTCTGCACAGTTAATTCTGGCATTTCCTAATATTTAATTCTTGACTTTTCAACTTTAATAAGTTCTCTTTTTAAAGAATAAAATCTCAAAAACAACACTGAAGCATGTCTACTATTAATTAGTCAGCGTACCTCTGTCTCAAAGTAAGTTTGTATTTTGAGGCAAGTAGCCAAATTCTACTTCATAACCACAGTGGATAAAGGGAAAAGATTTCTTTCAAAACAGTATACTCCACAGCTAAATCTCACTTGGAAATACGTACATCTCCATCAGTTTAATTTATTCTTCTGTTTACGAAATTATTCGTGGGATACTTTCTCCAATGTTAACATTTAATTGGACGTTGACACAAGGCAGATAGCACCACATTGCAGTAGACTCTCAAGATGAAATACTGAATGAAAAGCTGCACACACAGGTTCATTACTTGTGACAACAGTTTGAAAATAAACTCCATAGCACAGCCAATACACTCTCATTCTCCTGCACCCTATCATTTCAGCACAATTTTTAGCTCATGGAACAGCAGAGTCTGAAAAGTTGTGTACCTGTACCCAGTCCCAGTTAAATTTGGAAACAAACTGTACTTGGTACTGTTATGAAATAGTTTCACTTTTTTTTAATGACTGTAACCAAAATAAAACATTTACAATTTGTTACTGATTTCCAACTTGTAAGTAAAAATTTCTAACACCAAATTTGACATATTATAGCACTGGTTTTTTTGTTTTCTAACGTTTCCAGATTAAATGTAGAAATAGTTTTTAAGTAATTATGGAAGCATAACCTTAAGAACTTCTTCCTCAACTACATGGACCACAGAAGCTTTACTTCAGCAGAAGAAATAAAATACTGCCCTTAAACCTTGAGGAAAACTGAACATGGAACCCCTACCACAGCAACCACGTGCATGTTTGCCTTCTCATATTTCCCAGAAGGTAGAATACACCACCAGTATCAGCTCTATTCACACTGAGAAAACATTCATAACTGAACGAAATATTGCATCAAAGGCTAGACATATTTATCAAGATACCGCCACTTGATTAAATCACATTAGGACTTGGCATAATTGCCCCAGTGAAGTGTGATATAATGAAATCACAACACAAAGCTATTTGACTTCAAAATCACATGTATGTTCAAACTGAAAACAAAAATGTCTTTTTACCTATGGTTTTGTTTTTAGATGATGCTGGAGGAGAATTTGCGTCCTCAGATTCTTCCGATGAGTGAGCCAAGAAGTCATGGAGTTTCTGCACCAATGTATTCAACTTGCTTTCACTGTCAAAATACAAGTAAAATTTCAAGTTACCTACAGATCTCACACTAGTCCAGCAAGCCTGAAAGAAGAGATGGTAAGTCCCGATTAATACATACCTATAGGAGAAACACAATTATTGCACAAACATTTGGTTCCACAAGGGGAATATCAAAGAAAATTAAAAAAAGATGTAGTTTTATTAAACATTGTGTTTAAAAAAAAAAAGCAAACACATAGGTGCAGCCTTTTTGACAAAGCACTAAGGACGTGTTAACGGAAACAATAAATATATTTTAAACTGTTTTAAGCTAGACAAACATGACTTAAAAATTCAAAAAAATCTGAGTGGCAATGCTACTATGACATGAACATAGTGGAAAAACTAAGATTCTACTTTGTAAAAAGAATCTAAGGAGGTACGAAGCTGAACAGGTAAAAAAAATAAAATCTTGAATTAATTATTTAAAAAATAATAACCTCTGGGGATATAAAGCTCTACAAATAATATACGTATTTTTTTAATCTACAATGTAAATAACAGGTCCATTGAGTGTGACGGATCTACATGCTTACATAAACCTTATAATAAATCAACCTCACACATTTACACACACACACGCTGTATCCTATATTAGTTCTGCCGAAAACCAACCAGGTACGATCAGATCATGCCATGATCTTTGTGTACCAGTATTCATAATTAATTTATACAGTGTACTACCCTGGGAATTTTCACTAGGCAGTTTCAGACACCAGGAACCGGTAGCCATGTATCTCTACTCAATGCAGTAAAAAGGCCCCGCTTTTCCCCTATGTTTCTGTTAAACAGGTACACCTCCTCATGATGAACACTTTATTGCCTCACATTTCATGTTGCTTATTTCAGACTCTTTTTTTCCACCTGCAGTTTCTACAATTTCCCAAGACAAGTGTGTTTTTCTAACTGCAAGTACCAGACCAGGGCCAAGGGCAGCCATCCCCCAGACCACCACTATCAGAAGTCACCACTCTCAGCTGCTTGTCTCTGCTTCCCTCCCAGCCGCTATCAATTCTCCGAAATCTGCCAGCCGATATGTCTGAGTCATCATACCTTATCTGCTATTAGATACGGCTTCCCAAACTGCTGAGCTGCACTATCTTCTTCATAAGTTAACCCAGTTAAAGGATAGAGGCTTCTCTTCACTGTTTTCTAATCTCCTCGTTATTTCCAAAACAGTCTTCTGATAGTAAGAGGAAATAAGATTTTCTGTCCCCGTTCTACAGTTTGTAGGATCTTTTGAATATTTATCAGAAACTCAATCCTCTCACCTTTAGCATCTCTACTGTTTTTCTGAACACATCAATAAATTTATTAACTCCTGACTCTCAAATTAACTACTACTGCTAAGGAAAATCACCCGCTTCATAAAAAATAAACATGCAGGTGAGAGATCCCTTGAGCAACGTGTAGAGGGCATCATCATATTAATTCAAATAACTACTTAAAACAGTGAAAAGTAACTGTACAACAGCATTAATCATCCATCTTAAAAAAAAAATGTTTAAAATGATTTTCTGAAGGACTCAAAACAAAATTGCCTTTTGTCATGAGAAGATTTTTGTGAACGAGGACAGTTTTCTTTGGAGACTGTAATTTTGGACTATATACCATCAATCACTCGAGCAACTCTGAAAGACAGTAACAAAGCCTGGGTTATTCTCAACTACATCTTAAAATTGGTCTCTCAGTCTGTCTAAAAGTCTTCGGCTCTAACTACCAGATGCACACTGCTACACAACTGCCAGTCCTGGAACCTGTGCCTCCCTTCTTGTCACAGATGGAGGGCACACCTGGAAAACACTGCAGAAGATGACAGTGGTACGCACACGTCAGCTTTAAGAGACTGCATGCTCTTTAGAAAGGAGCTTAAATGATGATTTGTTCACATTAAGTTTAAAAAAATGAAATAGTTGCTCAGGATTATTTGATAGTAGAAGCGTGTAAAGAAATTTTATTTCCTTTCTAGGTGAAGAATTAATGCATATAAAGAAAGGCCACACAAAGTTAGTCCTTGGTACTAATAAAAAAAGCACGTGGAATTTAGTTTATAAAGCATCTGCTCTTTTAGTTTATAACTAACTTGTTTTGGTAATAACATCTTAGAAAATAAAATGAGAACTTTAGCCAAGTTATATTATTTTTCTCAACATAAAACACTTAGAACACTGTGCATGCATCTTTGTGACCAACAATTTGGAACATGATCAGCAGCCAGCTATTGTCTCTTATCCTAACTAGCCTACAAGCATTGTTTTCCGAGCAAAAGCATTCATGCTGACACACAAAAAAATCTACGAACTAATACTAAAGAGCCTCCTCAGCTTGCTTTTCTCCTAGATTATTCAGCATTTTGTACCATAAGCCTGTATTAGTAGTAATAGGTCAAATTTAAGTAAAGGCCTTACACTTAATATACTTCAACACAAAGAAATCATGATTTAGGGCAATGCTTTTGCACAAAATCCTTATTCCTTGTAATGTATTGTCATAAATTGACTCAACAGATTCAACCCAACAGTTAAAACAGGTACTAAAAAAGTACACAGGAGCCTAAAAACTTCAAAGCATCTCAGGAGCACTAAGGGAAGCAGTCTCCCTCTACCGTGAACCAACTGTGCCTACGCTATTTCCTAGAGCTTCCAGGCTCACATGTAAAGAAACAGCTTCACCACCAGTCTAGAGCTATCTCAACACCGCTCAGCCTAATTAGAACAGCAACGAAAGGAGAGGTGTCCTACTATTATTGGTTTGGCCATGAACCTGATTTGTGACCTTGAGAAGTTATCGTGCAAGAGCACAATTTCTTACTAAAGCTCAGAGCGAGTGCTGTAAGCTTAACCAGCGCAGGCCTGGCCCTCAGTGTGAGAACAAAATCTGCATCAGGCAAACCATGCAGGAGGCTAAATGATGTTCCAAATGAGCAGAAAAGCAGAGAAGAAAAAGGAAGTGGGGGCATGGGGAAGAGGTGGAAGTGTGGTATCCTCATCAAGCTAGCCAAGACACACCACACCTGATTCCATCTGGCTGTCACCCACCGTCCCCCTGCACTTAACCCGTAAGAAAACTTGTCACTGCATTCGTTTTCTGTCTGCTCTCCTCAGGCACCCTGAAAGCAGAGGTGGGGAATGCCCCATCTACCATCAAGATCTAGAAGAACGTTTTAAAACTATTTTCCTTTCACCAAATGAATTCCCCATTCTTCCACAGCATCCCACCAACTTTTAGCCTAAGTGCTGCTCATCTGAATTTCAGATGGCTCTGGCAGTCAGCGGTACAGGAGCGCTTCCCAGCTTTGTATCTATCTCAGTTTGTTTACAAATACGTCTTGCAGATTTCTTCCTTTGAGAGTTCTCAACTGCCTTAAACTCAGCACTTGTCTGAAATCTTTGTTCACACCTTAAAAGTAGTTCAAGGGCACAAGTTTTTTAATCCATCTTTACAGTTGCTTCACGTGAAATCCCAATTATTTTCACTTTGGAAGCTGAAAAGAAACACTGCAGAGCAACGACTATTAAGCGGACAAAACTAAACAATCCTTAAAAAATACAGAAAATTAAAACCAGATGTTCTTTTAAACCCCTGAACTGCAGACTAGCATCCTCTCCTTCAAACAGTACCGTATGTGAATGACAACTACACAACCCACAGCAGAAGTCTGCATGTTTTAATTAAGACAATGGCAAGAGTAAAGGCGAAACAGACTGCGTGTGTTAGGACACAGGAAGGTTTGGTGCTGCTGACTCAACGCAACTGAAGGCACTTCTGATGTCAAGTGCTAGCAGAGATGCACCCAATGCTCTCAAAGAGACCAGAACCCATTTTTCCTAACCTTTCCTATTTCTAAGGCATTACTAACAGAATCATCTTTAAAAATATCTGCTTTACCATAAAGAAAGATGAAATTGATGCATTTAGTTAAACATCCAGTTCCAAAACTGTTAGGAGGCATTCCTTTCCCCCCCAAAAAAGTGTCATTTGCTGTGCTACTGCCTAAGTCTGAATGTAATCAGGCCACTATTCTGTCGCCTGCAGACCTTCATAAAAGACTTTCCTGAAGGAAACGAGAGGTGTTAGACTTGCCCCAACACCACAATTACAGTTAAAAGGGCAGAGCCTGTACAGTAGTTTCATACAAAAACGCATCAACATTGTGGCTGAATACACAGGAATGAAATGGCTCAAAACTCCTGGAGCAGAAAGATGATAAAAATCTACAAAAGAAGCTGCTCCCTAATCAGAAAAGGAGTGAACACACCTGAAGTGCCATAAAAAAAAGCCTACTTCTCTCAGAGAAAATACATAACCAGAAAATAAAACAGCTTATTGTTGTATCACTTGAACACAAGCATGTGTTTTACAAGGGCAGGGCCATAAAGCACTATTATCTTTTACTGGGTTTTGTGGTTTTGTTTTTAAACTCGGCAATGGTTTTCCAAGAGCAAAGCAAAATGATATAGTATAGCTTAAATCAGATGACTATTCTGCAAAATACTCGTACCAATACACCAGTCACACCAAAACAAGTGCATCTTCACAACCAGGGTTCTCGCAGTGTGTTCGGGCTGACATGACCCAGCCCCACTGCCCAAGGACACAAACCCTCAGCACCCGTCCACAAACGCCTGGCGCCACACTCACTTCTCTCCTTCCCCCTCCACTGCAGCACAACAATTGGTGTGATCCACGCGCTGAAACCAATCCAAATTAGAAGTAACTGTTCCTTCTGCTGAATTCATTTCCCTAATCACTGCTCATTGTACAAATGTCTCTGCAAGCGCAGGTGACTGAGATTTATGAACTTCAGTGGCAGCAATACCTGAACTTGAGCTATCGTGCTAGGCTAGAGCTGGTCAGGTAAGGGAGACTAAGGAGCAGAGCAACCTCTAGGCTGGGAGGGAGCTCTGGAGATCAGCTAGCCCCACACCCTGCCAGCAGGCTGCCCACACACACGTCCAGCCGGGCTCTGGACACCTCCAGACGGAAACTCCACCACCTCTCGACAACCAATTCCAGCGTTTGGCCTTTCTCACAGCAAACGAGTTCTCCTGCGGTCAGACAGAACCGCACCACGCTGCACTTACTGGATCGAACACAGCCAGGAGATACCTGAACACTGCAGCTCTGACTGAAAGGAGATGCAGTCACCAGCACTTCACTGAACTCGCAGCTTCTATTCTTAAGGCTTCATTAACGCAGGTTCCCTCTTATTTGGGTTAGAACTGACTCTGATCCACAGGGGCTTAATCAAGTGATACCTAGCAGAGTTCAAGACACTTGATGATCTGGATGAAATAACTCTGGAGTGTCAGCACAGCACAACAGGCTCAGACAAGTAAACAGAATTAGTTCTCTCCAGACACACAAGGGGAATGGTTCGAAGTCGCTAAGAGACCCTTTATCACATTCAAGGAAAATTACACAATTTCTTTTTCTTTAGACGGTACCCAAACAACCGTAACATGATTTGGCTGAGTTACCACGCTTCGGTGAAAAGTGAAGTTTTTTTTTTTTTTTTTAAATATACACACACACCTCTTTTGTTAGTGGGCTTGACTGCTATATGGAAGTCTGTAACTTCCATGGTAAAACAGTCTGCAAACTTAAAACCACTGACTGAAGTCAACCCTTTGAAAACCTAAATATTGTGTTTTCATCTTTATGAGACAAAAATCATGGCAAACTGAGTATCTTCATACATTAATTCAGGAAAGGAAGCTGAAGCTATCACGTACTTAGCCTGCAAGACAAAGTACTCCTAAGAAAGTGGAAGTATGTTTCATTTAAAGGAAAAGAAGGGCTCCATCCCATGACATCACGTGCCTCTAATTCTAAAATTGCATTCTCCCTTGTTTCATTTGTCTTCCATTTTCTGGAATTTGTCAAAGACTCTCAATGAGACCTTATTCATTACAAACTATAAGAAATAAAGCGTGTTCCTTAAAGTCTTCCAGACACTCCCCATCGGGTTTGTTATCAGGTTTTAAGGGTTATAATATTCCTGAAACTCAAGTTTTTTATTTTCCAAGATAACAGTCATCTCAGTTTGCCGCACTAACAATGCTGAATTTATTGCCAAAGTTTTTGTTTCGCTTTACATGACCGATGTATCCACCCACCAAGACTTCTACTGTTGGATGTGTTGAGACAAATTCCTACAACTGTACTGCTTTCAGACAAATAAACTGCCTAAACAGCACTGAAGTTGGCACTTGGCAACAACCTGGGAAATCAAGGTCTTGATTTTCAGTTTCACTCCTTTTCTTTAAAAATAATAATAATTAAAAAACAACATCAATCAATCCATCATCCATCTTGCATGACAACTGCCTGGGGCTAGTTGCTGTAACTAATTATGACAGCTTAGTACACTTTCTTTAGTAAATTAGAGAGCTTTACCTACCATCTCTGAAAGTCAATATAAAACCTTCTATTATATTCGCCACTGACTTTTTGTCAATTTCATCTTTTCCCTCCTGACTCACCACTAGAACAACTTGCAGTGACCTATCCATGAACCAGTTCGTACTTCCAAACCACCTATGGGCACAAACTCCAGTGATACGAAACATGATTTCCTGAGGTTCAGCACTATCCCTAGGCCTCCCTGTTTATACAAGACATATCTGGAGATCCCATCTAGAAACATCATTTGTCATAGGCATTTGTTTTTATGGAGAACACAACACGTTAGTATTATTTTATGTTTTGACATTTTCTTTTGGCGGGTTACACGCAAGCAAAAAGCACCAACTCTTCCTCCCTTCTGGCAGAGGTCGCGAGTGCACGTGGAATCTTATACTCGTCTGCAATGAAAATGGGAATTTCAAGTTACAAAAGTGTCAAGGTATCCCTGTATCACAGTAAATTATTCCACAAAAAATGAAGGTACCTTCAGTCAACCCCTATAGAGACCATGAGATAAAGTTCACAAAACCCTAAGAGACGGGGCTATACTGAAACAGAAACAACACAGCCACTGCAGGAAGATTCTCCCTGAGAGGGATTTCACTTCAGCAGTGTGAACGCATTGGCTCAGGGGCATCTAGGAGAGAAGATGACAGCCAGCCTAACGTTTTGATTCTTGAAGAGCAAAGGTTCTCCTTACGCCCAGCTCACAGGGCTGTGTAGAAGACTGCTAACTTCCACTGTACCTTCAGAGAACGTGGATGATTACTCTGGACTTATTTCCTGTTAGATTACTACGGCATTAAATAGCACACCTCATACAACCCTGTAGTGACTGGCATTCAGGACAAAGACATTCAAGGGACTCAAAAACTTAAAACCATACTGCAAGTTGGAAAGTCTGACGCATAAAAAGTTGACATGAAGTTTATTTTACCAGCTTATTACTTGGTATCACTACGCTGCCTCCTCGATAGTCCAAGCGAGTAAGATCCAAAATTTCTTCTTTTTCTGTTGTTGTGCTTAGACAGTATGATCTACAAAATGGTAGGAACAGGTCAGGTCACTATGACAAAAATTCCTCCACTCTTAAAAAAAAAATGATCAGGTTTTATATACAACTTTGGTCCAAATATCTTCATTGACGTTTACAGAAGCAGGAATTTTTATGTTTCTTAGTCAGTCACTCCAGTTTTCATCATGTTTTTCAGCATTCCAAACTTCTCATTTGGATGCAGAAGATTCCTAGGTTCTTAAAATTAAATAAGGTTATTCCCTGTGTCACTTGAATCGCACTTGAATGCTCCAGAATCGGTGAACTGGTATAGAACAATTACTTTCCTTTTAAACAGGAAAAGTCTATCTTCCAGAAGTAATGGGAGATTTTTGAAACTCTACTGCCTGCATATCCTCTAAACAATTCCACCAACAATCCCCTAGCTGTGTTTCTGCACACTTCTTAAACAAGCAGATACCAGAAGCTGAAATGAACATGCAGGGATACAGCGCAGGTTGACAGCAATACAGCAGCTGCCAGGCCAACAGGTCTCGCTGGAAATGGGAGCAAAGTGTGTGCGCGTGTGCGAGGTCTTGCTAGAAATGGGAGCAAAGAAGTATGTGTGTGCATCTGTGTGTGTCTGCGTGTGAACAAAAGGCAGGGAGAGCACTTTTGCTTCTCCATCAAGACATTACCACATCAAGGACTCATTCATGGTGCTTTTCTTTTCCCTCTCATTTTCTCCAACTCCAGTATTATTAGAACTTGAATTGACATAATAAGAAAAAGCCCTTGCAATGTGTTCATCAGCTTACAAATCCTATGGCACCCGACAACATCGTGCCTACTTCCTAACACAGAACTGTTCTTACACAGTAAAAACAAACTCTTCAAGATGAGCTCCGTGTGGGATAAGGATTACCAAAAACATTTGGACTGACTGAGAACTGAGTTCATGAACAGGAAAAAAAACCTCTGGAGCACCAAAAAATATGATGCCATACTACTACTGAACAGTTTGTCACAGGGCCCGCTTACTACATGGGACAGATTCAATCTCAAATCTACCTTGTACATACTTTTTGTTCTTTGAGGATACAAATGAAACTCTGCAACAATCCCATTTACCTTTCTGTCTGCACGTAATCTGAAAAATTGAGTGGAAAAGATATGAGCTTCTGTATCCTCTTAATTCCACTGAAGCATAAAATAAAGCAGCCTCTTGGCATTCATGCCAGTTACTGTGCTAATGACAATTTAAGAGCATGGAAAGAGTTAAGTACAAAACATTCATGATGTAGACCAGGAACAAGAGGTTGATAAAAAAGGAAGACAAAACAGAATATGGGAAAACGGGAAAAAAAAACAACAGCCATGATAAAATAAAAAGCAGGGAGGTCCAAATGGAAGAGTGTTTTTCAGAACATGCAATACTAATTATGACTGTAAAGCAGTCAATAAATATAAGTAGGCAAGTTCTTTCTGCTACAGAGAAATCAAACTCTACCCTTGATTTTCAAGGCTTGGAGATAAAGCAAGCAAAATCCGTCAACTAGTATTTCAGTCTACACATAAAATAAAATTGATCCAACACAAAACTGGTTTAAGCTGTCAAAGTACTTTAAGAACATGGGGTAAAGAGAGGAGTAATAAAGAGAGGGAGAGATGGGCAATCCCTGTCTTATAAAATGAAGAAAACATGCCGAACAAACTTAGTTGTTGGGAAGTCATGCACCAAATAACACGTATTTGTAATGCTTATGAATTGCACCTAGCATGTGATCAATGTCAGTAACGGTGACGATCGTCTTGTAAACGTTTTCTGTTAATTACACATATATAATTTCCTCTGAAGTTGTAAGGCTTTAATACCAAGTTGTACCCAAGAGTAAAGAACTACCATCCCCCTAAGTTTTGGCTGAAACTAAATGGTGGTTGTGAACTGCTCAGGTCTGAGACGGGTGAAGATATACAAATACACACAGAGGGGAAAGTTTACCCGAGTTTCAGTACCTAGGATGTGTGATGCTCACACTAACGTTATCATATCGAAGAAACACGCAGCATTTGCGAGGGCCCAGCGGTGACCCCCCTTGTTTACACACCTCCTCAGGCGCTTTGCACACTTGCGTGCGACTGACAGCACCGAGCAGAGACCCCTGAGAGACATGGATAAACCGAAACCATACAAAGCCAACTCCGTTCACGCTTTAACATGGCGTCTCTTTTTTAACAGGGGCTTGGGCAGCTGCTGTACTTTATGCAGCCCCTCGTCAACGGTGGCTCGGGACGTTTGTTTAGTGTGGGGAGCTTATTTATTTTGGGGAGGCCCCGGGAGGGGGAAAACACCTCGGGTGGGACACGCCTCGGGGGGGACACACCTTGAGGGGGAAGCACCTCGGGGATGGAGGGAGGCGTGTGAGGGAGTACCCCACGCCAGCCCTGCCCCCGGGGGGCCGCTCCCCGGGGCGCACCCCTCCGCCGCCGCGGCCTGAGGGGCCGCTAAGTGGTGCCGCCGTCCCCTCCCCCGGACCCCCGCCGCCATCCCCTCCCCCTGCCCGGCCTCCGCCAGCCCCGGGTCGGGCCGGGCCGAGCGCAGCCCCGCCCCAGGCGGGCCGAGGAGCCGCCGAGCCCCGGGCCGGGCCGGGCGGTGGCGCCGCCGAGGCCGCCCGGCGGCGGGGGCCGCGCATGAGGCGGGAGCGGGGCGCGGATTCCCCCCCCCCCACGCCTCGATCCCTTCAGGGCCGTTTTCTCGCCGCGGCGGGGGCCGGCGGGCGGCCGTACCTCATGGGCTCCGCGGTCATGTCTCCGCCGCCGCTGCTTGGGGCGGCCGGGCCGGGTCGAGCCCGGGCTCAGGCGCTGGAAGGAGACAAAGCCGTTAGGGCCGCCATCGCCAGCCCCGCCGCCATCTTGTCGGAGGGAGGCTGAGGGAGACCTGCCTCCTGCCGCCTTCCCCTTTCGCCGCCTCCCATTGGCTCCTTGCCGCCCCCAGCGATTTTCCAATTGGGCGGCGGCGGAGGGGGCTGTTGCTAGGGTCGCTCACGTCACGGTCCCGGCTTCCCCGCTCTGATTGGTGGCGGGGAGGGTTACATCAGCGGGGGGGGGGGGGGCTGACGTCATGCAGGGAGGGGCGTGACGTCATTTGGAAACAAGGTGCACTGAACGAGGCCGGCCGGCAGGGGGCGGCGGTGGCGGCCCTGGGCTGGGGCCCTGCCCTGGCTGCAGGGGGGGCAGGAGCGGGGTGCTGAGCCCGGGGGTGCTGAGCCCGGGGGTGCTGAGCCCGGGGGTGCTGAGCCCGGGGGTGCTGAGCCCGGGGGTGCTGAGCCCGGGGGTGCTGAGCCCGGGGGTGCTGAGCCCGGGGGTGCTGAGCCCGGGGGTGCTGAGCCCGGGGGTGCTGAGCGGGGGTGCCCCCCAGAGCCACCCCCATTCCTTGCCGAGGACCAGCCGGCCAACGCCGAGCTGCCCAGGACATGGGTCCAGAAGAAATGCCGGCCGCCCATCTCGTTCTCCAAGCACGGCCCAAAGACAGCGTGCTACAGCCGGCGGGCGCCATGCTGAGGGCAATCGAGGCTGGAGGTGTTGAACAGCGCCCAAGGGAACCCGCTATGGCCTCATGTCAGCCCAGCCCTGCTGGAACCATCACGTTTTCTACACAGAGTTCTTCAGAGACGCAAACACGGCGGTGCTGACTTGGTGGCAGCATCTCTTGAGAAGGCTGCTGGACTCTACTGGACTCCCCTGGCTGCAGCTTCCACGTGAACTCATCTCCTGCCCAAAACAGGAGGGAGCGCCCATACCAAGTCCAGTACGGGTCAGAATTACGAACGGTTGGCAATTAGTCACCTCTTAGAAAGATAACCTGCTCTGATAGCTTTTTTTTTTTTGCCCCCCCCCCCCCCCCCCCCCCCCCCCCGCGGAAATAATAAAAAGTTTCACTTTGTTTCATATTGCAATGTGCAAAATGAGGAAAAAAAAATCTTAAGGGAAGCCTTGTCATCTGAAGCATAACTTCTCCTTAGTACATATTTTATTCTAAAAGGCAATGGCAATAGAATAAATAGCATTCACAGACTTCTCAGACACATACAACCCTGTAAATCCCAGTGAAATTCTACAAACTGGTCTAGAATTTGCTTTAAAACTTAGCTTTTTACCCAAGAACTGCACCCCGTATTTGCTGATTTTTATTAATGCCAAACAGCAGATTTAATAATAGCTTTTGGTAACAAAGGCTATCTCGTGGTCAATACTGCCGTTCTAAAAGACGAAAGCATCACTTGCCTTTTAATCTAAGTCTTAGAAGGAAAAACAAGTCAGCGTTAACTCTGACTGCTACAAATTCACTCAAGAAAAATGCCAAAAGCCATCGTAATTTTTGGCCACCCAGCAGATTAAACTGGAAACATTACCTATTCTTAGCTCTGCATCAATATCTCAATTGTGTGATTAAAATAAGACAAAACACTTACTTTCAAGGGATTCAGTCTTCTTTATGGCAGACTATTGATTTAGAACTACACAGAAACAACACTAAAGTAGTAAATACATCTATATCCTTGGGAGCTGGCAGCAGGTATTTAAAAAGCAGTTTAAAAATAAATTTGCCTCAAATTCCTAACTTCTACCTAAACACACACATTACAAGGAAACCGTAGTGTGAGACAAGGCCCAGATAAAGTAAGAATCTCCCAACTACTACTCCAAAAGACAAATTCTGATTCTATCAAGTTGTCAAAAAACAGGTTGCAGGAAAACAACAAAATCCAGATGTGGATAAATATTGTGTGCATCTCTAAAAACCATTCTGCACAGCTAGCATACCTACATTCCAGACTGCCTCGCACAGAGGACCACTTCCCCAGAGGCTCTAATAGGCACTGCTGCTCCAATGTACTTGGAGGAATAAAGATTCAGAGCTTAACTAGCAGGAGAAACCAAGGACCGCTGTTGAGCCCCATCACTGATTTCTGTCACAATAGTAGTAATTAGTTTTCTTAAGTAGATATTAGCCTACTTTTACAGAAAAATGGCTGAAAGATGTGTATACTTATCAACTGACAAGAGAATATTTTAACTATGTGCTCTTGACCTAGAAATACGAACTATGTATACTTTCAGATTCTTCTCCATGATAAAAGTAGCACAATTAACTGAAAACAGCGTGACACTGTTTGAATTCATTTTATAGGAATGCTCAAGATCTGAGCTTTTGAATAATATAGATAATGTGCAATGAAACTCATTCTCTATTCATTAGAGAATAAGCATGATAAGAAATGAAAACAAATGACTGCTTACTCAAGAGCCTGAGTTTGTTCTTTTGCTGTTATTCCTTTCCCACTAATAAAGTTCAAAGTGGTGGTGTGGAACCAATTCAGCAGTAGTTTGTATTCAATAGTTGAAGCTTTTCAACATGAGAAAGCAGTAAATATCAGGGTACAATAGAGAAGACAAGTGCCAGTACTTTTCCAAATCATTTGTGGGAATTAATTTCTCACAGCAGATGAAATTCTAACCTCTTAAAAACCACATACACACATTCAGCATGTGATTTATGGGTAAAGACCTGTTAGTTTTTAAAATGCACTATCAGAAACCATAGCTAATAAACCATGTAGAACTACAGATGATTATTTTCTTCCCACAGTTTGCATACAAGATGATCTAGCATAATATGATGGAGCAGCATATCCAAACAAGCCTATGAAATTCAGGCACCTGGTTTTCCCTGAATGTTCCAAAGCATTTAGGAAGTAGAACAATTGACCTTCTTCAGCACTTCTAAAAAACCCTACTTCGATTTGTCAGGAATATAGATCATCGATAGAAGTGTACTGTCACACTTACTTTTACACCTTTTAACTAGGCTCAGAATGGGTAAGAAGTCCAATAGTTGTGACTAGATAACTTTTCAAGCCTCCAGGCAGCCATCGTCTTGTAATCCCCAAACACGGATGGCTATCCTGTTACCTGCCAAAAGGTTTAACACATTCTTACACTCGTGTTTAAACGCATACCTTAATCATGTGATTGCTTATACACATCTAGCCATGCAGACATCATCAGCCGTGGGATGATGAGCACCAAACCATACACAGCATACAAACCTAAGCATATTTTCCATCTTATTGTAGGACTGTAGACAGCCACGCCCCTGAATGGCATGCGCTTCTGAAGCTCCTTTGTAAAAGGCCAGATATGAGGAATGGTTATCAGGCACCACTACTAAGATGTTCTCTGAACACTAGTATGGTTTTAAAACAGGAGCTTCCAGTAATCCATGGATTAACAAAATACATTATCTAGATTAATCCAATTTGATTTACTCACTTGCTTTGGGCTCACTTTGTCAGAGAACTGCTTTAATTTTAGCTGTTCCCAAAATACTACAAAATACACCACAGCATCTTCTCAAAAGTAGAAAAAGCAGCAATCTTCACAGCCAGCCACATTTTAAAACCGCACAGTCCATTTGCAAATACAGACTATACCATTTTCTGCTTTTATTAAAATAAATGTTCTCTAAAAGGTGAGCTTTTAGTTATTTCTGAGCTGTTTAATGGCTCACTTGGTAAAGGAGATGGCCTCAAACACCCAGTTTTGGCATTTCAGTTTTCTAATGCATTGCTTCTTCCACCTTTGTTCTACTGGTCTAGAAATGTGGTATACTAGCCAGTCAGGCAAGATGCATGTGCTGACGGGCCAAAATAATCACCGTGTCCCAAATATAGCTGGCTATTGCCTCAGCTGCTGTACAAGCCAAACAGTTTTTTCTACGATTGAACGCTCTCTGAATCTGCTACAGGTTTGTGGAAGCACTCAATCATCCTCTGCTCAACTACCACACCTGTCCCCTTCTCCTTGCGCTTCATCTTCAGCCTAGAGAGCAGAAAAAATGTTGGGAAAAAGTAAGCATTGTTTTAATTTCACACATCAACATGGGAATAGAAGAAAATCCATAATACTCGTAACAGGTATACCACCTTAAATGAAGTCCAACATGTCCCCACCATCCAACAACATGATGCACAACTGTTTAAAGTTGGTCCATATATGACTGAATGCTTTTTAGAGAAATAGAATACAAGACACATCACATCAAAAAAATCTGAAAGCTTAGGAAAACAACATTACTTCTTTACAATGAGACTGTAAATCACTTTTGCCTGCACAGCTAACAACTGAAGTACGACCAACCAGCCTAAAGGTTTCTTGGAAGCACTCTCAAAATACCAAAAGGGCAGAAAAGCAAACAACAGCTATAGCAGCCCAGAATTGTTCCAGGCAAATCCACAGTGCTCATTAGATTCCACCTCTGCAAACATTATCTGTCTAGGACTCCAAGAAGCCAAGACTTAGCTCAGGACAGCTGTCAAAGACAAGTGAAAAAACATGCAACCTTTATGGCATTAGCTGACTACATGAAAAGACCTCTATTAACGTCACTTTGGGCTGCAGTTTCCTGCATAAACACCATAATATAATACAATGCACTGTTAATCCAGTCTACTCAGCCATATTCAGGTTATTTACTATATGCAAACACTTATTAATACATCGAAGCAACAGTAGAAGAAAATGGATGCTGTTTTTTGTTTTATGATGATATTAAAGAGACAGAGGAGCATCAATTAGATTAAAAAAATTTATTGAAAGTTGTCCAAAATCCAGCCAAGCACACATTTTATCCATTCCACTAGGACTTTGCATTCTGTATGGCATCAAAAAAATGCATCTCACCAACAAGTTGAAATGTCAAACAACTAAATTAGCAAAGTTAAGGCACTTGAGCACTGTGTTAATTTAGCAAAATTGCATAAGAAAAACATTCTACTCTGAACAATATAGTCCTTTTTGAGCTTAAATCTAAAGTGGCCAAATCCTATAACCCCTTGAGACAGGAGAGAGGCAGAAGCAGAAGACATTTTCCTCTGACTAGAAACCTCCAAGGCCACCATAGTCTACAAGAGGGAGTATTACTGATATAGGCCACAGATTTCCTGTAGTACAGATGCTGAATTACACAACAGTGGGGGCTGAGGCACAAGGTCTTCTATTCGAGAATCCTTAAGACAAAGCACCTTTGTGAGATGAGAGCGCAAAAAGCACATCCGTTCAACTGTAAGGCTAACAAATCTTTCCTGGAGTAACAATATTTATCCTGGAATTGGATAGCTCTGCCCAGTCCCACGTCCTCCCAAGTACATAAGGCTGAAACAAAACGTGGAGAAAACAGAGACCGTGAGAGCTTAAATAGTGACCAAAATCTGACACCAGGTGGTTTGAGCAGTAACTTTAAAGCCAGTTAGCAACCTGTAATTCACATGACAGATAATCAGTTAACTTTGAAATCAGCCTTTCAGTTTTGTTTTTTGGTTTTTTTTTTTTTGGGGGGGGGGGGGGGGGGGAAGCGTGGATTGCTATGTGAATATTTTTTCAGCTCTAAGCCAGTGCTTACAAGCTAATTCATGTAGTTTCACTATTTGGCAAAGAAAGTTTTTAATTAATAATTAAACAAGTTGCTCTATAACAAGTAGGGACTTCAAACAAATCAAGAACAGCAGAGTTTATCATATTTTCATAATTTAGTGGGGGGAAAACAAACAAATGCACCTAGTTGTTTGTTTTTTTTTTTCCAGTCCTGAATATCAACTATAAAACTCATTAGTAGAACACCCTGTGAAATGTTAATTTAAGTTTTTATGAGTCATTTCTACATGAAGAATTCTTCCTTCATCTGTGAAGCGATCTCTTGCGTCATACAGCAGTTCAGTGCTCTTCTCAACATTCAGATCCAGCTCTAGGACACGCACATACCATAACGGAATCTGAAGTATGCTCAGAGGGTCACACACAGACAGAAGGAAGAGATATGCAGGTACGTGAGGAGGTTTCATCAACCATGAAAAGGCGTTACAGAAAAGCTACCGTCACCTGTTACGTGTGAATAAGTAGTAAGTATTTGAGGGGAACAAAACCATGAAAAACAGATTATCCAACTGAATTTAAAGTACTGTTTCTGGTTAGTCTAAGGAAACATAGTAGTTCTAAACACAAAGTTCTGAACTTCGTTAGATTCAAAGTTGTTTCAGAAGATGTAAAGCTTATGAGAGAGATTGCATTCTTAATACTCTGTCCTTCAGAGCACATTGCTTGTTTTATTTAAGGCACTACACGTTGTCTTTGGTTCAGTGTTTAACTATCTCATTCAGTGTAAAGAGAGGTAGCATGAACCATACATATTGAGCTCTTCCGTTCCATCCCACTCAATTTCAGAGCCACCGCCTTTCTGATGTTACATTCTGGAATCCTTTAACTCATTAGGAAACTGCAAGGAAAAAAAGAATGCTTATTAATTCTATAAGAAACAAAGTTGTACAACATTCTATTTAGCTTTCACATATACCTAGAAAATCAGAACGAGAAACTGGGCCTGCTGCAGCTAAGATATAAATAGCTGTGGAGAAAACCACTTAAAAGCAAGCCTTCTAGTACGTCTAAAGCCAGAGCAACCACATTGTGCCTTCTACAAACTTAGAAGTAGTATGTAAGACCACAGCATAGAACAGAATAAAGGCCAATCAGTTATTCAACAAGGAAGAAACTCAGCTCTCTTCTGGTCTTACAGATGTCCTAGTGACTAACACATTTTATTAATGAGATATTCACAAACGCAAATGATCTGACTTCTGCCTAAGCAGTTACCCAGCCTGTGGATATAAAGAGATTGCAACAGTGGATTCATAGGATTCCTTAATACACATCATGGATGCTTTTGAGGAGTCAACAGAAGAACATCGAGAAGTACAAAAGGCTTTTTGAGCAGAATTTCAGTATTGACATGAAAATATTGGGCTGGCATCACACACTGCAACCGTATGCACTTTGCTAAGGGCTGTTAGACAAGAGCACGAGATGTTTCACAGTGAGTTAGAGCAGCTGCCCTTGAACCTCACAGTTATGATAACAGCCAATAATTTCAGGAATTATAAACTAACTTCAGACCTCTGGCTTCACCACGGCTACAGCCGAAACGTACACTCCCAGTCTCAGAAAGCAAGATCACTGAAGAAATACTGGAACTGAAAATAAATAGTGAGGAGAATGATTTTAATTTTAGCAACCGGCCTTCTGCCTGAACCTCACTGCTTGAATCTAATCCAGATGAGATTGCTCGTGGTGATTGGCGTTAATCTGTAATAAGTAGAAATCTTGTGAAAATACATCTTCCATGTCCTTGTGTTATTACAAACTCACATGAACCCACCGATGTTCTCTGCATATACCCGCAAGGTAACCTGTCATGACAACTTCTCCGAGAAACAGGACCATGTTTGCCTCTGGAAACTAGGATCAGCTTTCCAGACACATTAAACTCTTGGCAGAAGCTGAGATGGTTAGAAGCTGGCCCCTCAAATGTACTGATTCCTTCAAAAAAAACTAAACCCGGTAAAAACACCCAAGACACCTGCACCTATCAATAAATAAATAAACAAACCACTCAATGAAGAGTGCTAGACTCCTTACAGAAGCAGTTGTGGAATATAGGCAGCTTTAAATATCAGTATGAGAATAGAAATATTTTGTATGCATAATGGCATGAAAAGGAATGTACTGCAATCCTGGCTCTGGCCAGACTGAAAACAGTGTTATCCACCAAATGCTGTGTTTCTGGTCATTGTATCAGCCAATATTGCTACTCTTTGAGAAGCAAGGGAGCATTTTTTAAAGAGTATTTCCCACCAAACTAGATGGCAGGAAAAAAAAAGTGCTTTGCTTCTTTCTCCCTTCTGACTTACATTAACATTACCAGACAAGGAAATACCAGCCTACAGGAACAGATTCATTCATAAATCCAGGTAAAAACTTCTATTATTTTTTCTCAATCTTTATGCCAGTATTTTTATTTTCTCCATTCTCTACAAAGCAGACTGCAGTGATGTATAGCTGCACTGCAATGCACACGAGAACAACAACCAAAGCAGCAGCAAAGCTGTACCTGTACGGGTATCCGTGGTATTTTGATCTGAAGACGGAGAGCAGCCAACTGAAGAACAACACCACCAAGCCAATACCAGCTATACACATGACTGCAAGAGACGCAGAGTAAGATTATGGCAGTGATAGCTCTCTCCAAAAACACCATGGCAACTGGGGTTTTTAAAAGCTTTCTGCAATATTTACAAGTTTGGTTAGATGAAACCTTTATTATAATCCCTTAGAAGAAGTCAGAAGGCCAACAGTCCTGGCTCGTATCAGAAATAGAGTGGCCAGCAGGACTAGGGAAGCGATTTTCCCTCTGTACTGGGCTCTGGTGAGGCTGCACCTCAAATACTGTGTTCTGTTTGGAGTTCCTCACTACAAGAAGGACATCAAGGCGCTGGAGCATGTCCAAAGGACAAAGAAGCTGGTGAAGGGTTTAGAAAAAAAGTCTTATGAGGAGCAGCTGATGGAACTAGGGTTGTTTAGCTTGGAGAAGAGAAGGCTCAGGGAAGACCTTACTGTACTTTACAATTACCTAAAAGGAGGTTGCAGCGAGGTGGGGATTGGGCTCTTCTCTCAAGCACCAAGTGATAAAGACACAGGGAAATGGCTTCAATTTACACCGGGGAGGTTTATGTTGGATATTAGGAGGAACTTCTTTACTTAAAGGCTTGTAGGGCATTAGAATAGAATAGGGAAGAGGTCGAGTCACCATCCCTAGAGGTTTTCAAGAAACATGTAGATGTAGAACTTAGTATGATTTAGTGGTGGATTTGAATACTAGGCTAAAAGGCTGAACTAGATGATCTTAGAGGTCTTTTCCAACCTGAATGATTCTATGAAATATATCAACATTAATTTTCTTTCAAATTCCTACTGTAAGTCAATTTTATACCATCAGTTTAAGAGGAAAAAAAAAATCAGTCCCTTCTTCCCTCCCTTACTAACAAAATGGTGTGAGGCATCTTTACATCTTCCTTTCTCCCCAGACTGCTTTGAATTCTGCTGAGTAACTCCAAATGCTGGTGAAATAACCAAGGATTCACTTGTACTTAAAGGTGGAAAGTATATGCACACATGCATGCTATGGTACGCATTCCTGGAGTAAAGCAGAAGTGTTTCACTTCTCTCCCACCAGAAGTCCAAGTGTACCAATGAAATATGAGAAGAACTCAAACTACTGCTGCTGCTTCTGCTGCGAACAGCAGCAAAAGAAAAAAAAAGTTATTGAGCCTCAGATATACAACTCGTGTGGGACCTGCCTGCACTTTCGGATTACATACCCCTAATTAATAGCAGTGGAAAAGAAAAAAGATAGATCCACGTACTCCAAACTGGAAATAATTCCTGTTCTGACAACTGCAAGGTTGAAGGACCCCGAATAACATTATTTGCTGGAAACTAACAGGAAAATATAAAAAAAATCAAAAAAATCAGCTGATATTCACAATAAAAACCCCAAAGTGTAAAGGCATTTTTATTAAATATCATATCAAAAATCTTTATGGAATCTAACAACTCTTGATAGAAAGACAAGTATTAGTACTCACTTTTTCTTTTCCCCACATCCAGGTCAGAAGTAGCAGCTTCATGGAGGAGAACCATTCCTAAAGTAACACCACCATCTACAGACACTGTTTAAGGCTAAATCAACAAAACACACTAGCCTTAATACAACACACTCACTCCTCCTTTCTTATGTTAACTCCCACCCCATAGCTGGGAAATTAACACTCACTGGAAAAATTAATGGCTTTCTGGACAACAACAGGTCGGGGGGAAGAAGCAAGTTGAAAGTTACTCAATAATTGACAACATCTAAGAGAAAATAGACAAAGTTTCAAGTACAAACCAGAAGACACAGTGATACATCCTCTGCTATCTTTACTCAGCTAATAGAATAAATAAAATGCATGCAATATTTGATCTAATGTGGTGACTTTCAAGTAGAAATATTTCAGTCTTTTCTAATTCTTCAATTAAAGGAAACTTAAGTCCCCTTCTAAATGGAGTTTTCCAGTATTAATCATTAAAAAAAATCTTTGATAAAGAATACAGAGTTGAAAACTCCCCCCCGCACACACCAGTGTACTTAAACATCAATTGCTTACTTTATATTGATGAATTAAAAAGGAAAAACAACAAAAATGCATCTCTTGCTGAAATTTAGATATTAAGATCTAAGAGAAAACGAAGAAAGCAGCTGAAGTCACTCAGTTAAAGAACCTTGCTCTTGCAACAGAAGGAACTCGTTAACCACAGCAGAGCACTGAAGAGGACAGGTACTTTGAAAGAAGTTTTGAAATGAGACAGTTTAAGTGAGAAGCTGGTTGATGCGTCTGTAGTAAGTCTGCAGATATGTATGCTTGGGTACCATAAAATGTAGACAATTTGGGACACTGGAGCCGCAAGGCCAAAAAACAGGATTAAATAAAAGAGAGATAAAATAAGGCACAGGCTGATACAGGTGGCAAGACAAGGAAGAAGGGCTTGATTCAGAGATGACTCTAGGTACAGATGATTTCAGAGTACTACTGACACTCAAAAGAAACACTTTTATACAATTGAGAAATGAAAAAACTCAGCCAGCAAGATTCTGCTTGCCTCTCTTAATGGCTTAATACCAGCATGGAAAAATCCTGACTTGTTAGCATTAAAAAGAGCTAAAATTAAAAACAGAGAAGGTAAGCAAAGAAATTAAAGAAGAAACACCAGTAACAAAGGAAAGAATTCAACACCAAAGCAAGAATTAAGTGAGACTGAAGAGACAAGACATGTAGAAAAGAACAGGGACTGTCCTGAAGAACCTTACAATGCCACTAGGATCCACATTTTTAATGTTATCCAGTTCGGTCACTGAGCAAGGCAGAAGTTAGAGAGAAAGCAGTAAATGTTTTTCTGTTCAGCTTAAAGATCACTGTCATTAGAAAGGCATAGCTGTCAACACAGAAAGGCTCTACAAGCTTCTGCTCAGCATTAGGTGACAGATACGAGCCTTGACAAAATGCTCTCAATAAAAGAGGCAGCAGCATAAGCTAACAGAAAAATTGTCACCACCAACTTGCATCTCAGGAAGAAGGATACTAAACAGAAGAACAATGTGCGTTTCTGCAACAAATTGGGCTTGGCTGCTTCCATGGATATAGCTCTGTAAGAGACAAAGAGCAATTGAATTTTAGAAAGACTGGAGTCAACTTTGAAACAATTAACAACAGCTATTGAGCTGGGAACTGGGTTTTGCAGTGTCTCTTTCAGGAGACAGAAAAGAAGTTGTAGTGTGAATCTGTTGTATATCAATTTACGTTATTGGTTGTGCAGCAATTTATTTTGCAGCAGCATCAGAAATCCTTCTCCTACTGCATGTAAACAGCCCAAAGTACCGTACAGATTATAATAACAGAAGTGCAGCTACAACCTTCGTGATCCAGATTGCCTGTTTGACAGAGCAAAATACCACATTAATACACGCTGCCTTCCAAGTCTGAGCCATACCCTGACTTGGATCCTTATTCTACATATATCGCTTCTCAGTTCTGGGACTGTCTCTTCAACTTGCACATGAACCCTACTCACTTGGCTCCAGTGCCCAACATTTGAAATCTTTTTCATGGCATCACAGTAAAAGGAACACCACTACCAACATCCTTTAAGCTTTACTCTTCGGCCTTTGTATTAAGATCAAAAAGGGTTAGGAATAAGTTAAACAGAAGTTTAATACAAAACAAAAAGAAGAAATGCTTCCAAGAAAACATTTCAAAGATGAGAACTTCTACTCTAAGCTGGCTCAGACAGGTTTGTTTCTTCTTTGTTACAAGTCTACCAACTGACTTAACAGAAAGTTCAAAATTTGTGAAAGTTAAAGACTACTGTTGTTCAGTCCCTTACGGGAAGCTCTACTTCACTATGATTGCGATGTAATATCCAAGTAGAAAAACACATTTCATAAGCAGATTGACTTTTAGTGGAAGAATACAGAGGGCCTGACCCACCTAACCAGGCGTGAAAGGCCATCTCACTAAATTAATTCCTAGCAAACTGCACAAGAAGAGCCAATACACTGTGTGTACCTCAAGAGATGCAATGCTCTTGGCACATACAGACTACTCTTACAGTGCATCTCCTTCTGTATTATGTGCAGGGCAGTGTATCAAGACATGCTAAAACTGATTTTTCCCCAATAACAAGATTTTATGGGTCTAAGATCAGTAGACATTAGTTTACCTTGAGAATCTCAAAGCAAGGTGTTTTGTATGAAGTCGTTACACAGGTGTATGAGCTAGAGAAGACCATGAAATATATGAAATCGCCAAGTTCAACAATAGCACTGTTGAGCATGTAAGACCTAACAGACACCTTCATTTTGCATTTAGTAATTTAGAATGATTTTTCTTCAGCACTAGAGGTACTATACATATATACACATACATATATGTATATAAAATACATATATATATGTATTATGTTCAAGACAGGGGAGAGCAGTATCACAGGTAAATAAATGCTGCAAAGAAAACACGAAAACAAATAGGAATGGTAAGAGATGGCAGAGATCAACTCACTTAAAATAACCTACCTTCAGAAACTAAGAAAAAGCATTCTCATCATCCTGCTTCCAAAACCTACTACTTTTTTGTTAAATATATATACACCTTTATACTTCGGGGGAAGATAGAGAAAAACAGGAAAGATGAAATAAATGCTTACCTTAGGTTCTGAAGCGGGGGGAAACCCCTATCCCAAACATCTTGTTAGCAAACAGTTTTGGTGACTCTGTATGCTATCCTCTTTACCCTAGAGCATTATTTAAGGATCTTCTTAGCTTTCTGCAATCACTAGAATAATCAATGTCTCCACAAAAAGTCCCCAAACTCTCTGGGTATTAAAACAGCAAAAATATACTCCAAGGCAACACTTCCAAACCAGGCTGTCCTGTTTTCTGCAGAGTACCATCCATATGATGACTAATGCTTTACGGCATGGAAACCACTTCAAGCTGTTTCCAACATGAAGCGGAGCATATTGCTAGATAGTAAATTAATCATCATATTTCCAATCTGATTAAGAATTGCTTATTCTTAATCTGGCTCCCAAACTGCTTATTGCTGAACGCAGAAAGCAATATAGCTAAAAAAAACCCTAGACAGTGTTTGTCCTTACCCTTCAAACATCACAGAGCTAACAACATCAGTCTTATAGAATTAATCAATCACTGAACTAAAAATCGTAGCAATCACCTTCCTCTCAAGATGGAATTGGAGATAACCATTATCATACAGCAATGACACAACAGATTATTCGATTTTGGATTAAGATCGGTATTCTGTGATTGCTTAGTAGCAAAATAACTTGAGCTGCAAATTACCTACAAAACCCCTCTCTCGTGGGTATATTTTAAGAGGAGGCAGATCCTCTCTGAACCAAAACTGAAGCTAAGTTGCCTTGCTCACGGCAGGACAGGTTAGCCTCATTGACTTAGTAACAGTGCAGATTCTATTCTTGGCTTCTTTCTGACTTGCCTCTTTTAGTATCGAATTTTAATCAGTAGAAATATAATAAAAATGTAGAAAAGTAGATAAAAAGAGACTTACCACTTGTCCTGTATGGGGATTCTTATGAGCATAGGGTGGCCCTCTAATGTGGTTCCACATCTGGCCTGACGTCATTGCTAATACAAAACACTGAAAAGGAAAAAAGAAACAATAATCCATAAGGATTTTTTCCACCCGATTTCCTTTTCCTTTCATAGTAAGAAGTACTTAAGCTAAGCACCATCCTATCTTTCACTAGTAATAAAAGTAGGTAACCAAGCATCAACTGAGCTGAAAAGACAGAGATCAAATTATAGTATC
This sequence comes from Anser cygnoides, assembly GCF_040182565.1. Lineage (NCBI taxonomy): Eukaryota > Metazoa > Chordata > Aves > Anseriformes > Anatidae > Anser > Anser cygnoides. The sequence continues at coordinate 4,380,146 of NC_089885.1, read as the reverse complement.
AGACTACTAAAAAGAGAAGCTAAGTGCACCTCATTTTCTTCTAGCATGTTTAAGCTTCTTTAAATACAATAGCTTTGAAAGATTTGAATTGCTATGAAACTCATATGACAACAGGCAGACAAGAGCTAGAATTACTCACCAAAGCAGCAAATGCCCAGCCAGTTTTGTTGTACAGAAAATCCAGATTGCTTCCACGCAAATACACAAGGCCTCCAATGACAGCCAGCAGCAGTCCTAACATCAACGGTCCAGCGTAGTTTGGTGGCCTTATCACACGAATCTACACAAAGAAGATCCGTTATTTTACCTTAACAGCATTATATATTATATCCTTACTCCTAACACAAAAACACATTAGAGTGGAAAAAATATAAACACAAAGAACATCCCCACAACTTTGTGTATAATAATTCTGACTAAAGAAGTAGGTAAAGCTTCTTCTCCCTTTACTGGTTTATGCACCATCACCTTACCTACTACTTGAAAGACTGTTTTCCTTTAACAGGAGAAGAAAAAGGAGGAAGTAAGGAGATGAGTTTTACCATGTTATTAAACAGAGAATTACACAAAATATTGGAATATGGGGTAAGGAAGATTTAAGATGTAGCATCACAGAATCAGAGTGGTTGGAAGGGACCTTAAAGACCACCTAGTTCCAACATCCTTGCCACATGCAGTGACAACTTCCACTAGACCAAGCTGCCCAAAGCCCCACCCAACCTGGCCTCGCATGCTTACAGGGATAGATTATATAGACAAAAGCCAGTTGGAGTATCTAAGAGTAGGCTTATCAACAAAACACAATTACTTCATATTTTGGGTATTTTGTAGCCAGAACATGTAGTGAGTGCTGCAGAGCTGCTGGTGGGTAAAGTCTTAGTATACATGTATAACTACACACACTTACATTGACATCAGTCCTGTCAGCCACCCAACGAGCAAGCTGCTCAGCTGCAAAGCCGCGCACCTGAAGTTCATACGTGTCACCCCGTTTAGGCTTCCCTTTAGCAGGAAAATTAATGAAGGTTGGAGCAGAATTCATGTTTAGCTGTATTTAGAAAATTCACAGAAGACACAGCACCATGAAAGGTCTACTTCACAACACGCTTCCATTTCATCTGCATGGTGCAACAGTCACCAAGTCAATCAGAAAGAACAACTATTCAATTAACATATTTCACAATGACTTTAAAAAAGTATACAGCACACAGTAACTCGCACTTCCATACCTCATAAAAACAGAACAGACAAGAATTTGATCTAAGACAGTAATCAATAAGCTCCTGTAAATTCCCTCATATGTTCCATGCCGTTTCCTCTCTTAAGCATCAGAAACAACTTTTTTGATCTCTACCACTAGGTGTCCTGGATGCCTCTGGGGAAAACAAGACATTACTACTTTTTTTTTTTTTTTTTTAAATTGAGCATACTTTCTAAAGTGATCGACATTTCTTCATTAGTACTCAGATCTGTAGCTACCATTTCAAAAGATCCAATCCAGTTAGTAGGAGACAAGAGTAAAAAAACAGAAATAGTTTTTAAAATGAAGTTCCGTCATCTTTTCCTAATGAAGATACTTCCCCAACACTGTTTTGCCCATAGCATTTCAGTTTTTACTTTAATCTGTTTGTTCTATAAATACTACTATTTAGAGAGGAACCTACAAAATAAGAATACATACAATAATATGTGAAGGCCATAGCTTAGTGTTCCATCAAAAATTAATTCATTCTGGGAAAAAAAATCTAACAAGAATGTTAAAAAATTCCATGTCTCCTTTCTAAAACTTCCATTTAACAAAGTACCATCACCTAAATTAGGTGACTTTTAAATACTGAGGCAAGCATCTCCTTAAAAAAAAAGTTACAATTTGCAAAACTGTGATTAATTATTAATTCTATCATTCCATGCACATTTGCAATTGTTGTTCTAGATTTTTTTTTAATCTTGTTATATAGTCTTAGTAGAAGAGCAAAAGAAGTCTCCAATTCTGAAAGCCTAATCGACCACCCCCTAGTTATACAAAACTTTTATATCCAGTCCTAAGGAGTTCAGTGTTTTCTATCTTACTTCTTCCTGTATTTTGAGCAATTCTATTAAAAATGACACTGCAAGTTATTACAGGAGACAGATCCAGAGAAAAGTCAGACAAGCTAATACACTCCTTAAACCTATTCCACATTTGTCAGTGCTGTTAATACTACTACCAAAATGCTGCTGCTCTCTGCTCTTCAATTTTCTTCTGTATCAGTGGTAGCTTTTAACTTTTCAATTTAGTCACTGTGATACTATACAACTTAAGTCATTGTAATACATTTTGTATGGTTTGTATGGTTTTTGTATGGTTTTACCCTCCAACGCATGAGCTAAAAATAACATTAAGAGATAAAAAAAAAAAAGAACTTTACCATCTGAAACACATCTGAGCCTTCATCAAAATCAACCATAGCAAAAAAGATCTTATTGGTAAATGCACTGGAGTATCGCCAGGAGTTTGCCAGAATCTGGTATTCCTCATCAGCCTGCCTGTAAAAACACGCAAAGTGAGAGGCTCTATCATGTGTGAGCTCAAAACACAAACTACAGAACAGTTTTAAGACCTGTAGCCATCCACCCCCTTAACAGGAGCATCTCACCCACTCCTCCATGTTTATTTTCTCATGTTTAACAAAAGAAAAATTGAGGTCAGGTATTCGCCTAACAATCAAAGCATATGCACTTTTTTTTTAACGTAAATATAAAGTGCAAGTTTCGTTGTGTCCATAACAAGAAGCAGTGCTAACCATGGAAAACAGACACGCAATCCAGTAGATCACAATTTGCTAAACCTTGGAACACTGAAACAAACACAAGCACACCCACTTTTCTGTGTCAGAAGATAGCAAACTAATTAGTATGGTAAAAAAGTTATCTTCTGATATCTATTTGAACCTTATCACCCCCAGATTAATACATGAAGGCCTTAATATATTTAAGGATCCAGCATATTATCAGTGTAAACAAACATCAGTCAACATTAATTAACAGCAACTTTTAGCCTGCAAGGCCAGCAGTAATTCTGCAAACATTTCCTCAGCAGCTCACGCCAGGAAAGCTGCGTTTCCACCCTCTCTCCAGAAGCCTACCAACAAAAGTATTTTCTCTGCATAACGTCAGTTATTTCAAGAGGAGAATAAATAATTAAGGACTATGCTGTTTTCCCACATACATATCACACACATTCCCACCAACAACTTCAAAGATAACCCTCGTATAATGGGCGTTAGTATCTTCCTCCTGTGCACATGAAAGTTTCACCCTCTTGTTAAATTTAATGTCCTACAAAGCATATGATGACTTTCAAAACCAAGATTACGAATTAAGCCCATACTTGCACACGACACATTGTCTGTGAGGCTGAAGAGCGGTGAACATCACAATCACAGAGTAATTTCTGGGTGGTGCCTTCACAAAGCGTCGAAACTTGTCTCCGTTCATTCGAATTACAGATCTTTTACTAGCCCACTCCATCAGCTGGTTCACTTTTTCTGATAATACCATCTGAAAACAAAGCCAGAGAAATATTGCTGAGGTTTTGGTGTGTTTTATTTCCTCCAATCTCTTACAGCACAGACTTGAAGGTCTGTATTTTTACTGTAACAAACTGCTGCACACTATTCATTAAGAATAACGACAGCGTGATGGGATGCTTCATAAAGAGTCTCAAAGGCATTCACAGAGCCTCCTGACAATCACATTAATGATGCTCATTTACTTCAAGCACTAATGTGGCTGTCAGCTCAGAAGTACTTTCTCACAGTGCTAACGATAAGATTTATTTTAGCCACACAAAGCACCCCAAACCTAGTCTTGTTAGTATTTATTTGATATGAAGCATCACACTTGGGGGAGATTTCAAAACTCAAGAAGTGGAGCAAGTGCTAGTGCTGGAAGCACTACGAAAAGGAGCTCAACATTTAATTTTCAGGATAGATATAAGAAAAAAAAATGATTCTGTACATGCTTGCAAAACTCATGAGTGCACAATACGTTCTCCTTTAAAAAAAGAAAAAAGCAAAGAGTGTTATAATGTCATACAAGAAGCATAATTAACAGAAACTCAGCATTTACCACAAGCTACGTTTGTACTTCTTGTGAGCACTCTCAGGAACAAACATGTTTTGGTAAATAACCAACTACCCTTCACTGGCTTGAAACATATACATACATACAGGAAACCTTTAAACCCTGAGAAGGAAGCATGGAGAAATAAGTGGTATCTTCGCGACTACAACCAGAAACAGCTATCTAAAGCCCTCAGTAAACCCTGAACCCCTCAGGGCTCCCCTCAGGGCTCCCCTCAGGGCTCCCCTCAGGGCTCCCCTCAGGGCTCCCCTCAGGGCTCCCCTCAGGGCTCCCCTCAGGGCTCCCCTCAGGGCTCCCCCCCTCCCCCCGCCCCTCACCTCCTTCCGCTTCTGCCCCGCCGCGCGCGGCCCGCCGCAGGCCGCCAGCAGCAGCAGCGCCAGCACCCCCAGTGCCGCCATCGCTGCCCCTCGCTCCCACCGGCGGCTCGGCCCCGCCCGGCCGCTTCCTATTGGCTACAGCGCCTGCCCGTGCCTGGCTGCCGGGTTTCGATTCCCTGACGCCGCTGTCAGTAGGGCTGCTGTTGGCCAATGGGAAGGAAGCAAGCTGGAGGCGTGTGATTGGCGGGCGGGCGGGCGAGGAGCGCTGAGGGGAGGGAGGGCGTCGCGACATGGCGGCGGCGGTCCCTCCGGGGTATCGTCGTGTCTTGTCGTGAGGCTGCCGTCAGACCCCGCGTCTCCTGCGTTAAACACCACAAAGCGTCGCCCTGCTACAGCGTGCTCGGGCTGCGTGGTGTGGGGTTTGTGTTCCGCCCGTAACTGTCCACCTCTCCCTCAAAAACCCCACAAAAGAAACACAGAATAAAACCACGAGGAGCTGGTTAGTGTATGAAAAATGGGGGGTAAAATTATTAAGTCGCTTGGCAAAACGGTCGGTGGGGTCTCAAACGCCTCCGGTATTCACGCTCTGTGTGTGTGTGCTCGGGGGCGTCTGCGGAACAGAACGCCGCTCTGGCGCAGCGAGCCAAATCTTTTTTTTTTTTTTTTTTTTTTTTTTTTTTTTTGCGCTAAAAACCTTCTCCCTTAGCTTTTTAGGTCTTCTAGGGATTCAAATTTGTGGAGGTAGACCGAAAAAAAGTTAGAAAAAAGTTGTGTCAGAAGTGGGATTCGAACCCACGCCTCCATACGGAGACCAGAATACCCAGCGTCGCGGGAAGGCGGGGATGCCTTGAGTCTGGCGCCTTAGACCACTCGGCCATCCTGACACTGCGACAGCAGCTGCCGCGCCGAGCCACTTAGTCCTTTCGTCACGGCTGCGCCTGCTCACTACCAACTCTCTTTCCTCTGTCTTTTCTTGAAAAAGCGTTTCTGAATCCGTACAGCGGAGAAGAAGAACCTCTGCCGTGGCTACAGCGCTCTCAACGCTGCGGCTCCGTGACAGCCAGGACGAGCTTTTCCCCCGCCTCCCCATGCCACACGGGGAGAACTACATTACCCAGCGTGCTCCGCTCGGCGGCGTTGCGCAGCTGCGGCACTTCCGGCGCGGCCATTTTGTTTTTCAGGGCTCACCAAGGGTAGCGGCGTCCCGCCAGCCGCGCTCCCCGGCACCATGTTCCCCGTGGCCAGGGCCGCTCTGAGCCTCGCCGGTAAGCAGGGGGCGGCTCTCCGGGGTGTAGCAGCGCTTGGGGACGGCCGGTTCCTCAGGTGTCTCTGTTGTTTCCTGCTGTCCCTGTCAGGGGTGGTCCTGAGCTGTCCCCGGGCTTGCTCTTCCCTGAAGGAAGGTTCCTGAGGGCAGGTGAGGGGCTACAGGCAGCTGTCAGCCCTTTGTCCTCTGCTGCTTTTATTTTTTTCCTTTCTTCCTCTCTTTTCTACCTCGTGGGTGTTTACTAGAACTGACCTTGGGTTCCCTTTCTCGCTGTTTTTCCTCCTTAATAATAACTAAAGGCACATAAAGGTCTTGTAATCTGCGTAGTGAGGTAGCAAAGCCCTGTCAGTGCTAAATGCTTAAACTCAAGGGCTAAGTAACCTCTTCGGTAGGGAATCACTAGTGTTACACCCAGTCCCCTTAAATGTGGGCCTGGTTCATCAGTACGTATGATGTGCTCAGTCCAAACAAATGTGCTTAGGGGTGTTTCTCTATGTTTAAGATTCTTTTGTCAGTTTAAAAAAAAAAACAAACAAAAAACCTTGTGTGGGCTCACTTCTTTTAATCTGGTGGTTTGATGCTTAAGTTTGTCTTCTCCTAAATAGGAGTGCCTTTTATACTGTACACTTGTATCCACCCGTCCTGTCACATGGAGAGATTCTCTTGTATTTAATCCTCTATTATTTACATCACGCAAAGGCCCCCAGGTATTTCCACTTCCTTCTTCACCTCCCTTCAAAAATCTTAAAGAGAATGAGAAAGGTGTTACCATTTCTGACACTTCATTTGATGGTGGGATTCATCCTGAAAATGCTTATATGAAGTACATGTACTAAAAATATGAACATAAATCTCAAACATATATACTGAAAATAAACGTCTAAGTACTAAAATTATGCCCTTAAAGAAATAGTCAAAACTGTAGTTGAACTTCTGCACTGAAGGTCTAGAGAAAATGTAAACGAAAAAGCTAACTTAAAGGATTTACTACCAGAAGCAGACTTCAGGAATACTTTTCTACAGAGAAACTGGGAGAGCTGAAATGAAATGCAAGAGTTTCTGTACATCCCATACGTTGCAGTCATTGCAAAGCTCTAAAGATTATTTCCTTGTTTTTTTTTGCCTTTCTGTTGGTGGGAGACAGTGATTGTAAATGGTTTGTATGCATATTTTTGTTGACTCATGTATTTTTAATTTAATTTTCCTTAGCTCGCCGCGTTCAGCATACTGCAGTAAGGCAAGCTCATCACAAACATGAGCCAAACTTCCATGACAAGTATGGAAACCTGGTACTGCTTGGTGGAGCTGCAGTTTTTGCTACTGTCTGGGGTTATGTAAGTTTTTTTTTTCACCATTGGGTTGTGATGTAGCTGTAAACTTGCAAGCTATTTTCAGAAGGGCTTACTTGTTACAAATATCGTAAGTGATCATAATTTTGGAGGTTTTTTTTTTTTTAAGTGAGCAGTAATGTGACGTGAAAGTTTTACTATTTCATCTTTTGATTTTGAATTCTTACACAAATTTCAATATCAGGCTATTCAATGATTTTTCAAACATAGAAACAAGTGTTCGTTATGTTGGTTGTCTAAGCTATTCAGGCAGAATTTTTAGCAGAACTTGCAGGTTATGGTGAAAATACAGTATGGATTATGTGCAAGAAATCCATTTTAGTGATGTGTTTTGACATCCCGGATTATTGGTTATATAGCTAGATATTTTGAAATAGAAAACTGAACCATTTAAGTAATGCTCAATATAAATATATTCCACTTGCTTTACTGAAAGGTGAATGAGATGTTCTGATACAAGAAATCTAAACGGAAAACAACAGAAATAGGCCCGTATCGGAACGTTTCTTTGCTTTCAGAGCTAATAGTCTGGATTTTTGTCCTCCTGCAGGTGTTTACACAAGCTGGAGTCGAGTGGGGCTTGTCGCCTGTTGGCAGAATCACTCCAAAGGAATGGAGGGAGTGACAGCCCCTGCTCGTAACGAACCGGTCCGAGCTTTCACTGAAATCCTGGCGGCATTTGTTCCCCAAGCACCACCTGTACCGTGGCATTCCTGCTCTAATAAACATACCTAGAAACCTGTGTGGCTCTCCGGGCTTCCCTTTGCGTTCGGTGTCGCTTTCCCGGAGCGGCAGCCCCCGCCCAGCGGCCGTGAGGCGGCGCGGCGCGGCCGTTACCGCCCCTCCTCGCTCGCTGCGCGCAGCGCGCGCTCAGCACCACGACCCCCCCGCCCCGGCAGCAGGGCAGCCACGTGACAGCGGCGCCTCTCCCGTCGCGTGACGCGGGTGGGAGGGGCGGGGCGGGGCCCCGAGCGGGGACGGGCGGAGCGCGCCCGCGCGTCGGGAGGCGGCGGGGGAGAGGCGGCTCCGCCGTTCTCCGTGAGGACGCTGAGGCGGGCGGCGGCTGGCGGCTGGCCCCGAACCGTGAGTAACCGCGTCCTCGGAGCCCCCGCGGCCTTCAGGATTTCTTCCCCGCTCCCTTTTTTCTCTTTTTTTTTCCCCCTTCTAAGTGGAGGCGCGCAGCCGGGTGTTGTGCCTTGTCACGTCGGCGCTGTCGGTGCCCAGCGACGGTTTTTCCGCTGTTTTCCCCGTTTTTTGCCATTAAAAACGCGGTGTAAATAGCCCAGGGGAGGGCAGAGCGTCGCCTGTGGGCCTTTGGAGTGAAATACCGCTGAGGTAAAGGGAGCGCAGCTTACCCGCAGCCACTCTGCGTTGCCTTCTGGAAGTCCCACCTAAATCCTGTCAGTGCAAGGCTGTAATGTTTGAAAATATTTCCTACAGCTGCTAAAGTGTACCTGACTGCTTGCTGCGTTGTGTCTGTGGGTGTAAATAGACCAATAAATACCGTACAAGTTAGGCGTGTGCATGAAGATGTGCTCTAAGCACCACCACCATTCAGTTAGAAGTTCAGAAATAGGTTGTATTTACCTCTGGAGAAGAGACACGGACCTTTCTTCCTTCCCAGGTGGTGAGCAGGGAGCGTAAAAGCCAGCATAACGTGTCATTTACAGGTTTTATTCTTACTTTCGCTTGCACGGTGTGTTCCGCATTCTTCTGCCTTGCGTTTTGAGACAGGAATGAGGAGCCTCAGCTGACCTCGTACAATGAGGGGGGCAAAATTATATTTTCTTCCTAATGCTTGTTACAATTCTTCCAGGGGGATTCCTGTGTTCTCTGGAAATCTGCTCTGAAGAGTTAGTGCAAGGACAGGAAGAAGTGAAAGGATTTGCGAAGAGTTTGTCTCAAGTATTATAAAATTCTCGTTAGAACCTAATGGAATGTTTTTTAATTTATGCTCTGTTTGTCTTTTTTTCATCTGTCTTGTATAGAAAAAAAGTTCCTTAGGGCAATTTCCATAGTCTGCTGACACAGCAGGAGTTGCTAAAGTCTTAAGCAGCACAAATTGCAACCTGCTTAGAGCCTCACGTCGCTGTCTGTGCGGGATGTTTATTACAGGCGTGCAGTTTCCCCTCTGATAAAGCATCACGTATATGGCCATACTTTCAAAAGTGACTATTTGCCTGTGAAAGTAGCAGAACCCCATTCTTGTCTGTCAGACCAGACCACCTGTAACCAGTATTTTCATAAGCTCGGCAGGGTCATAAACCTTTGTCTCTTTATGCTGTCCTTTGTTCTTTTTTTTCATGTTTTTGGAGACCTTTAGGGATGGGTACCTGTCTTCTGCTAAATGTGATTAGGACTCTTTCTTTTTGCTGTCAAAAAGAAAGCTATAAAGTAGGACTTAGCCATTTGGAAATTTAGTACAGTCCTAAATTAAATTTGACAGATTCTGTTCCTGGCATTTGTTTGTCTTTACCTAGCTTTTGCTGACATCTTCCAGCAGCAGCTATAAATTCAAAATATGTATGGAAAACTTTGGTGAAAACTAAGGTTGTACACTTGGAGAAGCACACAGTATTTCTGTTACTTATCCGTACTGATCCGTACTTCACGTACATGACGTGAAGCATGCTTGTGGTGCATGGTGAGTGCAGTGTTAGACTGAGATGCCTGGGTTAGCTCAGATAATAGAAGCTCGTAAGCATTTTTGGGGGTATAAGATGAGTGTCTGGGGTTTTACCAGTGCGGTAGCTGTACCACTTACCTTTTTTTTGGTAGCATGATGTTGTGACCGTCAACTTTGACTTTACCTAGACTTACTATGCTTCGAGATGCTTTACTTACAAAGACTGCTGTCAGCACGTCCAAGCAAATGATTTGTTGATGTGAATCCAAGTTTCTCAGTTGCCCTGTGTCTAATCACTGTTTAATTTTCCTTTCCCTTGGAAGAAGTTGTTATTAAAAATAGAAATTGTTTCTGTTGCCTCTTTCACTTAATAAAAACACTAAATGACTTTCTTGAAGAAAGTGGAATGCTTGGATTTTAACACAGGCAACCCCAGCGTTAAGCCTCAAATTGTCCCTGCAAGCACTTAGGTCCATTTCCAAAGATCCTTTCGGTTTTAGCTATCCTTGTGCACCGCCTGTTCTGTCGCTGGGTGCTGCAGCTCCGGGGTAACGTACGGTACTTGGTTCTGTGCTACTGCAGAGCCCGATTATTTCTAGGGCTCTGCTGCTTCATTGATGGTGTTAATACACGTGCAAGGAAGTACTATTGGTTTGTGTACTGCAAAACACAGGTGAAAGAGTACTGAAAGGATTAAAACAGCTAAAAGGGGAGTTTCTAAAGGTGTTAAGCTGTAAATAGTGCACTAGAGAATACAGTAAGCTGACAGATGCTTTCACAAAGTGTGTTCAAAGCCAAGGCTGAGATGAACTTCAGATGGTATTCCAGAAGAGCAGTAGTTGAAGCCTTGTGTTTTCTTGTGTTCTGAATATGTAGCTGTTAGACTAAGTGTGTGCAGAGGGGTCTTTGTGCTGCTTGTCTGCACTGCCAAATCCCTAACCGGTGATCAAGATGCTCTACAGGTGGAGCAATGCCCTGGTCTAGAATACAGCTGTCACTTCTCTCTAAACCAGGGGTGATCTATGACTTAGCATCTCACCCCAAAAATGTGTCTGTAACTGTCACGACCGAAAGGGTTACCTGGCCTGTGGGTCTGCAGGGATCTCAGAAGCGGGCTTATAGGATTTTGTGATGTACAAAGGCACAGGTTTATTTTCTCAAGGTTTCTGCTTATTACAGATTAGCACCAATCAGCACTAGCAAATACAATGATCAGTAAGGTGAATATATGGACAGATAATAAGCAATTACAGATATTACCACGATGCAAATAGATGTGTAGTAGATATTAAGAATATAACACTAATTAATAGCAGCAGCAATTAGAGGTAGTAGAAAGGCAATTAGGGGTAGTAAAAGTTCAGCGATATAATACCTACAGATACAGATTGGCTTTGTAGGTTCAACTAGCTTACCAGTTCTGTGACAATGAATACACTTAGGGGTTACAAAATTAGCAACACTATACTGATGACAGATTATGTACATACGTTACAAGACTCCTTACAAGACTTACAAGACTCCTGGTACCAAGAGCATCAAACCAGTCCCAGAAGTGGGGGAAGGAGGGGGGGGATAAAACTGACCTCAAAAAGGAATAATTAAGAAAAATGATAACAGAAGAGATGGTCCACAAGGAGTGGGAGCAAACAAATACTGGATGGAGTCCCGCATGGAAGTTGATCTGTGCCACAGAGCTGGGATCAGCCAGGGGTCCCCAGTGAAGGTGCAAGTTGTACAGGACGTCCTCTAGGAGAGACAAGTCTGTGCAGTAAGGAGAGGTCCCAGGGAGAGAGAGGCTCTGTTTTGGGTAGAAAGCAAGTCATTTTTACATTGCAGGGACGTAGGAGGTCATAGGCCACCTCCTAGAGCAGCCAGTAGATGCTTCTAACTTTTTTGTTGGTTTTGCCCTCATCGATGGTTCCTTGGGGATGCCATCTGCCTTGCTGTCGGGTAGTTATGAGGATCTTCAATATCAGCATATAAGATAGATATAGTCACCTAGAAGGCTTTTTAGAAAGCTTTTGATTTGTTGGTTGTTTCACCTACGAGCTACCAGAACCATAATTGTCCCTTCTACGTTGAATTTCTTTTGAGTGAGTGTGTGTGTGTGTATGTATATATACATATATATATATATATACACACACACACTGTAGCAAGAGTAAGGAAATGGGAAGTTCTATGTTCACCGTACTGCTGTAGCTCACAAAGAGTGCTGCATGCTGTCACGAGATCGTTTGACTTCTGCATCCATTTTCTTGTTGACTTGGTAAATATTAACGCATTTGAGGAGAAGGAGGTTTATATTGTCAATATTTATGTTGCTTGTCTGCAGATAGCCATAACTTAATGGTGTAGCAAAGTTTTCAGGCTGTTTAGTTGTGAATTTATCTCGAGTTAATGTTGTCAGAAGGAGGGAATCGTGACAAAAATACTTCTTTTAAGTTTCAGCCAAAGTATTTCTACAGGAAACACTCAAAGGGGAGATAGAATATTAGAAATGAATATAACCAAGTGGAATATTAGCACAGGGAAGAATGTGTTAGCTTGTCAATTTAACTTGTTATTGTCCTGGGGATTTTTGTACTTGCAACAAAGCGAATCAAAATCCCTGTTTGTCTGATATGCCTTTTTTTCCCCCCAGTAGAGAGCTTACGCATATGTCTTATAGCTCCAGTAGTGTTTCTTAATGAAAAGCTGGAGAACAAAAAGAAGAGAGAGAGTTTGATCCAACAGATAAATTCTGTGACGGAAGTTTTGGATTCAGTCCTAGCACTTTGGGGTCTTGAGGGGGGAAAAATGATTTTCCTCTTAAGCCTTTAAGCCTTGTGCATGTTTGAGTCACGGTTCTCTCCAGGAGTGGGTTTTCTCTGCCATGTTTATGCAGTGCTTAATGCCATGAGGCCCTGATCATCGGTCCTGGGAGAGCAGACTTGAAAAAGCCCAACCAAACACGCAGAAAACTCTCCCTGGGGCAGTGAAGGGAATGAAGCTCGGTTGGTTTTGATTTATTATTTAAATTCAAACGCAAGCAGATTGTGTTTTATTTTAAAGGAAAGATTGTGTCTATACAAAACATGCATATGAAATTTTATTGACATAATAGGATTTTAACATGCTTTATGGGCCTAACATGCTTATTCAGGTCCTGAATTACCACAATCAAATTATTTTCTTTCACTTCCGTAAATACCATCCATCATATTTGAAGTCGTGTTTCAAAATTTATTTGGTTAGATTAGGCCAGGGAGGCAGAAGGACTCTTTATTTCCCTTTCCACGTGCTGTCTTTTCAATGGGAAAACATGAGGCTGTGTAAAAACTGGTGGAGCTGACTGTATGTAACATGTCACATCCGTGGCAGATGATGGACTGGGGTGTCTCAGTTCTCTGGTTGCTGTGCTCACAAAACACTCTGCAAGTCAAGTACTTCTGGACACTTTACCTGTACTTTAGCCTTTTGGGAAGATTCATTACTGCCTGGAATTACAATTACGCCCTTGTTTGCCCTGTGGACTGAACCTTCCTTGTGGAAGAGCTGAAGTGTCAGTGAGGGCCATGTGATGAAATGAAAGCACATCTTTTAGTTAGCTTTACAGTCTTCTTAAAAAATATCTTGTGCCTCAGAGTATGCAGATGAGCCTGAGAAAGGGCTGGTCACATGAAGCTCTTAAACCACACTGCTCTCCCGATTCCCAGCTCCCTTGTGTGCTGTGTGACCCTGCTGCATTTCTGTAGGTGTGTAAATAATTATGGATAAATATTCCTGTGTTGCTAAGAATCCAGCTCTGGTAAGTTAGGCAAGAATTGAGATCTGTACCACCTCCTTGGGTAGGGATATCCCATTAGTGCTTCTCGTAGCACGAGTTACTGCTTTCTGCTGACTATGACATGATGGGGTGCCTCTAATGCAGTAACTTGCTGTCGCTGTTTTACCTTCTGAGGCAGCAGAACCCGATTAGCACCATCAGTGCAAGCGTTAATACAATGCTTTGGACCCATTTTAGCATTAATCAAGGCCCTCGTTGCCTGAGAGCTCTCTGGGTGCTCTTGGCAGCAGGACCACCGTGTGTGGAGCGTGTCCCCTGCGCTCCACGCGTGTGTCCGGAGGCAGGGCTGCAGTGGGAAGCAGCTTTGGGATGCTCATCCCCAGCTGCCCTCGGTCTCCAGTTCCACGTGCAGCCCTTGTGCTTCCCGACTTCCCCGTGCTGTGGCTGGAAGGGTGGAGTGTTAGTGTTGTAGGATGCGTCCAGAGCAGGTACTTCAATTATAAAGCAGCTCACCGAGGTGTGCAGAGTCCTGTGACTGCGAGGTTTTCTTCGTGCTTGCCAAACCTTCCTGCCTGCTAGCTGCTCTTACCAGGTTGGACATGGTGCTTAGGGACATGGTCTAGTGGGTGATGGTGGTGGTAGGGGGATGGTTGGACCAGATGATCTTGGAGGGCTTTTTCAACCTTAATGATTCTCTGATTAATGTATGCTAATTCCTATTTTCTCGTGCTTTACTGTGTAGTTCTTGAGCAAAGCTCCTGTTGCCCAACAGGACACGAGGGGTCATACTGGAGTTCAGGTCCCTTACCTGGTCGTTTGAGAGTTTTAGGGGATGCATCAGGGGGAAAAAATCAAGTGCTCAGACTATCTTTTACAACGTTTACATAATTAATTTATTTTTTTGACCTAGTAATTATGGTTAAGTTTTCCCACATGGTGGCTGACAATTTTGCAATGTGTTGCTGGCACTTTGCATAGAATGCATTTAAAGAAAAAAACAAACAAACATATTTCACCTGTTGGAAAATTCGCTGTAATTCAGAGGGTTGTGCTGTCTTCTTTATAAAGCTTCAGCATTTAGTTTTTGAGGTTTTAAGCATCAGTGAGGTCAACCTGGTTCTATAATGAAACATTGCAGTATTCATGTATGGTTTTCTAGTGTCTTAGAGCAAAACCAGAAACTTTCAGACCTTCTATAGCAGGGAGCAGTCGTGAAATGCCACCAGGGAGAGAGCAAATTAATTTTATTAAATGCTGCTCATACTTAGGGTAATCTAGTTTCCCAGACAAGTCCGCAGGGTAATAAACCAGTTAAGCGCGTGTTCAACTTTGGCTGTTGGGTTAGTCATCAGAATTTGGTATTGCTTTCACTGCAGTCAAACACTAAGCAGCTGACTGATTATTTTCCTAGTCATAAACCTCCCATGCAATGGAAAAAATAATGCAAAATTTCAAAGATGGAAAAAAATCTTAATCTCTTCTTTGTCCTCCTTCCTTCTCTGTTACTTAATTTATGCATTGGACAAACAAACTCACTTGCAGCAGCCATTATTTCTGCAGATTAATTTCATTTAGATTTAGTCATTTTTCCGCGCTTGTTTTTACAAGATAGAATAAGCGTGATAATCTGCAGAGGAGCAGAAATTAGACTTTCCTGAATGAGATTTGGAAAAAGTTGGATTTACTCCCTAGGACCAATTCCAGCATTCCTTGTTCTCACTAGCACAGGGTGATAACGAAGAGATACAGACGTGGACAAACACAGCAGGCGTCTGTCACTGTGCTTTCCGTGCCCTCCTCGATCGTTCTGACGTTCCAAGGCCTGGTGTCTCCTCCTTGCTTGCTTCTCCCAGCAGTTGGGTCACACACCACTGAGTCACAGCTTGCTGCATGTGATTAAAGGATCTTGATTGTAATACAAAGTGAATTATGAATGTCTGAATAATTTTCTCTTTGAGGATACACGGGAGCAAGTAGCTAAGTGCCTCCTTCCTGTTCAGTTGTGCTCAGCATCAGATTTTGATCAGGTTTTGGTATCTACTAGAGTACATCATCTGTTAAATTCCTGCATATTGTTTTGATTTTTACCTTTGAAATTATTTGGAGGGGGAAAAAAAGTCCTAATTCTTTTTTGGCCAACAGAAATGAGAAGACTTGAGTAGAATTTCACAATGGAGGCAAGATCCATAGTCATCGGCGTGGAGGGAATGACGTGCCATTCCTGTGTTCAGGCCATTGAACAGCACCTCGGGAAGAGGAATGGTGTCCATAACGTTAAAGTAAGTGGCACTACCCACTTGTTTTAAAGTATTGTTCTTGTACGCGAAGCCATGGTAAAGTGTGTACCAAGGGGGGAAAGTATGTGGGAATACTATATCCTGTACATTTCATGGGGAAGTGATCTTTGAGGTGTTTTACTGTATTTCTAGTACAAGCAAGAGAAAAACAAGTGCTTACTGTACTTCAGTGGGAGCTGAGTTGTCACCTGTTACTCCTTAAGTCACTTTCTGCCTCAGTTTAATACTATGAATTTCTATGCTTGATTCAGTGTTACAAAGTAATGAGAAAAGTAAAATAAAAATAAAATAATAATAATCAGGGCAGGATTATCTTAAATAAGATGAAGCGAATGCCCTAGAATTTACACTCATTTTAAAAAACAAGTTGTATTTGCCCCTTAAATTCAATAAGTATCAGTATTTTGCTCTCAAACCTCCAGGCCTTTTCTTCTACGCTGACAGTATACACAAGTCACTTGCACAGGTTCAAAGGCCTGAGGTGTCCAATTCATGATGAGTTGGTTGGCCACCATGAAGAATGCTGCTGTTTTGTGGTAGTAATGGAATAAAGGTAGTAGTAGTCCAGGGCTATCCCCTTCAGGCATGAGAAGTTCCCTTCCTTTTGTGTTGTCCGTTTAAGGAATGAGAGAGCAGCAGAGCCATAGTCTTGAACTTTTGACAGAGCTACTTGTTTTGCCCTTAATTCAGACTTCCTTAATCTGAGTTGATTTTAACCTCCTTTTTTTTAATGCTTTCTTGATGCAGAGGAGATATCAATGTCATTAATCTTTTTTTCTATCATGAGCAAAATGGTGGATTTTAGAATATTCCAGGGTGAGCCAACTGGTCCTAAAAAATACATCAGTCTATGGCAGTTTTCATAATGAAAACAATTTATAATCTGGGAGATTCCTTTTAGTCTTATGACCTAATTTGTGTAAGAAGGAGTAGTCCTAACAATTATGGCTGCAGAAAATTGCCATGTTTAATTACTGGGTATATAGATTATGAAATCCTGCTGTATCATTCTGTAGTAGTTGATTTTTACTCTACAGAAAATAATATTTTCCTGGTCTCTTCAAAAGTTGTTTCCATTTTAGTAGACATGTCAGAGATGAAATCTGTGCTTCCCAGAATCAGCTACGCTATCTTATTTGGGGGGCATGTGATTGTTGCCCGGAGCTCACTTCAGAGGGCTCATTGTGGTTAACCATTCTGCACAAAGACAAAGGTACACCACTTAGTAGAGTTACCTTTGCATGAAGTAGGAGTTCGTGTATGCTCACAGAAACTTTGGTGAACGACAGCAGTACTGACACGTTGTTTTTCATCTTCAAGTTTAATGGAGCTTTAATAAGACACGGGGCTGTTCTCTGACACCAGACACTTGGATCACTGAACGGGCTCTTAGAAACAGGGATTCCACTGTAACGACTTCTGTCATATGGGAATGTCACACAAATCCCTAGGTATTGGCAAACACGAGGTGAAACAAAGATTAAAATTGGCTTGTAAAGTAATACCCTCAAATAACCTGGCTTCAGAAGTCTTCTTTCCTTCCTTCCCAAAATTACTCTAGCAAAAGATGTAATTTCTACAAAGTTGCATTTTTGTTTCAGCTGATTTCTGAAGATGCGCAGATATGACTTGAGACAGTAAGAGGAGAGACTCTTAATTTAACATGTAGAAGTACATCCCATCGTGCTTTTTACATAAGGAGTGAAACAGTTTTGTAAATATAAAACCCTCAATAGTTTCTTTTTATGTTCTAAGGTAAATAACATCCCAAAACTGAATAATATTTCTAAAACTACTATTGGCAAGAAAATACATTAGAAAATCTTAGTCTGAGTAAAATAGCACAATAATACATTTCAAGAGATTATATTAGTAATTATCCACGTTGCAACATCAGAACTTCAACTTAGGGTTTTGTTTAGTTATTATGAATTAGGTCAGCAGGAGAGATGAATGTTGGATGGCCAATACAGACAAACAGCTGCATTTAGGTTATTTTGCTGCCAACGGTAATGAAACCAGTAAATGTCCATGTTCCTAATTCTGCTGAGGCCCATAATTGGGACAAAAATGAAGAAAGGTGGTTCTTAAAGTCATTTAACTGGTGTAATTTAATCACAGCTCTGGTCTTTAGGTTGTAGCTTTGCCCAAAGTAAAGATAAAATTGAATGATAATGTGTAGGGCCTCTGGCAGGCATTGGCTTTTGCTTTTGGACACTGCAGTAATTGTGTTTGATGTATCATCAGTTGGGAGCAAATTAAATTGAGGATATTTGTACCGTCAAATGTGAAAGGTTAGTACTAAATCAGGAAGTCTGTGGGTCACGAAAACGTACAGAGAGGAAAAACAGTTTTCATTGATGTTTGTCATGTATCTAATTTCAAAACTGAATCTTGCTCTGTTCAGTCTGCTGCGCTTTATTCCTCATAGCAAGGTAATAGCCTGTGCCTAAGACGCCAAGAATTATTGGACTCCTTTCACTGCTACTTAAATATGTGGGATTTTTCAAAGAGTGTTTTCCATCCTTGCAGCCTAAGGGTGATTACTTCTAACTGCAAAATTGTACAAGTGATTAGATTTTTTTTCTGTGGGCTCTTTTGCTTTTGATTGAATTACACTGACTAACTAAATTCAAGAGAGTTTGGCTCTGGAAGGTTCTTTTTTTTTTTTTTTCCCCATAAAATGCATTGATGCTGTCTGGATATCATAAGTTAAAAAAAAAAAAAAAGACCAGAGAGACTCTTTGTAAAGGATTCTGAAACTTTTTTGGGGAAAAACAATTCTGCGTTGTGTCTAGCCATGTTGTTTCACAGATGAGATGAAGTTACTGTATGGTGGCCATTGGTATGGCCTTACTCTTCAAGGTAGGTAGTCATGGATAAAATGCTACAAACAATACTGGAAAAGTACTCCTAATGTCTGCAAATAAAAGCTATTCATAATCCCATGCAGGGTTTTACTTCCTATGTCTTAATATTGCAGTTTGCTAAATTGGTTGGTTCTTTTTTTTTTTTTTTCCTTTGCAAGGTATCTCTAGAGGATAAAAATGCCATCATTATTTATGACTCAAAGCTACAGACTCCAGCAACACTACAGGAAGCAATATGTGACATGGGGTTTGATGCTACATCAGCTGGTTCAGACCCACAACCTGTTTTACCTGACACTATTTTTCTTACTATTCCTGCTCAGTCAGCTCTAACATCTAAAGAGATTCGTAGTACACTACTGAAGAACAAAGGTATCCTGGATGTTAAAATGTCCTCTGACCAAAAATCTGCAGTGGTGACTTTCCTTTCTTCCATTATAAATGGCAAGCAGATTATCCAGATGGTCCCAGGAGTAGACTTAAATATTTCAGCACCAGAAGTGACTCCAGGAACATGTGAAGATTCCAGCTGGTCTCAAGCAAGTAGCGTTTTGTTGCGCCTGAAAGTGGAGGGGATGACCTGTCATTCCTGCACCAGCACTATTGAAGGGAAGGTTGGCAAATTGCAAGGAATTCAGCGGATTAAAGGTAAAAACTTACATATCTCCTCTCATGGCAATGTGGAGGTGCTTTGGATTTATATTAGTTTAATACAACAATTACTCTTTGTGGTACCTGATATGTATCTAAATGTTAATTTGGGCTAGCAGTAAAGAAGGAGGCGTAAACTGTGGTGAGGCTCTTGCTGTTACATGTGTGACAGCATTCAGTGATTGCTTTTTTTTTTTTTTTTTTGGTATTTTGGTAGGGAGGTTGGAGTAGTAGAGTTCCATAACTTCATTTTTCAGTTTTAGAAATCTCTAATACCAGGTCTCTCTTTGTATTGTAATTAATGTTAGTTTATATTTTCTTTTCAATTAAAAATTAATATTTTTATGTATGTGATTGTATCCAAAAGGTAAGATGCAATAGGCCCTGGATAAAAGGATGTATTTAGTAAGAAACAGTAATGTTGTTTGTGAAAGTCCTGGGAAAAGAGCAAAAATTGAGAAAAAAAGGTATTTGAGAACTGTTTTATTGTCTAGACAATAAATGGTTGCACTAAATTACACTGAGATTTTCCCAAGCCACTTAAACCTCTGTTACATTGCAGTTAAGTTTCTGAGCGTTTGAAGCGTTCTCGGAAGTCTTTGACAAGATCTGTTGCTCTTAGGGCAACATGCTTGTTATACTTAGGGCAGTAATGCACGCTTATTTTTGCTGTTTAATTTTCAGTGTCCTTGGACAATCAGGAAGCTGTTGTCGTGTATCAGCCTCATCTAATTACAGCAGAAGAGATAAAATGTCAAATTGAAGCTGTGGGCTTCACAGCATCTTTCAAAAAGCAGCCTAGGCCCCTCAAACTCAGTGCTATTGACCTGGAAAGGTTGAAGAATACTCAGACCAAAGGCTCTGAGACAACATCACTGAAAGAAAACTCCAAGAATGTGAACGATACGAAGACCGTTGTCTTCAAAATTGATGGCATGCACTGCAACTCGTGTGTCTTCAATATTCAGAGTACCATATCAGCACTCCCGTCAGTAACAAATATAGTTGTTTCATTAGAGAAGAAATCTGCCATTGTAAGCTATAACCCAAACTTAATTAGTGTAGAGGTACTGAGAAAAGCCGTAGAGGCAGTGTCTCCAGAGACGTTTAAAGTCAGTCTTCCTGACCAATATGAACATGCAGCGCTTCTTTCTGCGCTGGCATCTCCACTGAAGTCTCCTCACACAGCTTTGAAGGATGCTACCCAGCCACTTACTCAAGTTGTTGTGATAAATATTGAGGGAATGACTTGTAATTCTTGCGTGCAGTCTATTGAGGGAGTCATATCCCAAAAGGCAGGTGTAAAATCTATTAATGTCTCTCTGGCAAATAGTAATGGGACTATAGAATATGACCCTCTGCAAACAAGCCCAGAAGACTTGAGATCCTCAATAGAGGATATGGGATTTGATGCATCTTTATCAGGTAAAACGTTTAAGCTTAAAAAGATTATGCAATTCTGTTTGAGATTTGGTACCACCCAAGATGAGATTTATCAGTTTACACATTATACTTCCTGCATGTCAAGAGAAGCTTTATATTTTCACTGTCAATGAGATAGTTAAGTAAATCTGTAGCACTTCCTTTAAGACATTAGATTAATTAAAAAGTACTGAGATATATGGAAATATAAATACATCCTGTAAGTATTGATATTCAAATGGTGCTTCAATTTGCCACTGTTTAATGTTTATGGAATGAATGTAGAAAGTAAATGGAGCTTTGATAGCTGCTAAGAATGATAATTCGCTGCTAAAGAAACTTCGTGGCAGCAATCTACTAGAGATTTAACTTGTGTGAAGTAACTGAGAGGTTGTTTAACCAGACTCAGGCATGGCTGAGGAGTGACAAGAATCTGTAGAGTGTGGATATCACCGAGGAAGTTAAAATTATGCTTACCATGATGTCTGGTACACTGAAAGTAATTGTGCAATGGGAACAGATGGCTAGGTAGTGGTGTCCAGAATATTTACAGAGAACACAGATCAACATTAATGGGAAGAGGCTTCTCAAGGGAATGCGGAGGCTCCATTTCTTATTTGCTAAGATTAAATTTAATACAGCAGGTGAAATATTTTATGTCAATAACTGAAGCAGTGAAGTCAGGTGCTCATATTTAATCCCTTTTATACTGCTCCTGCCTAAACATAGCTTGTCCTGAATTGCTGGAAGAAGCAGCGATCTGTGGCTTGAGGTCCCTTCTCAAAGGTCAAAAACATTGACTTTGCTTGCAAAACATTCATTTGTTTTGTACCCCAGGTAAAGTCAACAAATTTGCATGTAAAACTAAGGTTGTAAGGCAGAGGCTTAGCTTCCGACCTGCCAAAGAGGACAGAGGATGTACAACAGGACAGATGAATATAATGAGGAAAAGGAAAAGAAAAATTGTAACAAAACAATCAGATAGAAAGTTTATCAGAGGCCTAACCATTGTTGCTTCAGTAAGCAAAAGAAAGCAGACTTATTCCTGTGCTCGAGAGCCTTAATAAGGCACGTACAATTACTGCTTCTTGGTCTGCAAATTTACAGCAACGTGTATTAATGCCAGGTCATAGCTCATTGCAGTGTCTATTCGTGGTGTCATGAATTTCAATCTCTTCCTCAGCAAAGACAGAACTCCCTGTGGGGATAACTCAACCCTCA
The DNA here is from genome assembly GCF_040182565.1 of Anser cygnoides. NCBI lineage: Eukaryota > Metazoa > Chordata > Aves > Anseriformes > Anatidae > Anser > Anser cygnoides. The sequence continues at coordinate 4,358,232 of NC_089885.1, read as the reverse complement.
CCTGAAGAGCAGCTGGCATCTCACAGAACTGAGCCTACCTCCAAATTGTCACCAAACCATGCTGCTAAACAAGAGGCAAAGAGCGTATCCAAGTGCTATGTCCAAGTCACAGGAATGACATGTGCTTCATGTGTAGCCAACATTGAGAGGAATTTGAGAAGAGAAGATGGTAAGATATATATCAGTGTAACCTGTTAAATTTCTGAGCTTTTCTTTTAGAGAATCCATCTAGCTTATGTGTACTGTTTTTAATTAGTGGGTTGTTAAGAGAAGTACCGTTGCTGGTACTTCATGAGGGAGAACATAAGTTGACTTACAGTTGGTTTGTAGGATGAAAAGAGAATGTAATTCTTGCTGCTTTGTTGGCGTGCTGGCTGGAGACTGCCCTTGCAAAAGCAGGAGTTGAGGTTCTCTGAAGAGAATATATAGAGATCAAATATGGATCCTCATGAAACTAAACTAAATCTCTTCAACTGGAGTGATTTACCCAGGTCTGCAACTTAAAGGCAGAAGTGTACACATCTGTATCAGAAACAGAGCTATTGGAGAATGACAGTATTAGTATGGATTAAAGAGATGTAAGGTAACTTTAGCTCCGCAAGTCAGGACAATGATGTCTATATTTCTGTCAGAGTGATGATTTTATTTGCAGGAACAAATAGTTGCATAACTATAATGAAGGGTTATTATTATAGACTGTGTTTAATTATTATAATGAAGATGGACATATTCCAAGTTAACTTGGAATTTTATTTCTTCATTCTAAAAGCTTTTTGTACTTTCCTTTTAACTCAGTGTACAGTAGGATTGCATATTGTTAGATCTACCCTTTCTGAAACATGTTCACTCAAGTTCTTAAAGAAAGGGTTTTTAGAAATTCTAGAATTAGATCAAAATAATATGCCAGAGTCTATTTTAGAAGTGGTTTTTGAAGTCAAAATGGTCATCTTTTCATACAAAGTAAATTGAATGTTTGTAATGAGACAGATGGTAAACATGAATTGCATGTTTTTCTCCTGGAGTAATATATTAATTCTTCATGCTTGCACTCCCAAGCTTTTGTTACACTGCTTATACATCTTCCAAAAATGCTTGTTTTTGTTTTTATGTGCCTATAATGTGGTAGGTTTCTCAGTTTCATTGCACTGCTATTGTGCTGTCACATTGTCATTAAGTGTTTTTCTTAAACATGAACTGCTATTTGTACATTTTGTTTTCTAGGAATACATTCAATACTTGTTGCCCTAATGGCAGGAAAGGCAGAAGTGAGGTATAATCCTGCTGTCATACACCCTTCGGCTATTGCAGAGCTCATACGAGAACTGGGATTTGGAGCTACTGTGATGGAAAACTCTGGTGAAGGAGATGGAATTCTGGATCTTGTTGTAAGCTAGTAATTAAAAACAACCACCCCTGTCTTTATTTTATCTATTGTACTTGCTTTTGGGGGATTATTTTGCATATGGCAGGATTTTCTGTGATTTTTTCTTTATTTTTTTTGGAGCGGAGTCTAGCTTAGTGTTCCAGCTCTCAGCATGAAGAGACAGCAGAGGTTCATCAGAGCTTAAAACGTTGTGTTCTGCGCCATGCTTCCCCTGTAGGGCTTTCATCCTTCACAAGTGAGCTCCATCTCACTGCTTCAGACCCCAACCATAGGCAATAAATAGTTCGGGATGGTCATAACAACACTTTCTTTTCCCATTTCGTATGATACATTAACCTTTGGTTTCGATAACCATAGGGAACCTTTATTTTACAGGTGAGAGGAATGGCATCTGCTTCTTGTGTGCACAAAATAGAATCTACCCTCATGAAGACTAATGGTGTTTTATACTGCTCAGTAGCTCTTGCAACCAACAAAGCACACATCAAATACGATCCTGAGATTATAGGTCCTCGAGATGTGATACAAGTGATAAAGGTAAGTTTCATGAAGGCAACAAGTCTAATAAAATATGAAGTGTCCTTTGAAGCATTACATACCCCACAGCAGAAGGGAAGAAGGCTATTAAAGGAAAAAAAATTGTCTCATCCATCATTATCTTGCTCTCAGGTTTCTGCAGATAATGTGTGTGTTCTGGCTGAAAAGCAATGATCTGTAGTGACTTTGTCCAAGTGTTTAAAGAGAGACTGGGAAAGCTAGGCTATGGTAGAATTGAAGATAAGTCAATAGGTTGCCAAAAAGTAAAGCCCATCCTTGAGTACTGTAGCAAAGGAAAGATTACATAACTTTCTTGGTATTCTCCCTAAATTTTTATACTTCTGTGCTTCAGGATTAACCATTTTGGAAAGCCACATTTTAGAGTACCTTTTGAACGTTCTAGAAAAGTTGATTTCTACATCAGACTATTACTTTTTGGGTTAACTTGTGCAGAGAGAAAAGCAATTGTATCAGAAATGTTAACAAAACAAATCAATTGCAAGGCTGGCAAAATCAGTAATCGGTCCATAAATTTATAGGAGTGCAAGTTGTCTTTACAAATCAACTGTTCTCTTTTAATTTTTGTTCTTTTTTTTTTCCCTGTAGGATTTAGGTTTCACGACTACTTTAGTCAGAAAAGATAGATCTGCTAGTCACCTAGATCATAAACGTGAAATAAGGCAGTAAGTATTCCTGGACATATTTAGATTCTATATAAGCATCTTGTAAACGTCTTTGATTACTCTTTTTAATGTTTTGTCTTTTAATCAATAGTAAAATTTATGGATTTTTTTATTAGTTTGTGCAGACTTGCTAGCTAAAATGTTACTCAGCACTCGCCTGCAAAACAAATAATTTTTTTTTAAATTTGAGGTGGAGAAGGGCTTTTTTTGTGAGCCTGGCTTTCTGTATTCCTGTCATGGTGATGATGATTTACATGATGGTTAAGGACAGTCAACTCTCGGATGCTCGCGCACATCACAACATGAGTGATGAGGAAATGGAGGCCATTCACTCCTCTATGTTCCTGGAACGCCAGCTCCTGCCAGGATTGTCTGTTATGAATTTTCTGTCATTTTTACTCTGTGTCCCTGTACAGGTAAGTGAGAACGTGGCAGCTCTGAGTTTGGTGGGGTGAGACAATCAAAGTGGAAGACAACAAAGAAATTAAATTTGGCAAGTGACCGTAAATCTGCTGCTTCAAATTGTTTTTGAGGCTGTTAGATGCTAACACTGCCGCTAAAATATGCGGTGCTAGGTACTGTTTTGGGCAGGGCAGTCAATGTGTAGGTGCTGTGCAGTCAGAGCATCAGAGGCAGCTTGCCTAGCTCTAGCTGGTGGGCATGGTGAGATGACCTAAGAATACTGAGGTGAAGATACAGCTCTCACCTAATGCTAGGACTTCAGTAGGTGATGGAGAAAGCAAATGACAAAAAAAAAAAAAAAAAGGATGTCTTCCTCTCAGGGAAAAACTGCTGCTGTCTGTTGGAAGCGCACAGAATATAACTGGTACTGTTACTGTTACAGATGTTTGGAGGCTGGCACTTCTATATACAGGCATACAAAGCACTGAAGCACAAAACTGCAAACATGGATGTGCTCATTGTTCTGGCAACCTCCATTGCGTTCGTCTACTCATTTGTTATTCTTCTAGTTGCAATGGCTGAGAAAGCAAAAGTAAACCCCGTGACTTTCTTTGACACGCCTCCCATGCTGCTTGCGTTCATCTCGTTGGGCCGGTGGCTAGAGCACGTCGCAAAGGTAAGGAAAATAAAAATACTTGTGATGTGTTGGTCAAAATGAATGTAGCGGTGGAAATTTTATTTCAGACAGGTTGCACTAGTAAAATATAGTAAAATAGGTTTAGTAAACTAGGTATGTTCTTGACATCTTCACTGAATGGAAAGCATCATATTTGCAAACTATAAGACACTGAGTATCATTTCTGAATGTTTTATACTTTAAAAATCAGATGAAAAAGCTTTCCTAGATTCTTCTGACCTTATTTGTTATAAAATCATCTACAATAACTGAAGTAGTAAAAATATGAAATGATTTAATATAAATCTGTTTGCAGGAAGTATTTTCTTAACAAAGTACATCACAACATATCCGGTTGTCATTTACCCTGTGATTTTTTTCCAATACCATAGTCAGAAAAATAAGGAATTTCTTATTCTAGGGTAAAACATCAGAAGCACTGGCTAGACTAATTTCATTACAAGCTACTGAAGCAACTATTGTTACCTTGGGCCCTGATAACGTTCTCTTAAGGTATCTTACTTTGTCATTTGCTTTTTCTGATGTTCCTTTTCTGTTGTTAATATTAGTAATTCACATACAAATGTTATCAGTCTGTAGAACTATGAAGAAAATAACTTCAGATTTTGCTGGCAGATACGTAAGATGTAAATGTTAAAATTAAGAAAAATTAATCCTATTCCAATTTGTTTTATTGGAATCGTGCTAATTTTTGCTAAGATAAGGAATGTAGTGGATTTTCTCATCTGGGAAGTAAATAAAAATATGATAAGCTTAGTGCTCTATAAAATGGCCTTTGTATAAGTTAACAATGTTAACTGGTGGGATTATGCTTTGTGTATAGTGACAACTGCTTTTGCCTGGATAACTTCGGTTAACAGTCTCTTGTTTAAAAACTCTAGTGAAGAGCAAGTTGACGTTGAACTGGTTCAGCGAGGTGATATTGTCAAAGTGGTGCCAGGAGGCAAATTCCCAGTGGACGGTCGTGTTATTGAAGGACACTCAATGGTAGATGAATCTCTTATCACAGGTGAGCCTGCATTTTTTTTTTTCAAGTATGAACATGTTCTTCTTTGCTTTTAAATAAATCTGAAGAGAAGTTGAAACTGATGTTCTTTCATTTTTTTTACCTGTATGTTAGGAGTTGGTAGTTGTTAAAAACATCAGCAAAAAAGCTCCTCCAGCATCTGTTGTTGACTTTTCCTTAGGTGAAGCGATGCCTGTGACTAAAAAACCTGGCAATACAGTTATTGCAGGTTCTATTAATCAGAATGGATCACTGCTGATTTCAGCAACCCATGTCGGAGCTGATACAACTCTTTCACAGATTGTTAAACTCGTGGAGGAGGCGCAGACCTCAAAGGTAGAGTAGTATCAACTTAAGCATTTGAGTCTCGTCTTACTTAGGCATCAGTGTACCAAATAATTTGCAAAGTGGTTAAGATTGCAGCTGCAATTCAAATCTCAACATAATGAAGTTCTTTTGCTGAACAAGGACTTCGATATGGTCCACTGTTCCAAATCTCGTCATCTTATTGAGTAAAATGTAATTATAAAGTGTGGTATGCCAAATGTGCTGAAAACAGAAGGTGTGATTATATCTATGTCTGAAGGCATAGAAGAGAATAAGCGTGATGTTGCTGAAGCTAACACTCATTTCTTCTTCCTAGGCTCCTATTCAGCAATTTGCAGACAAACTTAGTGGCTACTTCGTGCCTTTTATTGTGGCTGTTTCTGTGGTTACCCTTTTTGCCTGGATTATAATTGGATTTGTGGATTTTGAAATAGTAGAAAAATACTTCATGGTAAGTAAATCTCGTTAAACACCTTCTGAAATATTTCAAAAGTAATTAGTCTGCAAATGTATTAGGTTGCAACAGCTCCATTTTTGGATTATCCTTGGAGGCAGTTCCTGGGGGGGAGAACAACCCATATGAAATGATTATATTTTTCAGCTATATATTACACTGCAGAACCATTCTTACATTTCTACTTAAAGAGAGTTTGTAGTAATTAATCAACTCCTGAAAGTTAGTTTTAAAAAGGAAGAACAGAAAAAAGCACAAATACTAACCCTTGAAATTTCCCAATTTCCATTCCTTTTCTGTTGGGAAAAGAAATGCTTTGTGTCACAAGTTTCAATTCTTATTCTATTTTTCTTAGTATATCTTTGTGTAAATTCACCTTTGAAATCAGTGAAATTCATATACCTTACAGATGCCAGAGGAGGATCAAAATCTTAATTTGTACTTTGTGGTTGCTTAGATCTCAGGTTTCTTGGTGGACTAGTATTTCTCGTTAGAATTTATGAGTTGCAGGAGAGCAATCTTCATATCTTTGCTATTGCATATGACATAGAGTGTAGTACCCTATATAAGGAAAAGTCCTATAATAAAACAAACCATGGGTATATGCAGTATAGAGCACAATTTATTCACTGGTCATTAATTTTGTCATTAATCATAGCTTTGGCATATTTTTCCTGTGCTTTACTTTTTAATTCTAATTCTTTAATTTGCATGTTTGCATTTCTTTTTTTTACATCAAAGGCAATGTGTAGTTGAATTCCTTGTTTTCCTTGTTTTATTTTGTCACTAAAATGAATTTCTGTCACTAGGGTTACAATAAGAGCATTTCTGCAGCAGAGGTGATAATCCGCTTTGCTTTCCAAGCCTCTATCACAGTCCTGTGTATCGCGTGCCCCTGTTCCCTGGGATTAGCCACCCCAACAGCTGTGATGGTTGGTACTGGTGTAGGAGCCCAGAATGGCATACTGATTAAAGGAGGAGAACCATTAGAGATGGCCCATAAGGTAAGAAATGTGGGTTAATTTTACAAGAACTCCAAGGGCGGGTATCAGGAGCATTTTGCTAATTCCTGTCTGAGCAGATCATTGCATGTTTGTGAGTGGCATATTAGTAAGCTGGGTTAAAAGTGGGGTACTCTGAGGAAAATATACATTAAAGCTTTGTTCATTGAATGAAATCTTCCTGTTTTACTGCAGGTAAAGGTGGTTGTATTTGACAAAACGGGTACGATTACTCATGGGACTCCCGAAGTGACGCGTGTGAAATACCTAGTAGAGAGTAACTGGATGCCACATAATAAAATGCTGGCCATCGTGGGAACTGCAGAGAGTAACAGCGAACATCCTCTTGGAGTAGCAATAACAAAGTACTGCAAAAAGGTAAATTGTGTAGGAAAAGACATTTGTATTACAGAAGAACTTCTGCGTTACTTAATGTGTCTGAATAGACTGGCATCATTTAGAAAGTAATCGATGTATTCAAATGGAAAGCTGGAAAATTTTGAGGCCACTTCAGTCTTCTTTTTGCTACCACTTTCTTTAGGAACTGGACTCAGAAACCCTTGGGACATGTACAGATTTTCAGGTAGTTCCAGGCTGTGGCATTAGCTGTAAAGTCACCAATATTGAAGCACTGCTCTACAGGAAAAATAAAATGGTTGAAGAAAACAATGTTAAAAACGTGACACTTGTGAAGCTTGAGGAGAATGTGGAGGAATCAATGCAGCCTGCTTTGATTATCGATGCTGATTTACCAAGTAAGCTAACTCCACTTTATAGAATAAAATGGATAGCAAGATGGACTTACGTTTTTGGTCTTAGTCAGGAGCCTTAAGAATGAGAGCATTTTTTTCAGCCCTGTAGAACTGGGCTTGCATCAAGGCACATATGAAATAGAGGCGGTAATTTATTTATTTCATGCTCACGCATCACCTGGAACATTTGGATAAAAACATTTATGTTGGTATAAATACAACTGGAAGTTGTTAAATGTGGAGCTGAAAAACCATATAGGAGTTTTCTCTTAGCTGTCTATTTTGCTTCATCCCAAGTCACTATTTGCTAGCCAAAATCACGTATGTTTACACATTTCACTGGTTTTCAATCAAGAGCAGTTCACTGTTAGATCTTTCAACTATATTAGGATGTTAAATTAAAGGCACTGATAAAGGGACTTTGTCTTTTATTGTCTCTTGATCTGTGATTCTTGGTCTACTGAAGTGGTAACTACCTATTACTGAAGAAATGTCAGTACTGTTCTTTTCATGAACACATGAAAAGATTGGCTTGGCAAAAAAGAAAATCTCTCTCAATATTGATTAGACTCCTTAATGATATTTCAGTGCATACCGAGAGAGCTGGATAGGATTAGCTGGAGGGAAACTTGCTAGTTATCTATATGATGACAAGACTTGTTCTTCCTTCAGCTACAGTGACGTCTCAAAAATATTCCGTTCTCATTGGGAACCGGGAATGGATGAACAGAAATGGACTTCTTGTTAAAAACGAAGTTGATAAAGCCATGATTGAGCATGAGAGGAAAGGTCGCACAGCAGTTCTTACAGCTATTGATGGTAAGTTCATTGCTGTCTCTTCATTCAGAGGTGACTTGTCACCACTTAAATAGAAACTGGTAAGTACCAATGCCTTAGCAGTTACACCTGAAGTAGACTGATGGGGTGGAGAGACATGAAGTACTAAAGCTTTGTTACACTGTCTTACAGGAGAAAATGTCACTTTCTTCTTCCCCCAAAAGAAATGAACAGTATTTATTACTAACTCCTGCTTTGTGTTTTTAGGAGTGCTTTGTGGCTTGATAGCTATTGCTGATACTGTGAAACCAGAAGCTGAGCTGGCAGTCTACACTTTGAAGAGTATGGGATTAGAAGTTGTTCTAATGACTGGTGACAACAGCAAGACAGCACGATCTATTGCCTCTCAGGTAAGCTGTTCTGCGTGTGTTTGGGTTTGAAGCTTGCCACAACACATTCACAGAAAGGATGTTGTCATGCTGATAATGCTTGTGGCTAGTATAGAACTGGTCTATGGTGAAAAATGCTAACATAAAGCTCAGAATAAGAGGGTAACTAAAGAAGCCTTTTTGAGTAGGTGCAGTGTCAACTTTGAAATCAGAGCTGTTTTCATATTAGGGTTTGGTCTTTAGACTCAAGAGCATAATGTGGGTTTTGGCTTTCATAATTGCATTATTAGAAGCAGAAACTTTGATAGCTAGTAGGAAAGCTACTCCTGTGTTCTCTCTCTCTCTACCCCTCCGCATAGGTTGGCATCTCCAAAGTGTTTGCAGAGGTTCTTCCCTCCCACAAAGTAGCCAAAGTGAAACAGCTACAAGATGAAGGAAAGCGGGTGGCCATGGTTGGAGATGGTATCAATGACTCCCCTGCACTTGCTATGGCTAATGTGGGAATTGCTATTGGCACGGGTACTGATGTAGCCATCGAGGCAGCTGATGTGGTTCTAATTAAGGTAAGAAAGAAGAATGTTTCTTGAAAATGAGATGATGTCTTGAGTGATTCAGACCATTGCTGAGGTGTAGTACCTTCATAAGCCAGTACAACTGGAGATTGTCTTTGTCTTGCTTGTTTAGTAGTGGTACGTGACCTGTAAAGGAAGCTTTTCCCATTTTCTTGCTCCTACAAATTCAGGGGTAATTCAAATTTGAGAGTTGGCAAAGGAGGAAAAAAATGGGGTGACCTTTGGTAAACGTAAATCATATTTAAGGAACATATCAGAATATCTGTAAGGTTACAGTCACTTCTTCGTGTGTATCAACAATACCTTGACAGGAACTGTGTTGTCTAGACCTGTGCCCTACGGATAGCGCTGTATACATTGTTTGGGTTATGGTGGCATCTGAAATAAGGCTGGTGCTCATTGTATGGGCTCTATGCAGATGAAATAGAGCAACTTACAGAATACTTATTACATGTAGTCTGTTGTGTCCGGTGTATGGTAGTTAGCTTTAAAAGGGGGGTATGTTGACATTATGTGTATGCTTTTTATCTCTGACTTCTCCTATAAACATTAATTTCCAGGATGACTTAATGGATGTGGTAGCAAGTATAGATTTGTCAAGGAAGACTGTCAAAAGGATCCGGATCAACTTTGTCTTTGCTCTAATTTATAATCTCATTGGAGTTCCCATAGCTGCTGGTACGTGAATGTTTTCCTGTGGTAATAAAACTGTGCTTAGCCAATAGCTTACATGGATTTACTATTGTATGGAAGAGTATCCATTTTCTTTATTTCTGATAGACGTTAAGAGCAGAGCTCTTATACCACTGCAACCTCTGCAGGCAATTTGTGCACTGTCATCTGCCACATTACAGCTGCTGTGGATATGCTCAGCACATCAAAATGACTGTAAGATAAACTGTTTATTAAATGAACTTGATCCCACAAACAAGCAGTTTACTGCAAGGCTGGCAAGACATGCCTACCTATGAATTTTCAGATTATATGTGACATGGTCAGCTGTATTCACATGTGGGTTCTGCGCGAGAGGGGACATAAATATTTGCATTGAATATTTGTTATTTAATACTAGACTAAAATCATTTAGTAACATAATAGAAATGGAACGAAATTAGAAAGTCCTCATGAAGTTTTGTGTTTTTACATAAGGCGTTGGATTCATATATGAAGAATGCTGTGTTCCTGCTCTAAACTCATTATTTTCTTTTTCTAGGTGTGTTCCTGCCCATTGGTCTGGTTTTGCAACCTTGGATGGGATCTGCAGCAATGGCTGCCTCCTCTGTCTCTGTTGTGCTTTCTTCTTTGCTGTTGAAGATGTGAGTATGAAAAACTTATTTGTTATTTGTAACTTGGATTTGAAGCTCAGGTCTTTTCCTTTAAGTGGCAGAAAATGAGTGTGAGGCTGTGACAGATTTTGAAACTTTTTGGAGAACAATTTGGGCAAGTCTGTGCTTGGCAGTGGTTGATTCTTGCTTGAGAAGAGGAGTCAGCCCATAATACTTCAGAAGGTAGTATTTAAAAATTAAGAGAAACGTAGAACTCAAAAGTGTGTTCAAAATTTCAAATTCCTTAGTGCCCTTTGTATATTTCTGAGAAATCTTGTCTGAACATGCTGACTGCTGAAAAGTGAGGCTTCTAAGACAACGCAGCTGTACACTCTGCACAAGCACTGAGGACCAGTGATAAACCAAGCTGCACTTGTCAATGAAGAATTTGTTTCCTTACTTCACAGTTAGGAGCAGTGTAGCACTGAGGTAGGAATGGTATCTTTTGCTGTCCAGTTAACACACTTGGTTTCAGAGGAAGCAGAGCAGAATACCTGGTAAATGTTAGCAGATACACTTTGCTGTTACATGTTTTGCAGATGCTCAGTACCACTAAAGCAGTTAAATGCTGGGTGATACTTGTCTGCTTTACCTATTCTTCTGCATCCTGGCCCAAAAGCACAGAATCAGCTTCTGGTTGTATGGTAGACTCACAAAGTCTGAGACTTCAGTCACTGTATAATGGATCATGTTATAAATGTCTCTGGCTTCCGCGTGATTATAGCACATAAAGGCTAGCTTCTTTCCATATTTTAGTGTACTTCATCCTGAGACACATTGTCCTCTTTTTTTTTTTTTTTTTTCCCCCTTCCTATAGGTACCAGAAACCAAGTTCTGAGAAACTCGAGTTCCGGGCCCGTGGCCAAATGAAGCACAAGAGCCCATCAGAAATCAGTGTCCATATCGGAATTGATGAGACCGGCACAAACTGTCGTAAACTGAGCTTAATGGATCGCATCATCAATTACAGTAGAGCCTCCATAAATTCTCTCTTTTCAGACAAGCGTTCAGTGAATAGCATAGTTCTTAATGAACCAGATAAGCATTCATTGTTGGTGGGAGATTTTGGAGAAGATGATGACACAACATTATGAAAGACTTACACACATGCCCTCAAAAGAAGGCAGAAGAAAGAAAATGGAAAAATAACCAAAACAACCTTAGCAACTGTCTACAAGTCTGTGCAAGCAATGATCACTTCTGGAGGTCGTTACAGATGCTTTTCTACCTTTATGGGGTTTGATCTATACAGGTGTTTCTTCCTTAATGTAGAAAATGAGTTTATTAGTGACCTCCCAGTATCCTTTTCTATTTTTTTTAGTTAGACTTAACAAAAAAAAAAAAGGAGTAGAAGCCGTTAATGCTTGTGAACAGAGCTGTGTTACCATTCCATGAAGTTTGCTTTTTTTGGTGGAATATCAAGATACAATTAAGGAGACTAAGGAACCAGAAATGCATTTCCCAGCCTTGTAACAGGCTTCTTTATGCATAGTCAAGTTTAGTACTGTGTTTAAAAAATTATAAACTCCCAGATCTGTGAAATACTCAAAGTTCTGTGTTTGCAGATAGATGTGCCTTAAAAACTTCAAGGACTGCTCTTGTATTTATAGCCTGCCTTGTGCCAGGAATGGTTCCTCTTGAATGCCAGTCTTCTTGTAAATGTCTGGGTCCAGCTTTTCACACTCCTAGCATCGTAACATCTCACTGTCCGTGATCTGGATTTCTGTTAGACAGATGACTGAGAGATCTGGGGTTTCAATCTTAACATTGTACCCATGTTTAACTCCTATACATCCCTTTTCCAGTACACTCCTCCTAAGATTGTGTGCTTGAAGGTTGAATGGGTTGATGCTTGCTCTTTCTCAACTTCTAAGCCAAAAACTCTGTCATCATCTGAGTATAGGAACGTGATGTGCTATTAGCTGAAATATTTAGCTTTTAAAAAAGCAGCGATGTAGTTAGTGCTTGCTTCCAGTATCAACTAGCACTCCCCAAATGAGCCAGAAGAGCTTGGTGTCACACAGACAACCCTTAAAATACTTACAATTCAATCTCTGCAGATATCTACCATCATCAAAGAGTTCATTATCTGTCAGATACTGCACTGACACCAGTTGCCTGTAGAGATAAGTGGGCCAGGAGTGGTCCCCAGCCCACTCTATAGATCCAAACCTCCTTAGTTTGGGATGTTCAGATTCAGGCTTTGTAAATTAAGACCAACTTCATTTGTTACAGAACTGAAATCTCAAAATGCAGGTTTTGATCATTAAATCTTGAATATTAAAAAATTCTCAATGAGAAATAGAGTTGGTGTTCATCACCCAGTAGCTAGCTACCTGTTTGTTACTTAATAAACCTTGTTCTTTAAATCCTGTGCTTAGACAGCGATCTAAAACAATTACCAGGTTCCATAATGTTGAACTAAATAATAAAATACAATTAATGGTGTAAAAATGTAATTCCCAATAGTGCTATTAGAGAAGAAATACCCAGTGCAGAATGACAGATCTCTGTAATAGTCTAGTTTTTTTAACTTGAAGTCTGTTATCAATGCATAGATCGTGCATGTAGGAAGTCATAAGTAGGGGGTTTTTACTATTTTTTTTAACTACCAGGAAAAGTACCAGTGTATGAAAGCAGCAAAGTTGTACTGTGGATTATGTTGTTAGTGAATCAGTATACTTCTTAAATTGCAGTGAGAACAACATAATTTGTAATTGTTGCTGCCACTGGTTTAAGAAACAAAGTATTTCTGTTGCAGAATTAGGTTCTTAGTATCTCTAAGTGAATGTTTTAATTTTAATTAGATTCTATGTATATATTGTGTTAAGAAGTGCTGAGATGCATTACTTGAAAGCCATTCCATGAGATGTTTTTCTCAGTTTTCAGCAAGAAAGCAGTTTCTCACAAAGCTGTTTCTTATGAAGTGCATAATTACCTGAAAACCAGCAGAATGCTGTCAAACAGCTTTTAGTGCTTCAAGACCATGTAAACTGTTCCCAAAGATTTTGGTTTTCTCGTTAATCCATGCTCACTCAGTGTTGTTCTTGGCAAGATTCTGCAGATGAAACAAAAGAAGTGATTTGCATTTTTTTTTTTTGTCTGGGTTTTGCTGATAATTGGTCATCTTAACCATACAGTGGAGACACAAGGCAGATCTAGACATGCTCTCAGCTGGGAGTTTCACTACTGCAGGAGCTGGTCCAGCCCCTGGCTATGGTACATGTGGAATATAAGTGACAGAAATCATGTTCTTATTGCAGGAAACAGAGTAGTAATATAAGGTTATATTCCTGCTTGATAGGTAAAGCAGCATGAAGAGTTTACTAAATTCTTTCCAAATTAATTTTTAGAGATAGTATGAGTGGAAACCAAATTGCTCTGGAGTTTCTGAAAGGCTTGTATGAAGTCATACCTACAGCAGCACTGGTCAGGACTTACTGGCCCAGGAAGTCCCTTTCAATCCAGTTTTTCTCTTTAGGAAAATCTGTCTGGAAATGTCTTTTGAACCTGAATTTAGTACACAGTACATTTGAGTGTTGTATAGGTGATTAAGGAATTCAGAGTCTAAGTTTTGAAAACAGGTTCTGTCCAGTCCTGCCCCTCTTCCCCCAAGCGTATAGTATTGACTTAAAGAATGTTTGTCATGTGATTAAAATATTTTATAAGGTGCTTTACAGTGAAGAACCAAAGTAATTTTCAGTTTGAATGTACAGTACAAGTAAAATCATGCGAAAGGTAAATGTTTTCCTAAATATAAATGTTTTAATATGTAAGTATCTTATTCCTGTTGGAGACTGTTTGGATTCGAGAATTGAAAATATCACTTGGAAGCATAGTTACAAATGAAATTATGTATTACTTGTCTATGTTATCGTTTTCTATAACTAGCTATTTATAAAACCTGTACTTTATTTAAAAAGGGAGAAACAGTACATATGCTCAAGGCTTTAAAAATTGCTCTTTGAATCTTGCCAATAAACTTTTAAAAGTGTAGACACTTGAAATTTTAAATGAAGAATGTGAAGCTGACAAAACACAATGAAAGCAAGTAAACAATTTTATTTATTACAAGTATTGTTTAAAACAGAAGTTCCATCCGAATGCTTTAAACTTAAGATTTTTAATTCATTTTTTTTGGTATGAAAAATGGAGAAATGAATGTTGTTATAGAATGTTAATTTAGTGCTGTTACATTTCTTTATACCTGGAAAAAAAAATGTAGTCTTGCACTTTCTATTAACTGTGCCTCTATCATCATAATGACAATTATAAACTATGTAATAAAAATGTAGCATCCAAAGACTTTTTAAATCATGTTCTATGATTTCTTCAAAATATTTTTTGTGCTGACTTTATAGATTCTACTGCTAGCTGTGCAGAATTTCTTCCCGTTCCTTACACCCTGTTCAATTTAAAAGGCAACACATGGCACCTCTGGGGCATGATGATGCTGGATTGCCCTTCAGCAGGTTGAAATGGGCATGTACAGGATCAGGATTTCAAAAGCAGCCTTTGCATGTTGCATGCATTTCATCTTCACCCAGTAAGAGCTCCCTCTGAAACTGGAAAGGTGAAACAATGTCTTTTTTTGCTTATTTGGCAAAAAGGTGAGGATCGGTGTTTCCTATGTATGTTTCCAGCTCTAGTAAACTGCATGACCTTGAGCAAAATGCCCAGCCTACATGAAAGAGTAGGGCTGTTGGCAAGTGGTATTAGTGAAAGTTGGGAAATTGTGGAATAATCCTCTCATAAAGAGTGTCGCCTTATTACAGAATCAGAGTGGTTGAGGTTGGAAGACTGCTGGAGGTCATGAAGTCCAAATCCATCCAAGCAGGCCAGCTACAGCAGATTCCCCAGTACTGTGTCCAGTCAGATGTTAGTATCTCCACCATCCCTCTGGGTAAATTGTTCCTGTGGTCAGTCACCCTCAGTGTTTTATTGTTTGTGTTTTTAAATATATATATTTTTTCTTATGTTTAGATGAAATTTCCTTTATTTCAGTTTGTACCTGTTACCTCTTGGCCTTTCATTGGGCCTTACTGAGAAGAGTCTGGCTAAAGCACAATCATTTATGCAGTCACTGCATGTCCCAAAGCAAAGTGTCACGCAAGCAGTGATGAGAAAAGTTCAGTGTGAGTACTCCCCTGTTCCTGTCATGGAGATGGCCAAGCTCCCATCCCAAAAAGGATCACTTGAATGGGCCTCACCTAGCACAAATCCCCTGCCACAGCATAGGTGCTATCCTGAGCAGTGAGGAGCAGCAAGCAAAGGAGAAGACACCCTTCTCAGCTCCTCGGCCCAACTGCCCTTTTTATCCTGACTGGTCCTCAGGCTGTGGTTGCTGACTGACATTTTTCTGGAAAGCTTTCTACCTTCAGCTTATGTCAGGATAGGAAAAAAAAAGTGCAAAGCCTGAAGAAGACTCGTATATTTATGAGCTTTCTCAAAGCATCTCTCCAGCATTGGAAGTAAACAGGTTGAACAACTAAAAAAACAGAAAACCTGCTCTGTCGAAAACACTGTGTTCCCTGTTTGCCAAGGCCTCTGCCTGCTCCCCCACCATGCCATCTTGAGCGTATCCCTTATGCCTGTCTGCAGGTAGATGGGCTGGAATGGTTTCTCCTGGAGTTTTGTGGTGCTGTTTTTATTGTATTACTGGCAGGGGAGTTCTTTTTTGGTTTTCTGGATCACTCAGGCCAGAGTCCCATAAAAATCACTCTTCATGGGACCCCAATTCATCTTTGCTTCGCATTGAGCTGGTCTCACATGGAGATGAGGAGTTTTGGTGGGCAGATCCTGCTGCATTGGGGAACAGAGTGGGAAGGGGCCGTAAAATGGTACTTCTAGCCTTGTTCTAAAGGAGCAAGGTGTGAGAGATCCCTTGTGCTGTACAGACAAGTCTAGTGACTACTAAATTTAGGCATAATGAGTCTTTGTCTCTGCTAGGTCTGCTGTCATGTAGAAAGCTAAGTTTGGATCCAAGTCTTTCCAAGACTGAAAATTTTGCTTTCAGTTAAGACACAACACTGTAATTTAGTCATCTTGGACTGGCTCTTGTTGGCCTAATATGCTCCGGCAGGTGTGGAAACCTCCAGGTTTTTAGCCCCTGTGGTTTTGAAAATACATGCTTGTTGCACAGAAATAATAACCAAAACATTTAGGTCTGTTTTATTTACATCTTCAGTTATTTTGGGTTAAGAGAGCATGTGAACTTTCTTGTTTCAATTTGAACAGCCTTTTTTAGCTATGACTGAATTTATTTATGCATTTTAAGAAAAGATTAACTAGGCCACTTTCTTTGGCACTTATGTCCAGCTACCGTTTTGCAGCAAATTGTTTAGTGGATCAAAAGCACCTCAGTCTGCAGCCTCAGGCTTCTGTCTCTGTGCACAAGATGGATACAATACCACATCACTCGTGTAGGAGAGTTTGACTAAAGCCACAACCAGTCTCCCAAGGTATAAAACACATCTCAACTGCATTTAGGGTAAGATCAAACATTTTTCTACCAGTTTTTGTCATTCAGGAGGTTTTATAGACAAAGCCAAAATGGAATAACATAAGCTGTATTGGTGAAATTGTGTCTTGAAGTCGGGAAAACCTTAATCTTTCCATTCCCACTGAAAAAATCTCATTCTCATGAGCTAGTCCAGCTTCACTACACTGGCCAACCTAGCTAGAGTATCACCATAAGAGGATCACATCAGTAAAAACAGCTTTTATACCTGCTGCAAAATTTGAACTCTTCTTACAGCCATATATCCACATTGCCCCATGTCTCTGTAAGTATTAAATATCTTAGACAACTAAGTTTTAAATTAGCTCATACAGCTGTTTACTACAGCAGCTTCTTACCTGCCTCACATCTGCAGGTGCTTGCTGCCACCGTGGGGAGCGAGTGGTAAGGAAAATCCTGATATTCAGTATTACTGCTTTATTGAAAAAAGTCAATTTACTTGGATCAAATATTGTTTTGTTTTACCCTGTATGAAATCAGTGGAACAAATATCAGCTTGTAGAGCTCTGATGGGAAAAAATATTGTAAATAACACTAGGAGTAATATTATTCTAAAGCTTTGTTGTTTGGCATTACAGAGATACGCAGAAATACTGTACTTCAGCAGCCTGCCATAGTCAGGTAGTCCATTGGTAAATTCTGGATCCTATGCAGCTGCTGCCTGAAACATCACATTTTCAGGTTTGATGGAGTCCATCTTATCAGGACACAGTTCCTGCATAGATTTTTGTATTAACCCCTGCCTAGGTACTTTCATTTCAATCTGGATAAATTTTCTTTAAATATGTTCTTCCCACCCCCCCTTTTTTTAATTAATGTTTTTAGAAAGCATCTCTATAGAACAGTCTGAGAAGCCCTAAAAGTCAGGCTTTGATTCAAAAACACATACGTTTCTCTCATCAAAAAGTGCTCACAACGGAAGCCTTTGGGTACACCTGAACTCCCTTGGGGAGCCTTTACACAACCCCACACCGAACAGGACTCTGCACCTTCTGTCTTTCCTCACTGAGAGGCAGAAAAAGCTTGTCATTGTTCCATGCAGGAACGCGGAAATCCTGGCGAAGTTATTGGTAGATCATTTCCCAGTGAGCTCTCACCCACCTTCCCCTAGAGGGCCCTGTTTCTTAAAAAGTCAGGAAACTGCATCTGCTTCATAAAAAGTATGGGTGCTCGGACCACTTCCTGGGCTTGTGCAAGAGCCTGGGAGGCTCATGCTGCTGCTGGTTTATTCTGTCTGCTTAACTGTTCACTGGGTTTGATTATGTTCGTTTACTGTGGTCAATGACAAGCCTGTTGGGAAGGATGTAACTGGGGATTTGTCTTTTTATTTAGTTGCTGACTGTTAAGTTAAACTAATTTGTTACACACACGCACACATTTTTTTTTTTTTGGTTTAGTTAGGCAGTAGTAATGGCCTAGAGCAAAAGATAACAGCTGGTTGAATTAAAATAGATAAATGTGTAGTTAAGATTGATGAGGGCGGTATGGCTGTTATTTAGACTGTACATAAAAATACATGCCCAGACTCCATCAGCATTGAGAATCCAAGAAAATCTGTTGTACGTCAGTTAAAGAGGTTTTAAAACTTAAAATAAATAAATAAATATTACACTGGTATTGGAGGTTAAAACCACAAAGTAAGCTACATGTTACTTGTGTAAAAGCCTTTTAGTATAAGTGATCTTACTTCACATCTCTTCTGTGATGCTTCATGTCTAAAATCTAGGCTGAAACCAAGCTTAATGTTTGAAAGCTGGTATTTGGAAAGGAAGGCTTTTCTTTTTTTCCTGTCTCCTTCCATCTTCCGTTTCAAGGACAGAGAGATAGAGAAAAACAAAAATACCATCATAACATTCTTTTAAAATACATATGCTTTTGTATATTGCACTACTGCAAGCAGGGGAAAAAAAAAAAAAAAACTTGTAGACTGTGCTGAAGCCTGTTTTTAAGTAGAAACTTAGAATGCAGACAGTAGTTATAAAAGCAGGAAGTTTTTGAAGACTGGATCATGTGATACAGATGAAAATGCAGATTATTGGTCTCCAAACCACAACCCTTTAGTTTATTTAATATAAATATGTAGGCCAGTGTACCAAAGCCCGTGATCTGTGATCTGTCTAAACTTGCCACAGTCTCATTCCTTTTTGCTAGGCAAAGCAGGCAGGATCATGCAGATGATGGCTGTGTCAGTCTAAAGTACAGCTTCTGTTTTGTATTTCTAGAAATTAGTTCCTTGGTGGTCACAGTCTAATACCAGATTTTTTTCTTCATTTATCAGTCCTCTGCCCTCCTGTCTTTGTTGTATTGGTTAATTTAAAAGTGCGGGTTTTGAACTGTTTGCATGGGCTTTTTTCTTTAAATATTTGCAGTATATTCTAGATATTTCACAACAGGTAGGAAGGACAGAAAGGTGACTCAAACATGGAAATGAGCTTCAAGTCTCGAACACGTGTCTGCAGTACTTTTCCTTTCTTTATTTTTTTTAATTATATTCTGTCACCCCCACATTCTCGTTTGACTTTCTTCTCCTACCTTCATAAAAAATGGAGAAAGAACAAGCAAACATAAAACCTGAGTACACCTTACAAACTAAGGCTGCCATTATGCCCCAAATAATAGATCCTTAAAGCTGTACTAAGCTTCAAATTTTTGATTATTAAAGACATAATACAGTACTAGCCTGTTATATGTATATATTTTCTGTGGAGTTAGTCCTATTGAGTGGCATGTTCCTGGTTATTTTTAAAAATAAACCCTTTGGGGCTTTGATTATGCCCGACCTCGTAGGACTGGAAGTATATGGGCAGTACTCCACAAATTCCTGTATCTCAGGTATTTTTACCATTTGATTATTTTTGAATTCATTCAAAATGACTTGTGTAGTCCTGAGCACCCTCTACTAACTGAGGATTAGCGCGTGTCCCCCTGTCCCCTTCTCCTCGATCAGCCCTCCTGTGTAAGTGCCCTGCTTCTTATGTTACTGTGGGTGCTCGGGTTACCGTGTGCCTGCCGTGCTCCGTGACATTTCTCCTCCAGCCTTTTTTACCTCGAGGAGATGGCACGCAAGCTCTTGAAAAGAAAGTCTTGTACTACTGAATGACTCCATTTACTGGGGAAAGCAACTCCAGGCTTTGAGAAGGCTGTGTTCAGGACCAGTTTAGGATTTGATGCTAATATCTTTTTATTCAGGCAGTGGGAGAAGGCCAACGGCATCCTGGCTTGTATCAGAAATAGTGATAGGATCAGCAACTAGCGATAGGACTAGAGGGAATGGCCTCAAGGTGTGCCAGGGGAGGTTCAGGTTGGAAATGAGGAGAAATTTCTGTCAGAAATTGTGGTTAGGTATAGGGACGGGTTGCCCAGGGAGGTGGTGGCATCACTGGCCCTGGGGGTGTTCGAGGAAAGGCTGGACGTGGTGCTTGGGGACATGGGTTAGTGGGTGACATTGGTGGTAGGGGATGGCTGGACCAGATGATCTCGGAGGTCTTTTCCAACCTTAATGATTCTGTGATTCCAGCTTTACTTTCAGCAAATATCAAGACCATCACCAGACCTATTTAATTTAAACCCTGACCATAGGATTTACAGCCACAGACAAAACACGCAGCCACATGCTGACAAACGGAGGCGACGTGCGTGCCTGCCCTTCTCCATCCTAAGGGGGGATTTTAGGATCTAGCTTTTTACAGCCCCACGGATGGCAGCGAGAGCTGTGAAGCTGAGGAGAGCGCGGGCAGACCGACCCCACAACCCAACGGCCCCGCGGCCCCACTGCGGCGGCCTGGGCTGCCCTCACGCGGCCCCGCCCCCGCCGGCTCCGTGCGGGACGTGACCAGGCCCGGCCGCAACCAGGCCTGACGGCGGGGCTGGGCGGCTCGGCTGACGGGCGGGCGGCTCGCCCAATGGGAGCGCGCGGCGGGCAGCGCGGCCCAATGGGCCGCGTGTAGGGGCGGGCCGAGCGTGAGGCCGGCGGGGCGGGCCGGGCAGCGCCTCAGAAGGCGGGTGGCAGCCGGAGGGTGCGGATCGCAGCGGAAGCAGCCATGTCTCTCTCCAACAAACTCACCCTTGATAAGGTGGACGTGAAGGGCAAGCGGGTTGTTATGAGGTGAGGAGCTGGGCGGTGGGGAGCGGCTCTCCCCAGGCCCTGCCCGTGGCTCTCAGCGCCGTCGGGGCCCCGTGAGGGGGCTGTGGGGAGGGGGCTGGGTGCCCCAGCAGCCTGTGCAGCCCGCTGGGTTGGGTTGTGGGCTCGTTTTTATGGGAGGGCGCTCCAAAAAAGGTCCTTCCAGAAGAATCTCTTCCCCAGCTCCCCTTCCCTTAGCGCAAAGCTGAAATGAGTGACGATAAGGTGAGAATACAGCTCTGCCCCACTGGGAATGGTTCTGCTTCTTGGGCCGGGAGCTGAGCTGTAGGCACCCCGTGCTTCCTAATGCAGAGCCCTGAAACAGGAGTTGACCGTACAACATCGGGGGCTGCGGAAAGCCTGGCGTGGGAAGGGCTGCTAGGTGCTGGCAGATAAGGGCACCCAGGTACACCGCCCTAAATTCCTGTAACCGTGGGTTTCTTTGTCCAAGGTCACCTTACTGCGACCCGTTTGTATCAGCCGCCCTGTGTGGTGAGGAGACGGACATAACAAAGCTGCAGCTTCTCTCCCACGTCTCTTTATTTGGCCTCTCTTGTCTTATTTTGATGTAGTTCCCTCAAAATTAGATGGCCAAAAATCAGCTCTCATAATGAGAAGCTAGCTTGGGATTTGCACGTGTTTCCTAAATCTGGTACCAAAAAAAGACCTTTATCTCTTTAACAACATACTTTTTTTTTTTTTTTTTACTCTCTGACTGGTCCGGGGTTTTTTAGCGAGCTTGTGGGCTCAGATAATGGGCATAGCCCGCCTGCAGTCCTGTGCCTGGCTGCAAAGGCTGAGTGAAGCAGCAGTTGGTGCTAATTTGTGAGTTTCCTGTCTGCATCTCGTTTCCTCCAAAAGTCGCCACGTGCTCTTAGTACTACTAAAATCGATACCCTTCTTTTTTCTCTTAATGTTCATTGTAATTTTGGTACGTTCATAATGTTGTCTTCCAGGCCTAATGCCAAAGGCAGAACCTGGGGAAGATGTTAGGACTGGGGAAGAGAAAGGGTTCAAGGAGAGCTCAGATTTCATTGGTCATAGCTGTGGTGGGGAGAAAGGGTGAACCTGGTCTTTCGTAGCTCTGATGGCTCTGTAAAGCAAACTGTTCTCTTATTGCCCCTGTTTCAGAAAAGCAGCATGATGATGGTGCTTTTCTGTCCCCTTTATGGAATTAGTCCGCTGTACCATGGGCTGCCAGTTCAATTTTTTCCGCTCAGCTACTCCTGCTTTGCTGGCAGCTTTTGTCATCCTTCCCATATGGTTCTAGTGCTGAGCAGGCTACAAGAAAACTCGAGCAACTTCCAGAATTTCAGCGTTCTGTATATAGATGTGGAGTGATGAAGGATAAACTTGAACAGAGCACTTCACTTTCCTCATTCTGATGCGCTGTTACAGTCAGTTAGACGTTCCCTTCCTCCCCGGAAGAAAAAGATCTTGCTCATAAGTGGTCACGCCGTGGCCACGCTTTCTCTGAGTGAGACAGGGAGGAGGAAAGCGGCTTGGTGAGTAATTTCTGCCCTTGGCTGTTACGAAACAGCCTCCTGCTGCAGCTGGTCACCACGTGGGCACAAGGTGTGCTAGAGAGAAACTGGTAGAACTCCTCCCTGCCATCCCTTCCTCTGGTGTGTGTAGGGAGGGAAGCGACCCCTGGATCTAGTCAGGTCTTCCCACAGGAGCGTGGTAGCTGCAGTACTCGGCTCTGGACAGATCAGATCTGCTGAGAGCAGAAACTCAGAGCTGTAAGCAATAATTGGGCTGCTTCTGTGAGCTTGCTTGCTGGCCATAGTAGTCCAGCTGGGTATTTCAGAAGCCTCTTTGAAGAGCACGATGTCGCCTTTCATTATTTGCTTCCTTTCCCTTGGAACCTGCTCGTCAGTGATCTGAGAGCATGGCTTTTAAAAATGAAAAAGCAAGCAGGAGCTTGTTCAATCTCAGTTTTATTTTCTGTTTCAGCATCATCACTACTGCGGCCATGAGAGTTGGGTTGGATTGATGGTGTAGCTTCACGAAGTCACACAACCTGATGCTTTTTCTCCATTTGTATTCATTACAAGCACAAATGGCTGATAAGATACTGATCTGGAAAGCACAAGGCAGCTAAAAATCTTACCCTAACCTTAACTGCAACATTGCTTTTCTAGGCAGCTCCCTTCCTGGCAGGTTACCTTGCTCTTTGTAAAAACAAGTTTTAAGTATTTAATTTTTTTTTTCTGCTTTTTTTTAGGGTTGACTTCAATGTTCCAATGAAGGATCACAAAATAACCAATAACCAAAGGTGAGCCTTTGATTTCTGGTTTCTGATTTGAAGCCTGGTTCTGTTAGCAGTACCTGCAGTGCTGCTGTGGTTAAGCTGTCACCGCCTAATCACTGAGTATTAGGTGTCTCAGAGAAGGTCTGACAGCTGTTATTTAAAACTCCTGCAGCTATTTGCAAACTGTAGTTACTACGAGACTTACTCTCACTGTAGCTGCTGCGGAAAGCACATAGAAAACATCACTGAACTGTACAGATCCTAAAACTTCATTCCTTAAACATGGTTGCAGCATTATGGCCATGTCACAACCACGTGTCTGTTCAGCTCTGTTTGCCATTTTTGATGGTAGTACCAGAAAACGTCCTGGCTCCTTACCCTGGGGTTGTGTTCACTTGTTGTCTAACGTTAGTGTACTTGAGCAGCACACAGAGACACACAGTTTAGGAGCAGCGATAGCAAATGTCCCGTTTAGCTTCTCCAGCATTTGTGGGCAGGTGCCAGTTCTGTTCACCACTGGTCAGCATCCCCGTCATTCCTTTTTTTGGCTCAGGATCACTAAATAAGGAAGCCTGGTTATGTTCAGATGTTTCCTGACGTTTCATAGCTACAAACAATCAGCAGAATTTGGATGACGAGATAAATTTTACTTCTCTCTCCTACATCTCGCAGAACATAACAGTAGAACATGTGAAAACGTGCCGGGACAGAGAACTTAGCTGATGCATGATGTGTGATGGCTGTGCTTCGGGGATTGTCACAGTCCTTAGGAAAGGAATAGGCTGGGTTAGCTCCGCAGGGAAAGATGTGCTCTGTAGGGTGTGATTAGGCTCCGAGATGTTTATCCTAGAGTAAGTTTTGGAGCCCGCTGTCCCTTTTAGGGGGTCCTGGTGACAGTGCCCTGCTGTCTTCGAGGGGGAGGCTGAGCTGTGTGAAACTGTTAACAGCAGTTAACCTGTTAACCGTTAACAGCGGTTAAACAATCATTGTGCCCAGCTCTTGTGCTTTCTCTTGCCCTTTTTGAGAGACAACTTCCAGGGCTCTTGTGTAAGTGCTCAGTAAGTCTGCTTCTACAGCAAACACTCCTTGAATCCTTCTTCACTTGCTTTTCCCTGCCACTACAGAATCAAGGCGGCCGTCCCTACCATCAAGCACTGCCTGGACCATGGAGCCAAGTCCGTGGTTTTGATGAGTCACCTGGGTCGCCCTGATGGTGTCCCCATGCCCGACAAGTTCTCCTTGGCCCCGGTCGCTGTGGAGCTTAAAGCGCTCATGGGCAGGTGAAGTAGAAGAGCAGCTCAGCACGCGTCAGGCCCACCCTGTGCGTGGCCCTGGATGCTTTCCTTTCAGAAAGGAAGAGTCGCTTGTAGGATGACGGGGCGTGTCTTCTGTTTGCAGAGAGGTCACTTTCCTGAAGGATTGTGTTGGTCCCGAGGTGGAGAAGGCCTGCGCTAATCCTGCAACTGGCTCCATCATCCTGCTGGAGAACCTCCGGTTCCACGTAGAAGAAGAAGGGAAGGGGAAGGATGCTTCAGGGAACAAGGTGAAACAGCAAGTCTAGTGTTGTGCGTGCCTAATGTGTTAAACTGATGCTTAAATGTTCTGCAATACAGAGATTGTCAAACCCATTAGAAGCCTGCCTGCTCCCAGAGCAGCCATCGAGAGCCAGGCTGCCTTGCACCTCTGACATTTTCTTGAAGGTCAGGGAGAACGCTTGCTCCAGACAGCTGCTTTTCTTAGCGATGGTGACCCGGTGACTTTACGCAGGCCTTGGCTCCTCGCAGATTTGGTGCGTGCAGGGGAATGCTGACATCGTGCGGTGCCCTTTAGGGGCTGACACAGGACTCCTGGCACTTAGGAAAATGGCCCAGAGAACTAGTGAGCCTCTGCAGCTCCAGATGGCAATGGGAAATTGAGCCAGTCTGGAATTACCACAACCTTGTGCCACTGAAAGCTGATGTGGTGGCTGGGGGAAGAGGGGGACAAGAATTAAATTGGCTTTGGGAAACTGATTTTATGCACTTGTATGTGCACAGAAGCGTGCAAAGCAGTTGGGCACGACAGGAGAGCTACAGCTGGCAGACCAGCTTTGCGTTTTAACAGGTGAAAGTCAGTGCTGTGGAAATAGTGACACAGTGCAAGACTGTGGGTTGCTAGCTGGTGCTTGAGAGTTGTCTTTCCAAGGCAAATCAGGTTGTAGGGGGTTCCTTCATTCAGAGCCTCTGCGTTCTGCTTACAGATGTTCAGGAATTTAATCGGAGCATTTCATCTCTTTGTGTAAAGTCAGGAAATTTAGCAAGTGAAGGAGCAGTTGACAGCATTATTTCAGAATCTGTATAGTCCCTTTGGCTAGGCTGTGTGAATAAAAGGGCCCCCAAAGCTGTGTTGAACCTGTCTGGCATGTCTTAGAGTGCCTTGCTGCCATTGTCCCCGAGTTGGAATTAGAGCTGTGTGCTAGCAGAGGCAGCAGGAGAAGAGCCCTCGCTCGGGGGGGGGGGGGGGTGAGCTGATAAAGCAGTAAGGCAGTCAGGGACTGCCTAACTGCCAGTCCAGGAGGTTCTTTAACAGCAAGTGGCAGTGAACTCGCTCTGAGCAGTCACTGTTAGAGAGCTCTGCTGTTTTTCTCAAGGTGGGAAGGAAAATTGAACTACTTGAGCCATCCCATGAGGACTTGGAGGGTGGAGAAGGTCTCTCAGCAGAAATGCCTCTGGTTTTGCCCACTGCCCACTCAACCCGTCTCCTGCTTTCCTTTGTTGGCTGTTACAGCTGTGGCCTGTCATAGCCTGCGGGCTATTTATAAGTTAATCCTCAGAGCAGACACTAAATGAATCCCTCAGGAGCTTAGATACCACGCTTTCTCTGGTCAGTAGGTGGGCACGAGTGAGTTTGTTTTCATCTTGGTAGCGCCTCGTCTCTGCACACCCTTCCTGTGTTACCTGGGATCGCCACGCAACTGGAGATCTGTTAGGAGACCAAGAGGTTGGTTGTGATGCAGCTCGTTCCTACCTTGTTGGTGTACGAAGATCCTGAAATGGGAACAGTCCTCAGGGATGTAGGAGCAGGCTCGGGGAGATGAAAGTGGAGTTTAAACCACTTAAACGTTTTTGTGGCTTCTGCTGGACTGGAAAAGAGCATATGAAATGCAGCGAGCCCCAGGATGAACAGATGAATTTCTCCAGCTGATTTTTCTTTGCTTTGGGGTTACGAGTCAATTGCTTGTTAATTGCTGAATTTGACTTCAATTTCAGTATCTACTCTGTGACTTGAATAGCACAAACTTGTCATTCTTTCCCTTTAGATCAAGGCTGATTCTGCTAAAGTGGATGCTTTCAGAGCCTCTCTTTCTAAACTGGGAGATGTTTATGTCAATGATGCTTTCGGAACTGCCCACCGAGCTCACAGGTACATATCCCTTTTCCATCCACAGGCAGAACTGCAGAATGATGCCTGAGGTTTGCCCCCAGTTAAAATTACACACAGAGCTTTGCCCCCGGTTAAAATTAACTTATTTTGGAGCTTATCCCATTATCGTTCTGCTGTGTTTGTTCCTGTGTGACATATTTAGTGAAGACAGTTCTCTATAGTGTATGCTATCTAAAGTTTTCCTCTGAGAACAGTCAACAGCTGAAACTCCTAAGACTTGAATGAACTTCTTAGGCTTTGAAGATAGAAAATTACTTGTATTAATTGTCCTGCGATTCCAGCAGACCTGTTTTCCTAAAGATAACTCCAGGTGGGTTATTCTCATGGAATGTGGTTAGATATGTGTTTGAAACTCTGCAGTGCTCATCTTGGAGCTTGATTTCCTAATCAGTGTTACTGGAGGAAGACACATCTGTGCCTCCTATTCTTTTGTCCCTCATCATTTTGGATTACTAATTAATGCTATAAATGTATCACATATCAAAATGACTGTGCAAAAGCAATGCTGGAAAGTCAACTTTACAGCTGGCTTATCAAACTAGGAGAAGAAAATCCCCGTGTTTGTTTTCATGCAGGTAGGAGCTGCTCTCCTTGCTGTAGCTGACTAAAGAATTGGCTTTAGAGTGCTGTGAGACACGTGGATGTTTGAACCTTCACTAATAGAACGTTTTTCCTTTCCTTGCTCTTATCTTCATTCTACAGTTCCATGGTAGGTGTCAATCTTCCTCAGAAGGCTGCAGGCTTCCTGATGAAGAAAGAACTGGATTATTTTGCTAAGGCCCTCGAGAGCCCAGAGAGACCCTTCTTAGCAATTCTGGGAGGGTAAGACTCAAGAGCGTACCAACTTTTTATTTCTCTTCAACACCTCTGTCAGGGTTGTTTTGGCTTGCTTCAAACAAGTGCTTTCCTTTGAGCTGTACCTGCAGTTCAGATTTGTAGATAATTCTTGAGATCTCTGTAAGATGCGGGTTACATGGGAGCTAGCTTACCCCGTGCAGCCCTGTGGTGGTACTGTCAGGGCCTGCTCATGCCTTGTGGCCTCTCGCATCCTCCTGAGACAGCCCACAGCAGCTCGCCGGACGGCTGACCCAGAACTGACACACGTGCTGGCCCTGAAATATTGTCAGTGACCTTTCCTCCATGGTTCAGAGTACAAGCATCCTGCAAGCTCAGCGCCGTGTAAGTTGACACGGTCTGTCATTATGCAACCGTGGCCTACTGTAGCTGCCCGGGCCTCTGTTCTTTAGCAGCAGCTGGTGCGCAAAGAGAATCGAAGGTGCAAAACCAAATGACTGCTTGTGTGTAGAAATAAATTATCATTGCTGCCAGTTTTTGTCACATGCACATTTTTATGGAAGTGTTTCAGTTCGTCAGGTGAATTAAAATACTTTGTAAAATACAGTAACACAGAGCTTGGACACCGTAACGTCCCCATGATGATAAAATTATGTGGCTTATTCCTGTTCTTTGCACCCAAAAACATGCTCTGCAAGAAGTAGTACTCAGTTCTCATTCTATACTTTTCCTGTGATCTTGGTTATAATGAGCAGTGCTTTCTTTTTATTAGTACCCTTCCAAGATTTAGAGCTGCAGGTGACCCACACTTGCAGGCTGTGTGTGGTTCAGCTGCAGGCTGGCTATTGCTTATACATAACAAAACTGGACCCAGAATCTGTACTGAGAACAACTGTACTAATGAGGTGGAAATAAAATGTGTTGGCAAAGAAAGACCACGTGCAGGAAAGTAATTTCAGTGTCAGGAGCAGGATGTGCACAAAAGAAAGAAACAAAAATCTAATTTACCTTGAGGCTGGTGGCTGGTTTGCACCAGAGCTCTCTGCAGTCACTGAGGCTGGAATTGTAGAGGCACCTGTTTATTCTGATGAGGTCTGAAAGCATTTCATTAATGAAATCTGTATCATTATCACTGTTTTAGAGATGAGGTAACTAAAGGAAGAAAAGGAAAGGGTCTTGTCTAATGTCATCAAGCAGGGCATAGCCATACAGGTATCAATGCAAGGCTCTTGAGTGTCAGCCTAGGTAATTTTCTAGGGTCTTTATGAAGCTTTCTTTAGGTAACAATGACATGGGGCATAAAGGGGGAGGGTAAAAGACTTGTCTATTTACTGTTGCTTCCTGCCATTCCCATATGAAGTAATTTTGGCATTGTTATTCCAAATGATGGAATGTTTGGGCTATGAGTGTGATGGGGTGCTGGGCCCGGACTGGTTACAGGAGCTGGGCACATGGCAGCTGGTACAGTGGATCTGGGGTCGGGCCACAGTTGTGAATGGTGGAGATCTGATCTCTGCTCTGCGTGGATGGACAGTCAGGGGAAACCAGCCTGTAAAGTGCCGAATTAATTTTATATTTAAATAGGAGAAAAACAGAGGGCTAATAATGCTCTTGTAAGTTGCTGTTTAATACTGACCTGCTGATTTGCCAAATTCCCTTTCTGCCCATTCCCCGTAACTTTTCTGTTGGACCATTCTCTCAGAAAAACCTTGAGGTATCAGAGAATTGCCCGTACTGACTAGCAGTTGGATAATTCTGCCTCAAACTCTTATCCAAGAAGTCCTTGGTGAGGCTTCCTGCTTAGTTCAAGATAGAATAAAGTCTGTCTGAGAATTTTGGGCAGTGACTGCACTGTTCATTCTCTTTCCTTCTCTCCTTCACCAGAGCGAAAGTTCAGGATAAGATCCAGCTAATCAATAACATGTTGGATAAGGTCAATGAGATGATCATCGGTGGTGGAATGGCATTCACCTTTCTTAAAGTGCTCAACAACATGCAGGTATGAAAAGAGCAATTCTGGGTCTGCTCCTAGGAAAAAAATATGGTCAGTATATATGGTGGGATCGGAAACTAGGCGTGTCAACTCTGCAAGAGCAGGGAGCGCTCAGAAGTTATTTGACAATCAGGTTGCAAAAATTGGATTGCAGTATGTGTCTTAGTGCTCTAAGAAAACTTCCCAGAATTGCTGAATGGTGTGGCTTCACTGCTGCTGTTCTTTTCTGTACCAACCAGTAGCTAAACAAATGCCTTTCTTTTTTTCCAAATAACTTCTGTAGATTGGCAACTCTTTGTTTGATGAAGAGGGATCAAAAATTGTCAAGGACCTGATGGCCAAGGCAGAGAAGAATGGTGTGAAGATTACTCTGCCTGTTGACTTCATCACTGCGGACAAATTCGATGAGCATGCACAGACTGGGGAAGCCACGGTGGCTTCGGGCATTCCTGCTGGCTGGATGGTATGTTTCAATGGACTAGAGAAAATAACGGGGAGCACTGGGGTGGGAAAGGCATGTCTTAAAGGAATAAAAAGAGTAATTGAGATCCTTTGCTAATGTTTCTGAAGGCAGCCTAGCTGCATGGAGTTCTCAGGCTTAATAAAAAGAAAGCCCTGTGGCTTGTCCTGATTTTTTAAGTGTAAAATAGCTTTTGTAGAGATTTGGATTAAAACAGCAAAAATCCTCTAAAACCTTCAGATCTGAATGCAGTAGGAGTCCCTTTTATTTGACTCGAATTTAATTAGTTGGCAAAAGCTTCTAACTAAGACTTTATGCTTCTGACATTGATTTTAAAATGACTTCTTCATACTAGGAATACAAATACCACTCCAGACTCCATCCTACAGCAGCAGCTGCTGGCAAGTTGCTTTGTTACTTAGCATTCGGTGCATACAGAGAAACTCTTGCTTCGTGTCTGGTCTGCTATATCTAAGTCAGTGGCAAGTTTGATGCTATGAAAAATGGCACCATCCAAGTCCTACAAGGCCTGTGGCTATAGGCTGCTTTCTTTGGACTTAGCAGGTGTTTGACAACGTGGGGTGAATAGCAGGGTTGTTAGCTTGGACCTTTAATGAAAGGGGGGGGGAGGAGCTTTTGAGGATCCCACCAAAAAGGCATTGGTGATTTAAGCTGTGGCTTGGCAGGAGGTATATCTCTGAATTCTCTTGCTTGTCTTAGGGCTTGGACTGTGGCCCTGAAAGCGTTAAGAAGTTTGTTGAAGTTGTGGGAAGGGCCAAGCAAATAGTGTGGAACGGTCCAGTGGGTGTCTTCGAGTGGGACAAGTTTTCCAAAGGAACCAAAGCTCTGATGGACAAAGTGGTGGAAGTCACTGGCAAGGGCTGCATCACCATTATTGGTAAGTAGTTGCACGTGTTCTTGCTTTTCTAAATGCAACAAGGAAGCTTCTGTCTACTAGCACCACATTAAAAATGTGGTCAAATTGTTTTTCTTCATAATGCTTTCAGTTTTCCTTCAGCATGCAGACGTGACTTTAAAAACTGCCGTATGTACTGAGGATCTGGGAACAGAACCAACCTGCAGCAAGGCTTTGTGCCTTAAGCTGAACAAAATCTTTATTTCTTCTGTCTCATTTCATTTTCTTGTGCTACAGGTGGTGGAGATACAGCTACTTGCTGTGCGAAGTGGAATACTGAGGATAAAGTTAGCCATGTCAGCACTGGAGGTGGTGCCAGCCTGGAACTGCTAGAGGGTAACTGTTCTTTTCTCTGGTTTGAGCAAATTGGGCAGTTCTGGGTGCTCTGCCTTGCTTTGATAGTCAGGAAAGCACAACAACAGGGTGAATGTCTTCTCTGTTTCACCAAGCGGAGTTGCAGGTAGCTTTTGAACAATAAGAGCAATGAGATCCTCATTGCTCTTTTTTTCTTCCTCCTAGAGGAAGAGGAAAGAAAATGGAGTATTCTTGCAAATAGCATAGACTGCCACTCCCAGGCAGCAAAAAAGCTGGAATAGAAAGTAAAACAGCCTTGACAGCGGGCTCTTTATTTATAGATGATTCCCTGAGACATGTTAACCAGGCTGTTTATAGTTCCAGTTTCGGTTAGGGAAATCTCATCAGAATAGTCTGGAATTTTGGTTTACAAGCTTCCTTTTGGGAGCATTGTTTAAAATCCCCTGGTTTTGGGGAGCCCTCTAGTGATCACTTAACAAATCTGCACAGGAATACTCGGAATCCAAAATGGTGAGAATTTACAGGATTCTTCTAATGAGTTGCATTGTACTCTAAATGAGTTTTTATTTCCTCTGGTAATTAGCTGTTTCCCAATATGTGTAAATTATCTAATGCTGTCAACTTCTCTGTAGAAGAGAAACTGCAATAAACTGCATTGCAGCTGTTGGTTTCCAGCAGTTATATGTGAGACAGAGCTTTTGTTTCTGTTGCCTAGGGAGTGATGGTAAAGGGAAAGAATGCAGATGGCTAGAATGAAACTGTGCAACTGATTTATTCGCAAGGACAAAGTTGTCTAAGTTTTGGCCCAAAATGTGTGTGTGTGTGTGTGATCTTTTAAATGTAACGGAAGTCTAGCTAATTAGAAAAGCCTCTGAAGATTATTTGAATAAGAAAAAATAGTTGGTTGTGAACAGTGTTAAAATTCAGTGCTGCCGCACAGCTTGTGCATTTGAAGGTAGGTTGGGGGGGAGCAGAAAGTTCTCCCTTCATTATTAAAGTAGGACAATAAGCTAAGAAGATGCTTTAGAAAGCATTGCACTTTAAAAAAAAAAAAAAAAGCGGGGCCCCCATGCCCAAAGAGGAGCGTATTCCTTACTCCCCTCTGTTGGAATGAGGTGTGCAAATATCTGGACCTGGGTGTTTCAGTCCCAGGAAAAGACTCAAGTCTTAAGCAGGCTCTGTTCCTTTTTCTGAATTCATTCTTAAAATTTCCACCACACGCTCCAAAATACTATTTACATGCCACTAGGGATTGAAGAAGGTATGCAGCAACTCCCTAGGTCCAATCAAAAAATCTGTTTGCCATCAAGCTTCATGGAAAAATATCTTAGGTGTTTGGATCTGACCCTAGCAGGAACTTGGATAGAAACTTGGCATTATTGTTAATTGAGCATTGACAACTGTGGGCCGTTAATCTGCTGCTGACACGAGTGCAGCTGTGCTCTGGATCCTCACCACAGCCCCAAAATGTATTTGCTGTGTGCAGCAGCTTAAATGTAACCCATATGCCTTCATAGCCACAGATGTCAACGGGAGTGCACGTAGAGCCATCTTTAACCTATAGTTTCTGTTTCTTATCTGTGTAAATGTTGCAGCTGTAAGCATAAAGCTAAGTACACTTGGAGGGTCCTTAACTTTACTGGAATTTTTTTTACCTAACAGGTAAAGTTCTTCCTGGCGTGGATGCCTTGAGCAACGTGTAGAGAACGGTGTATCACCCCAGTTCCTGGTCCCGTGCACAGCCCCTGAGATTCAACACTTCAGCGCTTCTGTATTTCATCTCTGCGATAGGCAGATCACAGAATGTAAACCGAAACTGGACAGGGTTGGAGGAGAAGACAGGAGAGAGATGATATGACTGCAGTTTACATGATGTGGATTTGTCCACTCTTATCCCACTTGAATTAATGTAGTGCGTTTAAACCGTTGTTGTGGATTTAGAGTGTATATATTTATATTTTGCCTTTTCAAAGAGATTAATCCCTAGTAGACATGTCTGTTTCTCAGAAAGGAGTGCACCGTGTAGCTTCTTCAATGTTCCTAGCAGGCATTTTCATCACTTGCCACAGTTCAGAAACAAGAGGGGACTCCAATTTTTTGGAGGCTGATTGTAATAGCTGCTGAATAAACATATTTAAAATGCCAACAACTTGTATGTGGTCCTTCTTTCACATTTTTGGAACAGGTTATGTTACAATACCTTTGTCCTAAGCATCAGGAGTCAGATCTTTTTTCTTTTTGTGCTAATTGCAGTATTTGTAAATATCCTTTTGTTTTTATCCATGGATTTGTAAGCATCCAGTCATCAACAAAGTGAACTTTGTTGGTAAGGAAGTTGTTGCAGATATACTGTTATGTCAAAACTTCCATACCATCAAGTAATAAGATGAATTTTTGAATGTGCAAGAATACTTTAAAAAAAAAAAAAGTGCGAATTTAAAAGCATGGTTTTCTCTAGAGAACTTGCTGTATAGTAGGTATCTAATGTATCTAATCTAAGTACTGGAACCTTTGAAGACACAGGTGAAAACTTGAAGATTCTTACCTCTCCTCTCCTTTATATGCAAAGAGAACTGCAGTGCTCCTTTCCCCGAAGATGTGATCCAAAAAAGCACTAGAACTAGCATAGCAAAGCACCCACTTTGGACAATCGGGTTTGTGTTTGGGGACTAAGCACACTGCAGACCCACGAGGACTGTTAGTGGAGGACCACCAGCGCGGTGCGCGCGGTGCAAATGTATGCAGTTGGAATTCCCATTTTGGCCATCGGGTTGGCTCCTATCCTTGCTGTAGGACCCAAATGCAAGCACAGGGTGGCTCTAAACCAAAACCAGGACTGTGCCAAACTTCAGATCGGTTTGAAATCAGCCAAAAGTGTGGTTTGGATTTAGTCATAGCTCCACTCAAGAACTGCAAGAGAACTCAGTGGTCCAGCTGAACTGCCTGTGCATCTTCTAGCTGGATCAGAGAACAGAAACTGCTGTAAAGCAGCGACTGACTGCTTTGTCAGGGTGCCATCTGGGGTGTTTTGCATGGTCCGAGTTGAATAAAACAGCTGGGATGAACCAGGGAGAGAGTCTTTGAGGTAAGCAGCAAGCCACAACACAAGAGTATGCTTTTCACTTAATTGGTACATATATACATACACAGTATTACCAAGACAAAATGAAGGTATGTGCTGGAAACAGACACGGCCTATCTGCCAAATTTTGCTGGGTCTCAGTGGGATGTGAATTAAAACCCAATAAAGTTAAAGTGCACATAAAGTTGCATATGAAACTTATACTTCATGCATTTTAAACCTAAAAGTGACTCTTGCAAAGAAACTAGAAATAATGCAAATGTCTGCAGCACTGTGGTTTTCTCCTCCTCCCTTCCTTTGTAACTCTCCCAAGCATTGTCTGATTACGCATGAATGATGCAGATTTTTGCTAGGATTGCTTTCTAGCTGTTACTCATGTTTTCCAGGCAGGGGTGCAGACCTCCGACAGCTGCAGTAACGAGGCAAAGAAAAGAGTGAGCTTGTCGGCCACAAAAAGACTATGGATTTTGGAAATCCAGTACTACAAAAACAAACATTCCACCATGTTTTATAACAGACCATTCTTGTCTGGCTCTGGCAAACAAGGCCTCATAACAGCACAGCCCATTTTAGTGTCACTCTTACACCCGTGTTGCTGGATTCCCATGGAGCAAAAACAAGACTTTCCCTCCATAGTTCCTTTCTTGGTGTTTACAGTGAAAGGTCGGTGTGTGGCCACTACCTCACTTTTTTTTTCCCTCCCTCCCCTTCATCACAAGCAACAAAACAAAGCTGTGTGTAATCAAATATAGCAAGGAGTCACAAGGCTCCATGAACACAGATGTCTGCACTTAAAAACATTTTTGCACCTGACTTTGGATGCTTGCTATTCCATCTTTAAAACGTTGGGGGTGGTGGTGGTGTTTTTGTGTGTTTATTTTAACTATTACAACTTTCAGGTCTGTGTGCTCACCCTGACAGATGCTTGGTTTTAAGGGTTTTAAAGTGAAGGGGATGAAGTGTAGACTGCAGGAGCTGTATACTTGATGACCAGCAGTTGATTATAGACAATTTCCAGTTATTTAAGCTTTACCTATTAAGTTTTTGTTTTAGTAACCGCTACTGAAGCGATAATTTTTTGAGGCATCTAGAGCACACTGTTCTTTCTAGATTATTTTTGTGTATGTTTGGAGATAATTCTAGACACACATCTTCAACAGTTCTGCCTTTGGGCGCCTTTTGTTGAGAGCGGTTTGGGGGCAATGATGCTAGTTAGAAATGTGGAAGAGAGGTTAAAAGATGAAGCAGTTGCAGAAAGCTTGCAATGTGCAGATAGCAGATTTAGCCCATTCAGCAATGGGCTGATAACCAAGTGAGATGAAGAAAGAAAAATACGAAGAACTTAGGTCCTCATAGCTGAGATCATTAAAAAAATGTTGATGCGAAAGACTAAATTTGCAGTCAGGAAATTAAAATAAGCTTCTCTTAGGCAGAAATATATGGGCTTTTTTAGGAGTGTCTCCCTGTATAAATTACAGTCTACTGTAAACGGCACGAGGTAGAGAAAGTGTTTCCGCATAGTAAAAAGCGTAATTGATGGCAGTTTTTCAAGTTACTCAGTACTGAAAATTGCAGTCACAGGTAGCACTGGTGACTCAAGGCCACAGGCAGAGCCATCAGCCCTGGTGTGCCAGAGGCAGGGCAAAATATCTTTAATAATTGCAGATCTGGCCAGCCAGGAGGCCAGCTGCGTGGCAAATGTACCTTTGTACATCAGAAACATCAAAACTTTGCGCTCCAGCGCTGCCTTTCCACAGAGGGGTCCTCGGGTGGGCAGCAGCCATTTTGTGAGGCAAGCCACCCCGTGGGGCGCATCCCGCTCCCTCGGCGGTAAAACCACCTCCGTCTTTTTATTTTATTTTTGGACACCGGGCTCTGCTGCGTATCTCACAGCCTGGAGAGTGTTTCTGAAAACGACTTAAACACTTTTAACCCCTCAGTTGCCTGCTGGCGAGGAGCTGCGGTGGGACCCAACAGAGCCTGACAGGGCGGCTCCGTCCCGCCCTTAGCCGCCTCCCCTCGGCCGGGCGAGGCGGAGCTGGCCGTGAGGAGGAGGAAGAGGAGGGCGGACTACGCCTCCCGGCAGTCTCCACAGCGCCCGGCCCAACGAAGGATGCCGGGTGCCGTAGTCGGGGCCGCCTGGTGAAAGTTAATAACCGAAGGCGCCTCCCCGAGCTCCGCGGCGCCTCTCGTTGCCATGCCGGCTTTGTCGCCTCGGCGGGGGCAGCGGCACGATGGATGAACGGGCGGCCGCCGGGGCAGGCGCCCGCCGGGTAAGAAGCGGGAGGGGAGGAGAAGGGGAGGCTCTGGCCGCCGCTGTGAGGCCGGCTCCGGGAGGGGAAGGCGGCTTCGTGGTGCCCCGGGTAGGGCCCTGCCAGCCGGGCTGCCGGGCTCGGAGGCAGGTGCAGCGGAGAGTGGGGGGACGCGGCCCCGGCCCTTTCCTTGGAGCCCCCCGACCGCTCGCCCAGCCTGAGGGAAACGCCGGCCTCGTACGCATACCCCAGCTGGCCCCCCTGGCTCCCCGCTGCCCTCCCAGAGAGGGAAAAGTCCTCTCGTGGGAGGGGAGAGGGCTGCGAGGGTTTGCTGTGGGTATCCGTTGCGGGGACCTGGCTGAGTCCGTGCAGAGGAGAGAGTGGAGCTGTCCTGACCCTTCCCAGGTCCATTTTCAAGTCCAGGGGATGTTCTGCTGCCCATAGTCCTGCAGAAGGGGTCCCTGGCCTGCCTGGTGCCTCCCGACCCTGCTCGCCCCCAGCACCTGCAGCAGCCCAAACCCCGAATCAAGTGGAGGTGACTCCAAGTCCTCCCGCTTCCATCTCTGAGAGGAGAAGGCGTCAGCATGTGGGTGATAATCTCACAAGTGCTGAAAAGCTCTGCTTTTGTGTCCTTGCCCTTTACAGAATGGGGTCCCACTTAGCCCCTTCGGGTCTGGGTTTAGCTGTCCCTGCTGCCGCTTCACAGTCTGCCCTCAGGTGCAAAGATTGTGCCTTTTGTTAGCAGACTGATTCAGGTAGGTCTATAAATAAATATCCACCATCAGACTTAACATATGGTTGAGGCAGAACCACAGTTCCATCTGTCTCAATACCAGGATATCTTTTTGATAAAGGTAAGGGCTGGAAGGCTGAATCTTTAGTCCCACAGGAACCTGGTGGGTGACCTTAAACATCCACTGCTTTTGCTTGGTGCTGTAAATAGCCCCAAATCAACTGAACCACCAGCATATGGTAGGATGCCCCAGCATTTCCATGGAACAGGCTCCTGGGGGGGTTGTTCTCACTTTTCACAATATTTGGGTGCAGGTTCCTTGCCTGGAATCCTCCATTGTGCAAAGCATCAAGAAGATCCCCATTCGATATTCAGGTTAAAAGTTTCTGCGTGTCACCTCTAATAAATGATCCTCAGTTCAGCCCTAATGCGATAGAAAATAACAAATTCCATTTTAATTCACTCCTCATCTTTATTCCACTTTTTAATAATAATTTTTCATTAAGCTGCTAATCCTGTCCTAGCACTTCTAATCAGTAAGGCTCAAGGTGCTTTACAAAAGAAGTAAGAATATAATTATTCCAATTATCCTCATTAAGGCCGATATTCTTAACTTTTCAGCAGCTTCTACAGATAATATAGGTCATAAATAATTAAGAGTATAATCTAATTAAAATAAATCCCCAGTCATAAACCAGAGTGCTGCACTGAAGTAGCCAGCCTTCAAAGGCATGGCCTTGTAACCTAACCTCCCTAATCAGAACAGTATCTCATTAACCTGTGACTCCTCACTCTCCTGACCTCACTGCCCCCGCAGCAGGTACTTCCAGGTGCCTGTGCAGGACCCCAGAGAGGGAGAGGGCCAGGGTGGTTGTGACAAAAGGCATTCTTGAGAGTGTTCTCCTATAGAAGCCCCTTATCTGGTCATTTGAATAAAGGTCTGGTGTTTGGAGGGTTATCAAAACCTACAGTCGGAACTGAGCAAAGGTAGGCACGGAACTAGTTCAGTTTTTTAGCAGAAGAGAACTAGTTATTGCAAATTAGAACTGTTGCTCAAACTGGATTCCAGAAGATACAAAGAAGGTTGTGTCCTGGGTCAAGTTCATATGTGACCTAAATAGAATTCTGACCCACAAAACTCATTGCACGCCAACTTCATCAAAGTCAACGCGAACTTTCATGTCTGGGAGTTCAGGCTCTAAACTGCTCCTACTGAAGTGGATCTCTGTTTTCTAACACCTGGCTGTCCCCACTGGAAGCTGACTATCTCAGGACTGCTGGTTGTCTACAGAATTCACCAGCAGGGCTACACGGGTGAAATCCTTGTTCTCATTCCAAGTACCTGCTGTCACATATTAGTTATTCTGTGGGAATGTTTGTGCTCTGATTTGTGGTTACGCAGTGTTTGGTGATGACCTAATTGCAGTATTCTCATTAGGCAGAGAAATTTGAGTTTGGCTTTATAGTTCACCTCAGTAAGTCAGTCATTGCTCTAGAATACGTCTACATCAGTACTGCCACTTTAGCCCAATGTTTTATGGGGGATCATAAGGCTGATGGATGCGTTTTGAAATGTGTGCATCTATAACAGCAACTCATACTACCATTGTAGCGTGTAACAGCAAGCATAGACCATCTTGTAGGTAGAAATGGCTGAATCTGATGAGCTTCAGCAGCTTTCTTACCACTGAGGAAACCACCTGTGTTAGTGTGGTGTTGAGTAATTTCCTTGAAAGTTGGCGATACAAGAAAAGAGCTATGAACAAAGCTGGAAAAGGCCAGCCTGCCTTTCTGAGCCTCTCGTGAAGAGGCTTAGTCTTGGCCATGGGGATGATGGTGTAATTTTCAGAGGCAACTCAAAGGGATGCTGACTGCATGTTGTATTAAAATGAGTCCCTGAGACCCATAGGGTCTGGTAGAGGCCTGATTTTGATCCATCTGTGCTGTAATTTCTTCATTTGTAAAACTCAAATGCATTGTGTTAAACTGTAATTGTCTGGTATGCTGGGGTATTTGAATAGCAAGGCATGACTGGAGCTCCAAGAAATGCTGGTGGTACTGGAAATGTGCTGCAAATGACTGGGGAACCCATGGAAGTGAGGCGGCAGGGAGTGCAGACACCTTGAGCTGCAGAAAGAGGGTGAGAACAGGAGAAAGGGCCAAAGAACTTAAAACAGAAAAGAAGAAAGTGTGTGTGGGGCAGATGGCGTACAGAGGAGCGTGGAAGAGCAGATCCGGAAGGACATGGGAACGAAAGTAAACCACCGGTGTTCAAAAGCAAATTGGTGTGGTGTAGACAAGGCTTTGCATCTGTGTATTGTAATGGTCTCAGGGAAATGTGGTGCCACTTCTGGGAGGGAGGAGGGAAGAGGATTCCTGGAAAAGTGCATATACACACAAAGAAGCCTTTGGTTTCTTCCCTTTAACATTTGTAGAGAGCTCACGTCTTTCCCTTACCCCCAGAGACATTCCCATTTCCTTTCATTTGCCGGTGTTTGGAAGACGGAAGGAGATCAGGCACTGTTGGGTTCCCTTATTAACTTAATCTGTGGGAAGCCTTACATAAATCACTGAATTTCCTAGTCTTGATAGGATGAGATATTTGTACAGTGAAGTCAAACAGAAGATCGAGGTTCCTGCACAGGGAGGCTTTGACGCTGTTCCAGTCCTGTGCCTGTGACTCTTACGCGTGTGTTTCTTTGAAGTCTGAAGCTTAGGAGTCTGCATTAATGATCAAGGGACCGAGCTGAATATGGAATTTGAATGGTACGAAGGTAAAGGTGTGGGCATGAATGTGGGAAGAGAATGTTTAAGAGTAGTTTGGCATCTATAGTTAATAATAATATTATAAAAAAAGAAGTCAGCATGTTAATTTCCTACGGTTACTCAAGTCCTCAAGGCTTTCGGCATCTTCATATTTCATGTAGATCAGTGATCTCCTGCTGGGTCCTGTCATGTCCGAAATTCTAACTTCCTTAACCAGTGGAAAACTAAAGGTTTGAAACCTTTTGCCGTTTTGTGCGATGGGAAACTCGCTCTGATCCCTTAGGCAGGAATTTCTGTTCCCCACACAGTGTTTTAGAGCCCTGTGCTTGGCACTTGGCTGTCGCTCTCCATCCCGCTCTGCCAAGTGTCAGTGATCCCTGAATGCTTACAGAGTTCCTTAGGACTCCCAGCAGATGCGAAGCACTTCTGAAGTTGAGATTTGTCAGGAACAGAATGCATTAGAACATTTATTTCTGACTTTGACTTATGACTAGGGTAAAACTTACCTATTTTTACCACTGTGTTTTTTCTCTTTAGGGTTCTAAGCTGTTTCTCTAATTCAGGAGCTCTTCTTCCTATTTTTTTTACTTCATAAAGTAAAATAGTTAAAGGAAAATGCGGCATGTCTTGCTAAATTTAATATACAACCATCTCCCGACTGAAACAGTGAGATAGACCCTTGGTTTCAAATTCTGACCCCCCAATTTTAACTTGACTTTTCCAGAACTCCACCCTAACTGCTGCTTTTACTTAATTGCAAATAATTCCCCTATAAGGATCACTTGAATTCGGCTTTCTTGGAGAGCCTGAGCACAGATTTCCGGGCTAGATTTTCGATTCTCATGTTACGTAGGGACCTTATCAGGCAGATTGCAAGGTGAGGTGGTATTGATGTCCTTCGGGACATGGAGCAGCTCCCTGGGGGACCTGCAGAGCAGGGCAGCTCGGAGCTTGGCAGCCACTCTCCAAAAATGGCTTTACTGTGACAGGACTGCATTATAAATCCTCATGTATTTTTTTTATGCACGAGATTTCTTTATGTGGATATTTCATACCATAAATGAATATTTATGGCGGTGCTCGAGGTCTTTGGATCAGGTATGTCATACAAAGCTCTGACCCAAAGCCTGCTGTCACCCAGCAGAAAACCCCATCTCTCACACTGCGCTCCCCTCTCGCCCCCAGGGATTTAAAAATACAAATTATTTTAAGCAGTTCAACATGTACTGAGCCTTAGTTTGTTAGCTAGAGCATAATGTCTTTCCAGAGCGATGTTCAAAATGAAAGAACAAAAAGCTACCTTGAAAAATAGCCATTGGGAAGCAGAGCAGCAAAAGCCAAGAAACTTGAGCCCTTTGCTAATGAATACTCTGTCCTTAACTCACATTGTCTCTTTTGTTTCCCACACTTTCATGAGCTGCACATGGATTCAATTTGCCAGTCTTTAACCCTTCTCGCCGATGCCTGATCTGTGTGTAGTTTGGAAACTGGGACAGCTGTCACTTAGGTACT
Organism: Anser cygnoides; assembly: GCF_040182565.1. NCBI lineage: Eukaryota > Metazoa > Chordata > Aves > Anseriformes > Anatidae > Anser > Anser cygnoides. The sequence goes on along the minus strand of NC_089885.1, from coordinate 4,316,785 downwards.
CGGCTTTGGTTTTATTTTATTTCGCTGCTGATCTGTTTGTCCCTGCTCTGTCTGTGGTGTGGATGCAGTGAAATAATCCGCAGGGGTGTGGACGAGGCTCGGGTACACGCTGGACAGAAGGAGACGAGGCTTTGGCAGCCTCCTGGGAAAGGGTGTAACAGAGAGGGCTGCGAGCAGGTTGGCTTTGATGAAAGCATAGCAGCATTTCCACTGCGACTGCCGTCGGGGAAGATGTTGGTGCTGCACTCAGACTTTTTTACGAAGAGCTGTTTTTCTTGGCGTAGCTCTAAAATTGATGGAAAGTCAGAGTGGAGCCAAGGGATTTGGCATCACGGGAACTTCTCACACCAGCTTGCCTTTGTGCTGCAGCACAGCAGAAGTGCTTTCTGCAGAGCGAAGCATTAAACATCAGATGTTTATTTGCACCAGTGAAATTTATTCCAGCGAATGATGATTGCCTGTAGTAAATACACTTCTTAGCAATGACTGTATTGTTTCCAAAAACATAACTAGCTCTTAGTTGCTGTTTGCTAAATTGATAGGGTTCTAATTAATCACCCTTTTAAAACAAAAATGGCATTTCACATTAAGCATTTTCTTTTTTCCTCTAGATAACTCCTGAACAAAGATCACCAGCAGAGAGTGCTGGTGCTCTTCCAGAGTCTGCAGCAGATTCTGAAGTAGATTGTAAAATCAAATCAGACTTTGTTCTGTAATTCTATTTTTAGTTTTTCTTTTTTTTAAAATAAAATGTTAATCAGCTATCTGTTACATGATTATCTTGCTGTCTCTAATTATCAATCTTTGTAGCTCACTACAGGAGAAAGACAGCTTTTAGGAGAACAACTATGTACACAGAAAATCTCTAATTGCCACTTTTTCAAGCAATTATAACAGAATTTCAAATATCTTGTTCTAATGCATTTGCTCTTTTTTATGCATAACATCTCTCCTTTCATTCCTCCTCTTTAATTTCATGTTAATGAAATTAAGTAATCTGTTTACTATTCAGCACAGCTTCTCTCTAGTGGGAGAAGGTGGCCGTGCTCCTGCAGTTTGTAGAGCTCTAGCATCTGTGTGGTGCTCACTCTATCACCAAGATCATTTTTTGACCTGCCAAGGCAGTGGGAGATTGTTTTTGGTTGGGCCTCTCCCAGATCTCAGGCTGATTCTGACATCAGTACCAAAAAAGAGTTGCAAAAGCTTTACATCAAAAAGGAGCACTGGCCCTGTCCCCATGGTGTTTATCAGTGTGTTGGCACCGTTATTAGTCCTGGAGATAGGAAAGTGGTGAAGCTTTTTGGTGTTAAATCAGACATGTTTTTCCCCTCATAATATTTGTGGTCAGGTCAGGATTGTTAAATCTGTTTTTGCTGCAGAACCTGCTGTAATCTCACTCTCATGTGATTTCATACATTCTTTAGTCATCGAGAGCAAACAAAGGCCGTGTTGAAGTGTAGGGCCTCTGTGCCTTGCTCTTACACTTCACTCTGATCCAGACTTGTTGGGAGCTTAGGGAATCTCTTAGTTCATTTCAGAAATATCTGAAGTGAGATCTCCTTAGGAAAAAGAGGCATGAGATGCAAAGAGTGCAGAGAGATGAGGGAAATGGTCAACTTTCACACATTAGGGACCTTACTATACGGTAGACATCAGGCTTACAGCACTTCTGAGGGAGACAAGCATCTTGTAAGGAAATCTCTGTCCAAACTAACCCTGCTGGCCTTATTTTGCCCAAACTGCATTTAAGTCTACAGGACTGGGCTGTGAATTCATGTAGAGCAAAGCTGAAACATTTTGTTTGTTTTTTACAAAGTTGGCAGTTGTTTACCACTCTTCTAGTGACACCACCTGCTTTCAAAATGCTCCATAAAAAGGGGGCAAGGTTCACCAGTTAGAATAATTCTCTTTACAGGTGGTACCTGATCAATCAGCTCATGGGTGACACGTCTCTGCTGACCTCTGCATTGCATCTCTCTGCAGTAAGCTGTCCCTTTTCTCCCCCTTCCTGCGCAGGCCCTTTCTTCACCCAAGGAACCATGCTGAACTTGAGTTACACTCCGTTAGAGGTACCGGCAGGACTGACATAATTTTAAGAAATCTTCACACGCAGGAGCCATGGTATGGTGCAAAGCTCAGCAGAGACATGAGGTTGTCCATGCAAAAGCCTCTGTATCAGCTGCTTCCCTCCCATGAGTTATGTGGTCGTTACAGTTTCATTATATAGAATTGGTAGAATAATTAACTTATATAGAAGGACACAGTAAGTGCTTAGAGAAGGACAGAAGAATAGGTAGTAAGTAACTATTCCTGCTGCTCTTGTGTTTTGAAGAGTATTTTTCTAGCATTTTTTCAGATTTTTTTCTAGCATTTTTTCTATTTTTTTCTAGCAATTCTACGAACGTTGTTTTATGGTGGTAATTTCTAGTTTGGTTGGCATATGAATATTTGTCATTGCCATCTGTTGGTGAACGTTAACTGGTTTTACATATAATTCATGCCTCAGTCTCATCTCTGCCAGATTGATTTCTTTATTTCTTCCTCTTCAGAAGACATAGCTGGTCTCCAGCTGCACCCAGTGGCAGGACCTGAGGGAATTTTTCAGGGTTAGTTATAGCTCAGGCCTGACAGCAGCAACGTCAGATCCTCTGAACATGACTTAAAGCTGGCCATGCCTGCCCTGGTGGTGGTTAAATGGCAGCAAAAGCTGCGATGCTGCAGCAGAGCTGTATGTCCGAGGTCACTGCATGTGCAGGTCCAGTGGCCTCCAAAAACTCTCCACATCTAGACTGAACGCCCAGGCAAACCACTTCACCCTCCTCTTCCTTGGTGCCTTCTCCACGTGTTTCTTGTGATTATGTGGTTTTGGAGTCTTCTGATCTTACTTTAATCTGTATGCCCTGGCATATTTGTTCACTTTTTTCATATTGGTTCATTTACCTGCTTTTCTTCTTCCTTATCTGCCAAACTATTTGATTTCTGTGGCAGGAGAGAGAAAGAAATCTCCCTTGTCACAGTTAACCGTTCTTAGCTCCTGCTCACCTAATAAACCTCATCTCCTCTTCTGAGTCTTTTTTACTGTTGCTTGCATTGCTGTTTGTTTACTGTGAGGCCATTATTTCACTTAACAGTGTATTTACAGACTAGACAAAGAATTCCCAGCCTGGAGGGGTGTGGGGGGAGTCCTGTCTGGCCCCACGAGCTAAATGGCACTTCTGAGCCCTGTGAACGGCTTATTTTTTTACATGCCAGAAGAAAAGCGCTGTTAAACTGGCGCGGGATCAGAGATGCACAGAAATTAATTTCCCCCCCTCTCAGCCGCGCTGAATGGAAGCAGGAGCGAGCGGCGATTCCTCCCCGTACATGAGGGATAATATCAGCAGCTTCCTGAGCTCCAGCTGCTGAGGACAAAGGACGGCAGAGCTGCAGCGATTCCTGGAGGGAGGAACTTTAAGATGGAGGAATTTTAAAGAATGCCAAGGACAACCTCTTAAAAAAAAAAAATTGTAGGTGGAGCAATTCCAGGTCATCCGAATGCTTTGTAAGCTCAAGATTTATTTTCCTCCTTTGAAATAGTTGCCGTTGTGGCATTTATCTTTTGCGCTTTTTAACACACCGCCTGTGACCTTTGTATGATTGCATAAATTGGCCCGAGGACGCTGGAACAGTTATTAGGAACCCCTTTCTTATGTTGTTTCCTGAATTCCCACATTGTGGCGTGATGTGTGTATGGAAACTGCTCGCTTCCTCCCCTGGCAGCCGTTCAGACAGCCCTTGTGTGCTGGAGCTCCTGAGCGCTGGGCTGGGCGCGAGCTGGGTGCAGGGGGGAGAGTATTTGAAGGGAGAGAATTTGGTTTTTGTGCATCTTTGTTCTTTTCCAATTGTGATAAAGCTGTTATCTCAATTGTGTGGGTTAAACACGAGCAGCGCTAGTGTTCTGTAGAATAAACAGCAGCAGATGACTTGAGGTTAACATGCCTCGGGCACGGCTAGCTGCTTTTCAGTGTATGAATGAAGCAATATTTTCACTTTCCGTATGAGTCTACCTTCTCTCTTTACTCCCCACTCTATTTTCTTACAGCATGTGGGAGGGAGACGGGATGTGTGATTGAAGCTTACTTTCTAACTCTTTAATTCACTGTAGCTATATATTTCCCTTACAACTCCACCCCACAGCATCTAGGAAATATGTGCTTCATTAACTTGTTCTGTCGTCTTTTTTTTTTTTTGCATTTGCAAACTGTAAGGTTATGGGATGTTAATGAATTGTTTACATGTGCTTCTACATTTGTTCCACTGAGTAGTTCCAATGCATGAATATCAATTACAGGGGGAAAAAATAGATGTTTATATACGCTGCGTTTGGGATTTCTGAAGTTTGACTTCCTGAAATCTTTTCCAGATCCTTCTTTTAAATGGGAAGAGTTGCAAGTGTTGGAAAGGAGTCATTTCCTTAGAGCAGCTGAAGGGGTAGATGGCTGAATCAAATTCTCTCATCTCGCACGAAGAGCCCAAATGAACTCAAGTCAGTGGGCCAGGTCCTGCTGTGCAAGGATTTGATGTGTGGCCAGTTGTGGCACTTTTCATTCTTTCGGAAATAGATGTTGAACCTTCCCAAGCGTGTACTACTTAATGGGCTTAATATTTAGGTGGTCAGGCCATAGTACTGTACTCAGCCTGCTGGTGACTGCTTCTTGTTCACTCCTCTGTTCTTTCTCGAAGCCGCCCTTCGGTGCTCGTCCTGCAGCATGGACAGCAGTGGCCTCACCGGGAGGGCTCAGGCACATTGTATGAAAATGTGGCGGTGAATTGTGAGCAAGGCAGGGTACCGTGGTTTGTACACAAATTCTCCCCTGTTGAAGGACCAGTTTGTTACCTGGGGCCTTGTTTAGACTGGAGATTTGCCCTCGTTGCGGTGTGGGTCTCGGAGAAGTTAGAGTCACTTACCCCATCTCGAAAGCAGAGTGCTGCCCCTGCTAAGTGGAGGTTTGCAGCCTGCTGGTGTCCCGTTTGCTGCCGTTACCCCGTTTGTTGCATGTTCCGAAGCAGGGGGACTGGACCGAGGCTCTTTTATGAACACAGCATTTTGGGATCCTTTGTGGGGAGATGGGCACAGAGGACATGCGTGTTTTTTTTTTTGTTTGTTTTTTGTGGAGTTGTTACATGTTTAATGCCAAACTACTTTTAAAGTTGAAATTCTGTGGTAGCTGCGTGACCCCAGGCGCTGAATCCTTCATCAAAAACCCCTCTGAGTGCAGTTAGTGCCTTTTAGCAAGCGACAAAGTGCTAAAAAAAAAAAAAAAAAACAACCAGCAAAACCTTGGGGAGCACTTGGGGAGCGTGCTGAAGTCTCTTCTCTTCCCACAGCCCCCTGGACCCACGCGTGTCGGGGCAGCAGAGGTCCGAGCACCTCGGAAGGCGTCAGGCTGGCTGTTCTAGGAGCTCGGTTTTGAATTTTTATGAAATAGGAGCGGCGGGGAGGCAGCTCCGCGGCGCTGTGCCCACACGCCGGCAGGCAGCGCCCGCTCTCCCTGACAGGGCGGTGGGACCCGCTCCTCAGGGGCGCGTAATGGCGGGGCCGGGGGGTTGTGGGGTTGGGGCTGGGCTTGGGGTTGGGGTGGTTGGGGTTGGGGTTGTCGGGGTTGGGGTTGGGGCTGGCGCTGGGGTTGGAGCCGGGGGCGGGGGCGCTTCCTGCCCGCCCTGGCGGAGCCCCGGCCCGCGGGGCGCCTCAGAGGGAGGCGGAAGGAGGCGGAGGAGCGGAGCAGCGCGGCCCCGGCTCTCTGTGTGTCCGGCCGGCCGTCTGTGCGCGCCTCGCCGGCCCCGCGGCTCCTCCGTGCTCAGGTAACGGCGGGGAAGGAGGCGAGGAGCGGCCGGAGCGCGGCTGCCAGCCCCGGCCGCGATGCTGAGGGCTGCTGCCTGCTGCTGACAGCGCCAGGCTTCGCTGCCTGCCATTCCCCTTCCCCTTTCTTCCCCGTCTCGGATTTCCACCCAGCCGAAGGCGTATTTTTAATAAAAGTCGAGCCACTCATCCAGCCCGGAGCACGGCCCCCCGTCAGAGCGCGGCTTGGTTCTGCAGTTAAAAAAGTTTGTGCCCTCCCCTCCGGTCGTGTTGACACTGAGGATGAAGAAGGATTTGCAAGTGAAAGCGCCCTGAAACGCAACATCTTCTGGAGGGAGCGTTGCTGCTCGCTTCTCGGGTCGCCAGTTCCACCCTTTGCCCCTGCTGCATCCACCACGCTGCCCTTTACTCCCGGGGGTAAAAACCCAAACGGCAACACCAAAAAACCCGAGGAGAATAACTACCTTCGGCAGCGGGGAAGCTTTGTGTGACCGACCCAACGAGCTGCCCGTGTCCAGTTGCTGAAAAGAAAACCCTTTTGTCTCCAGCGGATCTGTAGGTAAGAGCCGTGCTCATGGCGCAAGGGACTCGGCGTTCGTTCCTGCAGCCCAGAGCTGGGAGGCACCCTGGCGTTTGGCCGTCCTTGCTCGCTCCTTCCTGCAAAGATTGCTCTCCACCTTGCAAAACTGACACAGGAAAAATACGCTCGCCCACCCGTTTCACCACCGGCAGTGAATATTAGCTAAAATTGATACTTGTGTGCTTATGTGTAATCAGAGTAAAATTCGGTGCAAGTCAGGGAAGTGGGTTTGTGTCGGGCTGTGTTTGAAAGCAGAAGTGTTTCTTGCGATGCTCTTTTCAGAAAATAATCGCAGGCATTGTGCTTGTAATCCACGTGTCAAGATTGTCTTTGCTCGTCATGCTTCACGGAGAAGTATGTATGTGTGTTTACGTATGCATGCGTGCACATAGGGCTTCCACGATCAGCTGAGATTCCTTGTTTCAGACTGGAGTTTGTTTTACATTAAGTGCTTTATTCCTTGTGTCACAAGGTGTAGAAGTGTTGAGCCCGTAATTAAGGTGTATACACATCTTAGCAGATTATCGAACGTGGCTGGTAACGTGCTTGGTGCTGTGCAGTGAATGTGAAGATATGTTTTCTTTGGGTTTTGTGTTTTTTAAGTAAGGCTGGGAATGCAGCAAGGACATGTGCACATAATAATTGGATGGAGGCCCAAGCTCTGTGCAGGGAAACACATTTTGTAGCTTACTCCTTTCTCTGGGGGCCAAGTGCTGGATGTGTTCTGGTTTATAAATGATAATACCGCTGTGAATTTCTGATTTTTTTTCCTTCTCCTCCAGCTCTGTGTTCATACCCACTTCCTCTAGGCCAAAATTTCATCACTACCAGGCTTTTGTGCAAGCGAAGGACCTGTGGAATTTCGTGTGGCTTGTAGCCGGACTCCTCCTTTGCAGGGAGGATTACATTGTTCCCTGTGGAAACACACAGCATCCATCCCCCAGCGGGAGGATCTGGCTGTTTGTGTAGTGGAACCAGCCTTGACATCACGCTCTTCCCCACTGCGTGGGTTTTTCCTGTGGATGATACAGGAAATGCTAAATACCGCTCTGTCGCACTCCCTGTTCCTCTTTTTTTTTCCCCCTCCTCTTCCTCTCCCCTTGGAGGGATTTCTGTGGGGAAGATGAAGCGGAAAAGACGTTCCGTTCCCCCTGCGGAGGGAGGGCAGAAAGTCAGCAGGTGCTCAGCTGAGGGACCCCCGGAGAGCTGTAATAGCCAGCAGGGCAGCTGTGAAGGTCCGAGCAGGATCTGGCAGAGGACATGATACAGGTATTGGCTGCTCTCTCACCACCTTTGGCTGCCTGTGACTGTCTCAGGTGACAAGGTCTCTCCACCAAATCAAGGGTGGGGATGCAAGAACCATCTTCTTGAGCTTGTGCTGCAGCTGTGGAGTGATGGCAACACTGCATTGGTTGTTCAGGACTGATCCAGAACTATGAACCCTATCGTCAAGACCATGACTCTGTTAACTCTTTGGGTCAGATTTTCTCCAGGGCTGCCTCACTGCCTTCTCTTCCTAGCAGTAGGGTCATGAGCTGACCCTGGAGAAATCTGTCCCCTGGGAGAAGTCTCAGTTGCAGGTTCATTTGGGGCACTTGGTCTTCCCTCTCTTTTTCTCCAGGACACTTGTTTGCAGCATAAACTCAGTCCTTAAAACATTCCTGGGAGCCATAAGCACAAGGCAGAATGATTTGTTTCCCCTTTATTGAGGAAAGGGGAGGATTTTCAGGAGGGAAAGGGGTGCCTGCTCTCCCCACGAGCTCTCTGTTTCTGATTCTGGAGATGCTCTGCAGGCAGCACTGCCTGCCCTGTTGAGCTGGGCAGTGCAGGTAGGCAGAATGGGCCATACGGGGGGACATGGGGTTGTAGGTCCCTCGGTGGTGCCGGCACCTCATAATTTTGGACTTGTTTGACCCGACACATATTTGAGTTTTGATGGCTGGGCAATATACTGATAGCAGGGCTCATTATTCTACCTGCTTACGGTGACGCATGGCATCGGCTTGTGCTGTAAACATTGCAGAATCAGTATTGCTCTTCTGTAAGGCAGGCTCGAGCGACTCTGGACTAATGTATGGTCCGCTTTGTATTGCAGAGTGCCGCAGCTGGGCCACAAGGTTTTCATATGCCTGCAATAAGAATGTATAAAAAATCCCTGCAGTCTGTAATACAGCTCAAAGGGCAGCTGATTTAGATGTGCTTGAGTGTTAAGGTCAGGAGATCACATTCCACAGGTTGCTAGATGAAAGTTCTTGAAGAGGGTATAGCATAAATATTTGATTCGTATAGAAGGGATTGGTGCAAATCCGTTTGTCCCTGCTCCAAAGATATTTTATAGGCAAAGCACAGGGCAAAAAAAAGAACCAAGAAAAACTTACAGCTGCTTTGTGCTAGAGGAAGTGGAATGGTAACACAGAGAATTGTTGTTGAATTCCACTAAAATTCCTCTTGGATACCCCATCTTCAATAACAGCTAAGAGAACTGATGTTTTTAAACGTAAAATGACTCATAATGCATGGGCTCTCAAAGTTGGGTTTAACATTGTATGCAAACATTGCCAGCTGGTGGGGATCTTTCTGGATAAATAAGAACTATATTTGTACAAGAAGGCTTGAAGGATATGTTTCAGATGCATCCTGATTAGCATAAGCCATTCACTTTGTAAAAGAATAGCGAGAATCTCAGAAGTGGAGATAATTTAATAGTCCCCTTGTTCTCTTTATCCTGTCCTTCATCGGCAAACTGACTGATCTTTTTATTTGGAAATAAGGTTTGATTGCTTAACTGCCACATTTTCCCAATTGTGATGGTGAAACTGAGCACTTGCAACCCCCAAGTTCTCAAAACACAAACCCTTCTCCCTCTTTTATCCCTTCCTTTCATCTCCAGTTGAGTATAATGTAGGGTTGTTTTTGTGTGTGGTTGGTTTTATTTTGGAAGGAACAACATGCACTATTTAACTCTGTACAGCATCCAGCACAATGGTGTCTTGGTCCATGGCTTGGACTCACTGTCACTGTAATGAATGACAAGCTGAAGTGAAATTTCAGCTCATTAAAGGCTTTCTGTTATTAACGTAGAGCAAAATCTGGCGTAAGCTGTAGGTTGTTGCCCTATCAGTGTATATACAGAGATGAGTCTTTAATTCCAGAATTATCAACAGTCCAAGTGTATGTTAATGTGAAATCCTTTTAGCTGTGAATGAATCTATCTGCTCGTACCTCTCCTGGGGCAGGACTCCAGTCTGCAGTTCCTGCTTCATTCATACTGACAGCTCCTAAAGAGCTGCAGAGCGGTAACCCAGCGGAAAGACAAAGCCCACGACAAGGAAGTCCCTACGTGGTAAGATTTCACATTAAACTAACTAAAGCCTGGCTCCAAACACCTGTACGTTATGAGACTCTATGCGCAGGGCAAAATAGGGTGTACGTTAGGCTCTGTGCTGAATTAGAAAACTGACCTTGTTCTTGGCAAATGCTTCTTGGCTTATTAGACGTTCCCACGTTGGGGTGAAGTGCAAACGCTTTCTGAATTCAGGAAGATGCCTGTCTTTCCCCCATCTAACTTTTGTTGCACAGTCCCATATTTCAAGGTATTTCCAGACACTTGCTTTTGAAGAAGTCTCCTGAAAGGTTTCCGAACTGCGACAGCCTTGTGGATTTTTTTTCCCCTCGCTATTGTGGACGATACAGTGGAGTGGAATGTCCTTGGTTGCCAATGTTTGCTGCTAGGTATCCCCCTTCCATGGAGACCAAATGTTTATAATAGGGTGAGAACAGCCATTTGTGGGGATTGGCAATAAGGCTGAAGGCTCTCTTTCTCCTCTTCTCTTCACTGAAACACGAGGGAGGACTTGGATCTCTCGGTCCTTCAGAGAAGTGTTACAAATGCCCATTGCCGGGGCTGTAAAGGTTCAGGAAGCACCCGAGGATTTGTCAAAATGATTTAGTCCGTTGTGTTGAATCTGGGCCACAGCCGAATTCTGTAAGCTCATTTTCTGCTTTCAGGAACCCTTTGCTCGTCTTGCTTTTTGATGTGTGGTTGTTTTCTAGATTTGACTTTTGTCTATCTCTTCTGCTCAATCTTCTCTCCGTACGTGCCCCATGTATCACATCGTAGGCTTTAAATCATTGTCTTTATGAACGAGCAGGCACACAGCTGCCTTCGGAGTCCAGGTTGGCTGCAGGAGCTTCTCAGTCGTTAAACCCTGTTGGACAGGAGAGCATATTCCCAAAAACTGGAAGGCAGTGCCAGCCACAGGAAGAGTTGCCGTACCGCCACCTCCACGCCGTGGCTGCGTCTTCAGCTTCTGCAAAAGTTTTTGGCTCATGCTTGGAAGAGATCTGACGCTGAAGTTGTGTCCATGTGAAAACATTGTACTGCATGGTAGGAGAGCTGAAAGTCAGCAAATATCCAGGTCTTGCACGTTGCTTGGCTCTTCTGAGTAGTCTTGAAATGTAATCTTCAAGGCAAAAGGAAATAAATCTCAACAGCTTTGGAGAATACTAGTGTGAAGGAGGCCCTAGGAGCAACGCATTTCTAAATATGCAGCATAATATTTGTCTGACTTGCCTATTACGCCTTCAGGTGAAAGGAGTTTTTCAGGATTGCTGTAATTTGTGTTTACCTAGACACTCAGACGTAATTTTCTAGCTAATGATATATTTGAAACTTATCTGTGTATAAATGGGCATTCGGGGCAAACCAGACACCTGATTTCAGTGGGAGATGGAATGAGGAATGAATGGGCGAGTGAATAGGAATAGGAGAATGAAAAGAAAGTCCTGAACAAAACAGAAAACTGAGACCAAAATAAAAAAGACCCATGGAAGTTCTCAAAGCAGTCCAATCTTGTCCTAGGAGAGCAGTGGTTACATGCGAGTGCTTAACTTAAGCAAAGGAAGGACGTGTGTTGGAGCCTCCTGCGAGGCTCAGGGGTCCTGGGTTGTGCTCGTGGATTTTAATGGTTGTCTGATGTGTTGTGCCTTATTGGGGGCAGCTCCTCTGTTGCTGGCCTAGCGCTGGAAAACCAGGGGCTCTCTTCTCTCCCCACGAGCTGAAGCCTTAGCTTAAATGAAGAAAAGCGCCCTGATCTAATAAAACTGGCCTTTGATACAAATAATAGCAAGGCCTTTAGTATAGCACTTAGAATATCTGGTTGTAGACCAAGATTTTGCTGAGCAATTCTATTATATGAATGCCTATGAATTAAGCCAATTTAAGTTTTAGTTTAATTTGTTAGCTTTTGTATCACAGGAACTGTTGTTTGCTTTAAAATGCTTTGTTTTTCTACACAACTTGTTTTTTTAATAGATTGCTTAACCTTTTAGGATTATTTATTGCAACCCCCAAGTAAAGTAATTCCACATTTCAATGACTTTGCTCTCTTCAGGGTTTGGTGAACATTTCTTCCTCTTTTAATTTGGGCAGTTCTGTGTCCAGCTGAAGCAAATTGTACAGCTCCATACTAGGACGAGCCCGTCCTGTCGTAGGGCTTGGGAAAAACAGGGTGGGAAAACATCTCCCTGGTTTGGCAATTTTTTTCTTAAAAAAAAAAAAAATGACACAAAACTAAAACCTCTTGCATATTTCTGGAGACACAGGACATGAAAACAATGCGAGATGGCTCACGGCGCTGTACAAGGATTTGGTAATCTGTAGTTTACCGAAATCATCACAGCCAGATGCTCACATTGGCTGCGCGTAATCTCTATTAGGTTTAAAAAACCCCACTCTTTTATTGCAGAATGACAAAGGTTTAAGAGACCAAGTGCAATCACATAGTCTGTTCCACCCTTCCCTTGGGTAGGATCAGGGGACTGTGGAGAGCAGGTGGAAAAACCCTCCCAAAGTGCCTGAAAATACCTGGCTTTTCCTGGTGGTGGCTGCGGATTGGGCATGGAGCACTCGGATCTTGTTTAAAAATAATAAAAAATGTTGGCATCCATGGGGAGGAGAATGTTCTCCAGGTGGTAAATCCAATCAGTGCGTTTCTGATTTGGAAAGCAGGAGACAAGAGAACATCTGATGTGGGAAGCCCCGGACCCCATCCCATCCCGCTCCGATGGCATTTTGGAGGGATGGTGCCTTGGAGAATTGCAGAAGGCTGAAGTGGCGACCCAAGGGTCACGAGACATCGCTTGTGGAAGGCAGCCAGCCCCGAGGCAGCACCCCAACTTCACCTTGTCTCAAGAGGTCAAGGTGCCAGGTTTTCCAGCCCCAATAAGGCCCTACGTCACATCCCCTGCCCGTGAAAACAGGAGAGCTCCGCGTGCGTCCTGCTGCTGCCATTGCCTGCAGCCTGGAGTGGCAGCAGGGACACCCTGAGTTGTTTTGGGGTGGCTTCTGCACCTTCAGCAAGGTTCATTTCAGCACATTTCTGCTTCCGTGGCGTAAGATCCTGGTGTGCCATTCGTTCCTAACCCTGCACCATCAAAACCCAAACGTGCAGATGCCCTTCAGCAGGGGAATATGACATAGCTCCAACTTCTTGTTTCCCCAGCTGCTAGGGATACCTCGCAGGAGTATCTTCTCCAGCTGCACAAGATATTTAGAAAACTCCCCTGCCTCCTGCTTGCAGAGGTTCTAGGATGCCTACATCCTCAGTCAAAGCCGTTTTGGCAGAATCTGTGCTTAAAATACTTGCTGCTTCAGTCATTATGGAAACTCCTCCTAGTCGTGATGAAGTTTATATTAGTAAGGACATAGTTTTGCTGGTATGGTTTACACAAGGCTTCCCGAGTAATATACCTAAAACCAATTATTTCCTGGTGTAGCTGCTTTAGAGTGGTTGCTGGAATAGTTGCAGTGAAAAAATTCAATTCCCTGAGTGACATAGTTGTGCCAGCAGAAACATAGATGGAGCTGTGCTGAAAGGAGCATCGTAATATCTTCCTCCCAGTGTGGGGCTGAGGCTTAGTTAATCATCTTACAAGTAATTACAGGTTTTTTACAAGGTGCACATGAAAAACCCAGGTGGTTATGATAAAGAACGACACCAAAGCCACTTGGAAAACATCCTTGCTTTCTAAAAATTTGGTGGTCTGGATCTCCTCTTGGGTTTTACTTAAAAAAGAAATAATGCAGATCCATCTTTTTAACCCGTGCTGCCCCGTTTGGATCACGAAATGGGCTCGGGTTGTCTGAGCCCTGCGGTAGGGTTTGTTCCTTTTCTTGGGCTGTGGCATCTCAGAAAGAGCATCGCCTGGTCTGCTGGGATGAGCAGCAGCTGATAAGTTAGCTGTGTTTTAGCTGGTTCCCTTTATAAAGGAAAGAAAAAAGAGCAGCCTTGTGGAAAAGGAGGGCCCATGCCCGACTGCTTGCCCAGCTTTGTGACTAGTCCCATTGAATTCTGTACGACTGCTCTGTGAAACGAGAAGAGCTCCTCCTTATGAAAAAAGGGCTTAAAATAGTTTAGATTGTGGTAATGCTGGAAAAAGCCAGAAAATTCCATGCTAGCGTTAGGCCGTGGTGATTTCTTCCCTACACCCTTCTCTGCCTGCAAGTTTTATTTGTATCAACTTCTTACGCACATTTTCAGGATGTCTGGGCTGGCGGCGTGCTACCTTAAGGTTGCACCAGACCCCTACAGCTGCTTGGGGAGTGTATCTCCGTTGTTTTCAGGACTTAAAGTCAAAATCCAAGCCCAAAAGCTTATTTTTAATGCAGATGCCGATTGTAATCTTCTTTTTTAATCTCCTCAGCAATTAAAAGAGCCCGATGCTATCAGTAGGGACAAATGATGCACTGTCAACGTTTTGCTCCCTTCTGATAATGCACATGAAACTGGTTTGCATGTTTGAAGATTACATTTTCCTCTCACATGGTTTTCATTATCTGAGAGCCCCGAGGAGAGGCCTGGATTAAATCAGTGGAGGAATGGCGAAACCACACAATGCAATGAAAATGGTGCTGAGGCATACTTGGGATAGTTGTGGGACAGGGGCTGCTGACGACAGAAGCAGGGCGCTGCCTGAGTGCTAGCAGCAGCAAGAAGCGGAGCTCTCTGAAAAGACAAAACAAAGCCTGATGCCGAATTCACATTGCGGCTTGGGCTTACAACAATTCCTAAATTCTGCAAGGATAATTACTGGAAAACTGTGAAGCTCGAAGCAGATGAATTTCGCTCGGTACGCGCTGGGAGGCAGACCTCCGAAATGAGACGTGGGGTGACTCAAAGCAGATCGAGCTCACGCGGGTTTATCGAGACGGTGTCTGAGAGGTGAGATCTCGGCCTTTGTTAGCGCAGAGCTCCTCTTGCTTGTGTTGGAACTGGAGCTCCGTGAAACGTGCAGAAATCGCAGCACAGGCCCCTACAGATGTGTGTGTGTGCCTGGTAGTGCTGCCTCACAGTTTGAGTAAGTGAATGGTGCGGTGTGTTCACTCAGAAGTGTTCCCGGGACAGACAGCTGGGTGAATGCACCCAGACCAGTTTTCCTGTTAGAGCAGTATGTTTGGAAAAATGTCCCTCAGAGTAACGCTTTGGAGTTCAGTTCTGAAATGTTGTGGAGGAGCTTGAAATTCCAAAGCTTTCTTCCCAAAATGCCTGAAGTCCTGAAGTGTTCCTATTTATACCAGCCTCTGTAGGGCTTCCTTCTTTTTCTTTTTTCTTTTTTTTAATGCACAATCTAAATTATGTTGGTTAAGATTATAGGTACCTCCGTGGGAAGAAATTGGCACTTAGCAGTGAGGGAGCAGTAATTTTGAGGTCTTCTGAGCTTTCCCTCTGAGATGTTATTTAGAGGGGTGGGTTCTTCCCGTGTTGCTGTCTTGACTTCTTGTTCGAAGCTGAGCAACTTGCTGCTTTTTCGTGAAACCTGCCAGGCTTTCTCGGGCTTCTCTGTGCCCCATTCCTGGTACTGGGAGCACTGGAGGACGGTCGGTGGCTCCTGGCACAGCTCTCTGCTTCTTGACCAAGGTGGGCTCGGAGTCGTCAGAGCCGCGATCGATCCGCGGGTGTTCTGCTGGCCTCTCACTCTAATTGCCAGGTGATCTAATCTCAGGGGTATGCGTATTATTTGCACCCCTCCGGGTGACATTGTTCTTGTTTTTAGTGAAAAGGAGGAAGTTTTTCTTGTTTGCCCGGTGACTCTGTCCCTCTGGTATGAAGATGAGTAATGCTGGCGCCGCTCCATGCACCTGCTCGGTGCCACCCTCCAAGATCACCTGAGCCAGTCAGCAGATCCAGGCAAGCAGGGACGGGATGCTTGAGTGGAAGCTGGGGAAGTGCTTATGGCTGGAGTCTGAAACCCACTTTGGTTGGGAGCAGGTGCCAGAGTGCTGTCAGGATGCCGGTACGCCTCGTGTGCCGCCTTGTGGCTTTGGGTGTTGGCACAATACCTTGGGAACCTTTATCCTCGAGGGCTGTCATAGCACGTACTTCTCCTTCCCTCCTCCTTGGGTAGGGCTGGAACAAAATGGAGAGCGTTCAGTGATAGCCTGCACTATGCATTAAAGAATTTTTGGACCGCACCCTCGTGAGTCCAGTGCTCGCAGCCACTTCAAAGCGAGCGTGTGTGCAGAACAGCTGTGTTTCCAGCGGTCTCACCGGCACTCACGTTGAGCCAATTGTGCAGGATCAGGCAGAGTGCACGCTGGGCTTTGCACAGGCCGTGTAGCAAAGGCATATTTCCATGAAGCTCCGGGTGACTCAGCATGTGAGCTGGGCACTGCGATTGCCCCGGGGGTTTCCCAGCCCGTCCTTGCTGTGCTATCTCTGTTCTGCGTTCCCCGGCTCTACTCCAGCGCGCAGGTATGTCTGAAGATAACTCCACACCTAAAAACCAACCTGAGACTTCATCCAGCTGATAATCATCCCATCACCTGTTGCCAACCAGGCTAAGTAGTAATACATGCGTGTGTTTTACAAAAAAACCCACAGAATTACTTAGCACGACCTTCAGGCCACTCAGAAACCCAGTGCCTGAAGAAGCTGTGTTTACCAAGCTTTGGCAATCTGTCACTGGATCGCTCTGCATAAGAATGGCCCAAAACTTGGTAGTAAAACTGAAAGTGCTTAACTGTACTCCAGCCCTTTGGAGGTGGTGAACCTGTTCCCATCCCACCTGATGTGTAAGCTAATTAGCTTCTTGACTAAGCACTCATCCTGGGCAAGTATGCACAGGCTGCCCTCACAGGGACTCTTGCATTCCTCCCGGTTTCACAAGCTAAAGAAAGATGCTTCTCTTCACTTGTGAAGTAGTTATTGCTCCACGCAGGTTAATTGAGCCCTGGCGTTATAGCCACTCATCAAGCAGTGGTGAGTAGCTCACTTGTCTAAGCTTGTTTATTTTTATAATGCTGCAAAATATTTGCATGCTGTACAGAAATGTGCTGCTTTGGTTCCTTGCAGCCTGGCGGTATTATCATTTTAAATTCTTCATTAATCTCTTTCCCTCATGAGGGACTGGCAAGGCTCCAGTGCATAATTGCATGATGTTTGAGACAGAAGCCTTGGTTACTGCAGTTTTACACAATGCCCTGTGAACACGGGCCTTGTCTTCCTTACGTAGCGCTGATGCTCCCGCCCCTTTACGTCCACCTGTGATCTCAGCATGGCTGCGTGCAGCACCTTGCAGTTCCTGGGTTAGTTCTGCCAGCTCTGGACTCAAGAACGTACAGGTACGATCTTACGAGAGACAATTTCAGGCTGGAGATTAGAATAAGGTGGTGAGATGATAGAGCTGTGATGCCTGGGAACAATCTGCTGAATCTGTTCAGCCTGGGAAATGTACCTCACGGTGCTTCCTTGGGGCAGAATTGTTCTGAAGCTGAATTTTCCACTCGGAAAGCAGGGGTTTTTGCTAAGCTTTGTGGTTACGAAGAATGCACTGTGCAGTGCAAAAGCCAAGACAGTTTCACAGAGTTTTTGGTAGTCTGAAATGAACTAAGTGTAGTTAACTATCCATCTTAATAGATTTAGGCTAAACCCCAAAAGATGTCTGTTTAAAATGTTTACAGAACCTGTTCCAATTTCCTTCCAGCTCTATCATAACAACTTTTCCAGTGCACCTCACTAATTTCAATCTTTGGCACGCTGGAAACTGAAATTGCTGGAAGAGCCTAATACAAACAGAATTTGGTGTCCAAATAAATAACACATGGGCTACAGTACCGATTGTACTGTTCATTTTTTTGTGTTTCATTACATAAAATAGTTTGACTAACTGGTTCTGCCATGAGTTTCCAGCTTGCCCAGAAAGCAGATTCCAGGAATGCTGCCACCCAAGTTAGTTGCACAAGATTTTCTTTGTTAATTAAAAAAAAAAAAAAAAAACCCAAAAAAACCCAGGCTTAATTCTAACAGATTTCCAGTTGGGACAAAAGTCATTTTTGGGTGGAAAGGCAGCATTGTACTGAATATTTAAAGAAACTGCATTCGTTGCACAGACTTATCTCCATGTTGTACCTCCATCCACCTCTTGTTCTGGATTTCCAAGCTGATTCCTAGTTTGCACCCACACTAAAATGAGTTTATTCAGCCCCAGCAGATCCTTTCAGTGTGCTCTCCCGTCTTTAGATCAGCAGCATGAGCTTGTAGGGCTGCGCAGTGAAGCTGGGTGTGTGAAATGGTTGCATGCAGCGTTGCCTCCTTGAACGTTTCAAGGAGTCAGGCGTGCACAGATTGAATTTGTCTGCGGAGAAAATCTTCGAGGCAGTGAGGCAGGATCTCAAGCTGGGTTGTATCTTTGTATTAAAAAAAAATAAACACACACACACCCCTTACATTTTTCCAGTCGAGACAAAAGAAATCTTTGGGTGGAAAAGCAGCACCATATTGCATAATAAAAGCCTTTTTATGCTCTAATAAAAAGGGTTGCTTAGGGCAACTTTGTTTAAAAAAGAAAAGAAAAAGCAGAGTCGATGATAGTGGTGTGAGGGGTACAAGGAATCCTCCTCTGCTGTTGTGCAACAGTGGGAAAAGAAGCTAGAAACTGCTCGAGTTATCTGCTATCTTAATGCCTGGTTTAAAGGTTCTTTGCTGCATATTTGCTGGCAGCTGTTTTCAATATATCCCGCTCGAGCTAAGTCACCAGTTAAGAATTTGACATTAGATGTTTTTTTCAACCACCATCTTGAAGTACCATACCACACAACACAGCCTTGTTCCCTGCTCAGATATTGTTCATGTGCCTTGAAATTGCTGTTGACACCTCCAGTATTTAACGTACAGATCTGAGATAATTTTTGTTGGGTGTGGATATGTGCCATAATGAGGCAGAGACAGGCATCCACGGCTGCGTTCCTTCGCTACATCTGCTCGTTTTGTTTTCTGCTACATTCCAGGAAAGTAAGTTAAATGATACATCCCAATGACTGTTTGTAATTTCACTATTTTTGTTCTTTTTACCCTTAAAACACAAGCGCACCATGTGCACACACAAGTACGTTCCCCTTCTTTTGCGTCGTTTGCCTTTTTATTTAGGACACCTTTAGCAGTAGATTTAACTTCTTGAATAACACACCGAGCTGCACGTTTTCCTTTGTTCTCCTCATTCTCCCCTCAATGGTTAAAGTTTCTTTAGTGCTTTATATTCTGAAAGGGAAAAGTAACGTAATTAAAGAATGTTTGGGGAATTGGAGCTGGGCTCTGCAGTATGTTTCTGGCATATACTTTGGCAGTGTCCTTTTCTTTCCCTCGCTTTCCCAGTCAGTAAAATAAAGCTAATGCTCATATACTGATCATTCTCACAGTCATTTCTGAGGCATGATTCGTGGAAGTTAATAAAGTACTTAACCACAGCACCTTTCGTCAAAGGATTTCTGCTGATACAATTTGCAATATACAGTACCACTGAAAAGGGAGCTGTAAGCACAGGGTATCATCATCTGTGCTGCAGCTTTCATTCTTAGCAAAAACAACCCCCAAAAAAAAATCAACAAAAAAAACCAACAATGGAGTTAAAGAATTAGAATTAGCGGGTTTTAATCACTGTTTCACTTGGAGGCACAGATGGGACAGAGCATTACTTGGCAACATTTAATCTTGGAGCAGAAATTGTCATGATTAAAGCAGCAGCTGGAGTAGATTGTTAGGGACAGGGGGGTTCATTCATCCTAAAGGGATCAGAATTGCTGGGCTCTGGGAGAAAACAAGAAGCTACAAAAGGAATATATGAAATATGGGCCAAGGTTTGTTATTTCTAGGGTCTCATCAGCCAATTAAAACGATGTTTTCAATGCTTTCCTCAGAATTATTTTGGAAGCGAGGAGAGTATCAAGTGATCTGGCCTGCTGAAGAGGATACTGAAGCCGTCTCTGAGTGGAGATTTTGGACTTGCAGGAGGAAGGCTGTGTCCCCCCATGTGCCAGAACTGCTCCTCCTTACCAAGGAAGTCAAAGTGAAGGACATAGGTACGTGCCACTTCACGTAGGGGTTCAGAAGAATCACATTCCAGGTCGTTTAGCAGGGCCTGAATTCCAGGTTTGGTGAGGCAGCCTGGAAAGAGGGGGATTTTGACTTTCTCTTCGTTAACATTTGCAGAAGGGTTTTGTCTGCCTGACACATCAAGGCCTTGTGTTATAGGGGTAGGCTCGTGGGGTAGGTTATCCTGATGGAGGAAACGGGGTGGTTGTGGAGACATGGAACAAAGCAGACCCTCCAGGTCTCCAGACGCCAGCAGTCCGTCCCTGGTTCTGCCACAGAACAAGCTTGTGTGAGCAAGCTGCCTCTTCCTAAGAGACAGAAAAATGGTGTCAGAATAAAGTGCTGGAATACCAGCATGAGTTTGTAAAGCATACTCTCTATTCTGTGCTGTTCTAGCTCTAAAGTAGCTCTGCTTTTACTTAAGTGTCTCAGAGGTGTCATTCACTTTGAATATTTTGGCTCATGCAAGGCCAACGGGTTATGAGTTTCCTCATCAAATTCCTGCCTCCACTGGGAGACGGAGTGAGGTATAATTGCTGTTGGTCACTGGTTGTTGAATCTTTTCATAAGATGTGCTTGGCACTGGCTCTTTGTATTTCTCTGGTTGGTACACGGTGTTTTTTCCTGTCACTTACAAGTCTTTGCCTTAGATCAGACAACTCTTTTTCCTCCTCTCACATTTGCATGCATTCAGATGATGACATATGTGTGAGGATTTGGTTGCCTTTGTGTAGTAGGAAGTCAGGCGTCCTCACTTGCACCAGTACGTGGTATTTTCTGCAGCGGGGAGACTAGGAACTAATCTCTTCCTGGGTATTTATTAACTCTAAAAATCTGCTGGCTAACCAGGTATTCATACTTGCTTTAAACGTTCTAAACTAAGATTTCTTTACTTCTGTGAACCGTATACTATCTCAGTGTAACTCTTTTTTTCCCTGTTCTTCCTTAAAGCTGACAAATTGCTGATTTCACCCTTTTATCCTTGTCTGCCTTTAAATATGGGAAACATATTTCACTGTTGGTAGCCCTAAGTGTAAAACAAATAGGGCTCAGGCATTTTTACCATCACGCTGTGAATTATAGGTCTCCTTTCTGCCTGAAAGCAGCCTTGCTGTCTGAGGTATTCATCATGTATCTCTACAGCTTGCAGTCGATTGATATTCCTATAAACTTGCAAGTCACCTTTCATCACCTTTTGAGGCTTTGGCCCCTAGCATGCAAGTCCTTCTTAGGTAGAAGGGCCTTAACGACCCCCATTGTTATGGGAACCTTTGGTAATCTAACCTGCCTTTTTTCTGTATTTCCAGCTATTGCTCTTGAACGTCTTCTGCTTGATCCACTCAGGCGCTAATAGCCGTGTCTCCTTTCCTTAGGTCAAGGGCAGCTTTTACATTCCACCCAAAAGGCACCACGGTTTGAGATGAGGAATTCAGAAGAGCAAGCAGCTACGACAGTTTTACAGCGCCTGCTGCAGGAGCAGCTCAGATACGGAAACCCAAATGACAACCGTAACCTCCTCGCCTTACACCAGCAAGCCACGGGAAATGCCCCCCCTTTCAACAGCACCGGGAACCCAGCGCCGCAGAACGAAGGGCTGAGCTCCCAGGACCACCAGCTCGTGACTCATGCTGCCCGTCAGGAGCCCCAGGGCCAGGAGATCCAGGTGGACAACAGCATCATGGAGAAGCAGCTCTCCCCGCGGCTCCAAAACAGCGAAGACCTCCCAACCTACGAGGAAGCCAAAGTCCAGTCGCAGTATTTCAGGGGCCAGCCGCACGCCAGCGTCGGGGCAGCGTTTTACGTAACGGGGGTAACCAACCAAAAGATGAGGACTGAAGGGCGGCCCACGGTTCAGCGGGTGAGCCCGGGGAAGGTCCACCAGGACGAAGGACTTAAGGACCTCAAGCAAGGCCACGTCCGCTCCTTGAGCGAGAGGCTGATGCAGCTGTCCTTGGCCACCAGCGGTGTCAAGGCGCACGCGCCAGTCACAAGCGCGCCTCTCTCCCCCCTCTCCCCGCTTTCCCCTCAGCAGTCGAGCGACCCTTACAAAAATTCTGGCTCCAATGAGTTCTACAAGAACTCGGTGCAGCCCCCTTCCCAGCCCAGCATGAAAGGGATGGAGCAGCGGGGTCCTCCTCCAGAGTATCCTTACAAAAACGTGTCCACCCCATCCATGAACTGCAAACCTCAGGACTCGGGGCATTTCTATAGCGATCATCGCGTGAGCCAGCAGGGAAGATCCGATGGGCCTATGATGAGGTATCAGCATCCCCCTGAGTATGGGTCAGTCAGGTAAGCACGATCCTAAAATGACAGCCCAGTAAGGAAAGAACCTATAAAACAGTCCACTGGCACTCCCGAGGCAGGTTATCTTTCAGCAAAAATCCCATCTCTATTGCATGAGACTACATATTGTGTTCAGCTGCAGACGGTGTCTGGAAGGACTGTGAGCTGTTTCATTAGCTTACCTAGAGAGGCCTGACATGTTTCGGAGAAGAAAAAAACACACACAAAACCAAAACGGAAAAAAGGCCAGTTCGATTTTCTGGCTCAAGGAAGTTTAGTGCAGCTCCAGAGCCTTGCAGAAGGTTTGTAAAGAAAAAAAAAAATAGAAGCCAAAGTTGCAGTGCAATTCATTTTAGGAACTTGCAGTTACTTATTGCAATACTTGTGCTTTAATTACATCTGCCAAGAAAAAAGATATTTTTTTTAGGTTTAAGCTGCACCTGAATGCCATGTGGGAAAGGAGAAA
Organism: Anser cygnoides; assembly: GCF_040182565.1. Taxonomy (NCBI): domain Eukaryota; kingdom Metazoa; phylum Chordata; class Aves; order Anseriformes; family Anatidae; genus Anser; species Anser cygnoides. The sequence goes on along the minus strand of NC_089885.1, from coordinate 4,294,247 downwards.
GTGAACGAAAGCAATAATGGTGAGGGAAATAAAAATAACCTGAGCTTCCTTTAGGGCTTTCCAGAGTTTTCAGTGGACCGAAGCATGGGAGCAGAGAGTGGTGTGTGCTTTGTGCCTCATCCCAGGCTTGCTGGCTTAGCTTTTGTTAATTTTCCTTGCATCATTTGAAATCCCAGCCTGTTCTGGTTTCCTCCAGATTAGAAGCTAGATTTGGCTAGAGCCAATGTCCACGTGGGTGAAGATAAAGTTTTATCCAGGTGGGCTGAAAATCTTGGCTCTACCTTCCTTATTTCCTTATCTCAGCCCTGTCCTAGCCCCGGGGGGGGGGGGGGGGTGGGGGGTGGGCTTTGGTGTGATGATTTTGGCCTGGCTTTGAAGCTGAAAGGGTAATACGGGGGAGCAACAGGAGGGCATTGCTGCATAAGTAAATGGTGAGGTCTCTGTGCGCTTGTGTTTGCGCATACTGCTCTGTGTTTTGAGGGGAGCGGGAGGAAGAAACCAGCCTGTAGTTGGGAACGGAGTCTGAGCTGTGGGGAATTCGAGTCTGCTCAGAGCCTTCTTAGTCCTATGGGGAGCTATTTTCAGAGTTTGTCCACCATTGTTTGTGATCTGAAATGACTTCAGCAGCATACAAGCCTGATGAAAAGGCCCTTTGATCTGGCTAAATAAATAATAAAGAGGCCAGGAAGAGGGGAAGTAAAGGGTTTGTGGGGGGGTGGCAATGATTGTCGAGGCTCGTTGCAAATCTTTTTGAAAATTCAAAGGCCTCAAATCTTCTGCATGCAGGAAAGGAAACAGATCCGTAATGGTGCTGCTGCATCAGAAATACTTGGGGCATTAAATATAGTGAGGCTGAGACACAGCCTGCTTGCTGTGTAAGGGAGAGGTATTTGAAAACATGCCAGCAGCCAGCTCCTCTAGACAGGGTGATTTTTGTCTGTATGGGATGGATCCTGGCTGCCTCGAAAGAAAAGCGGGGGGAGGAGGAGAAAGGTTCAGCTGGCAAGGTTTCCAGTAGGGGAAGCAACCGAAATTTGTCTTCAAAGCACTGGGAATCTAATGAGGTTACTTTTTAACCTAAATAGCTGCGCCGAGAAGAGGTTTCCTTTGCAAGCAAATGCTGAAGCAGTGGAACAATTGCAAGGCTAATCCATAAATTACAGAGCAGCGGAGCAAGGGAAAGCAGCGAGTCCTCTATTCCCCTTCCCTCTCCTACAGGCTTGGAGAGGAGCTGTCATTTGGACAAGAAACCTTCTGTGTTACTAAAGGTGCAGCTGGGTAATGGGGCAGGAGTTTAAAGCCATCCAGCTTCTAGGAGGGCATTTGCCCCGCACCGGGCCGTGCAAGCGAGCGTCTTTGCAGCCTCTCCGGGGTGATGAAGTATTTTCAGGCACTCCAAGCTGCCCTGCGCTGCAGCCCTGCGTTTATCGGGATTAATTTGGATTGGGAAACGTGTGTGCATTTTTCCAAGCGTGTGTCAAGGAAACAAAGCCCCTTCTTTCTGCTGGGGAAGCCCCACCCTTTTCTGCGGGTTTTTCCCCTCATTGTTCGGGGGAATTTGAGGGTGACCTAACTATGCGGTTAAATAAAAACTCGTTGAGCAAGATAAACATTGGGGAATTCACAGCATTCTCATGCTTCACCCTCCCCAGTCTGGGAAAGGAATGGGCCGTGTGGTAAGTCTAAACCAGTCGGCAAACATTTTGCCTCACCTGCTCCTGGGCGGTGTAAGTTTGGGAACACATACATGTTCCTAACCAGGTTGGTTTAATGTAAATACCAGGCACGCCGGAGGCGTCTGCGCTCTTGTTTGGAAATTTTACAGTTCAGAAGAGGGCTGGCTGCATGCGAAGCTCCAAAACCCCTGCTCTCTTCTTAAAATCTGCCCTGCAGCACCGGCGATTGAAGCAAACCTTCAGGTGGAAGAGAAAGAGCTGGGGAGAAGGGGCTGCCACGGCACAGAGAGAGCTGCCGGTGTCCGATCCCAGCACCATCCTCTGTTCAGAGCCTAAATCACCAAGCGCTTGCTGCAGGGATAAATCCCATTTTCGAGAGGGAGGCCTGCAGAATGTGTCCCGTAATTAGTAAATCGCCCCCGTGCCTCCGGGCTCCTGATGGCTGGGTTTGCTCGCGGAGCTGCCCTTACACCATATCCCCGTCTTAAAAGCTAACGTGACCCTTGGAGTTGCAGAGCCATAAATCCACGTTTGTGCTTGGCCCCGGTGCTGCGTTTCTGCGATGCGTGCCAGGGGCTGTAAGGGAAGCGGAGATTCTTGTGTGATAGTCTTCAGAATGAAGTGGCCCTTAAGTTGTGTTTTCAAGCTTAAACATTTCTAGGAATTATTGCAGGGTTGTGTTGTTTTTTTTTTTTTCTGTATTTGAGGTTTTTAAGTCTTTACGGTGCTGAGGCAAATTGAAAGATATTGAGTAATTTTGTCTTCCACGTATTTTAAGAGTCTGTCTGCGTTCTTGCCTGAAGTGGTTAGTTGGAAATAATTGTAATTAGTGCTGCAGGGTTACCTGAGGACTGATCCTCGCAGGGAGGAAAGCTCATATAACCATTCTATCAACAGTTCTGTTAGGTGACCCCAACATACCTTAAAATTTCAGAGCTTTAAAAACCTCATATAGTACAGTTGGGTTTCTCTACCTTTCTAAAACCTCTGGGTCCCAAATTGTGTTACCAGAGAAATAAACTCCACGATTCTCATGTTAATCTGAGGGATCTCAGAGCCAGCTCATGTGAGCCCACAAAATACATGTAGGTATTTTGGGAGACAAAACTGAAAGTAGTGGGGATGCTGAAAAGTTCTTTGAACATGCACGTGGAAGTTTGCATACAGGATCTTAAAAGGTTTAGATGGCACCGAGGTTACTAGGAAATACCTGTATATTATTTTTATTATATTTTTGTTATTTTACTTTCTATTACATTTATTTTCCAGCAAAACACGATCCCCAGTTGGATGATCTTGCGTCGCGGGGAATGCAAAAGCATTTGTGACGCTTGGGAAGCTGCAGCGCAGCAGAAGGAGAGGCTCCCAGCCTCGTGTTGTAGCCTGAACCCCCCAAACTGGTGTATTTTCAAGATGTGCGAGGCTTTGGATGTGCATGCCAAAATGCTGGGAATCTTGGAAATGGATCTTGGTTAGAAATACTCGGCCATGATTTCCTAGAGTGCTTCTTTACAATGAGGTTTAAAAAATGTTAATATCGGGCATCTGTTGCTTTCTTCGCCCATTTTTGCATTCTTTTCACTGGGGCTCGAGTCCTGGGGAAACGGCAAGGTTCTGCCCGTGGGTCTCTGATAATAACGGGATGCCTTGAGTCAAATAGCTCGAGTTGTTAATGTTGGCACCCAAATAGGCCTTGTGAGGCTTATAATATTAGCACACGGCTCATCAGTGGAGTTGGTTCTCCCTGAATCACTGCTTCAGGTTGTTTTCAGACTCGGAGGGGGTATTTTGCGAGTTCGGGATCGGGAAGGTTTGGGGTGATGTTTTTTTCAGCTAGGAGGCAGACTGGCAGCGTAACTATTTTGGTCTAACCTCTGCAGGTCATCGGAAATTAATTGTCACAGCAGACTTGTTCCTTAATTGATTACAACATCCAACAGAGGAGCATGACATCGTGTAAAGAAAAAGCTTGAGGAGCTGGGGGGGTTCTTAAGATGCAGAGTTTCAACTTTGCGTGTACCCTGGGTGAGCTGAGAAGGTTTATTTCAGGTAGTTTCCAGCCCCTAGGTGATGCTGAGCATGTGCTGTGGTGCTTTTGCCTTCACTGTGAGAAATGGCAAATAAAAGTAAGGAGCTAAGTGCAGTGATAAGTAGAGCTGACCTCCCAGGGAAGGAAGAACCAGGCTGCTAAGCTGAACGTTCCTGAGGAAATTAATTGCACGTCTCTCTTCTGCATGACCCTCGGGATCCCCACATTGCATACAGTCGTTCCTGTGGAAATACAGCTCCTGAAATGCTGCTGCTGACAGGGACCGTAGTAATTAGCTGTTTTTCCCCTGAGTGAGAAAGGCTAGATTTGTTTCCCCATTGAGGAACCCGAGCGTCAGCTGGGAGGTTTCCATGCACCTTCCCTGCTGGAAAGCAGGGAAGATGAGACATGGGATGCACAGCGCTGAAATAGTGAACCCCGCGCCGGCCTGGGAACCTACAGCCTCCTGCAGGCGCTGGCAGCCAGATGTGAGTAGTGCAGGCGTTTCCTCTTTGGATGGCTCTGAGGAGTTGATGCGTTCGTTCTGCACAGCACAGGAAGGACAATGCCGAGTGTTTGCACATCGGCCCAGGAGCCCTTTGTGTAACCCTTCGGCTCCCAGTTCAGCTCCACGCTCGCTGTTATCGATCTGACATGCTGCTAACCCTCCTGGTGTGGTGGCAGAGCTGTGCCGGGGGCTCTTTTGTACACCCAGCACCCCCAGATCACAGCAGAGCGATCCCGTAGGGTCCCTCCTGGGAATGCAGACGACCGTGGGGCTGTTGGAGGTTGAATGTCTTTGGAGGAGGAAGCAAAGCCTGCCTCCTGAGGTCATCCAAGTACGATAAATCCACGCAATCTTCTAAGAAAAGTCTGCTCCTTGGCTAGCACAGCGGAGTTTAAGCTGGGGATCTCCAGAGCTTGGGAAACGTGAGCCAGGGTAGCTTGGGGTTGGTTCTGTGAGTAGGTACAAGCGCGTTGCAGATGGCTCGATCCGGGTTCGATATCCTGCAGAGGTTATTGTTAGGAGCAGTGAACACATCCACATCACGGGGCTACGGGAAGTTCTGAGTCGGGAGGCTGCTCCTGACTCTTGGGCTGGCTTTCACGTCCTGTAACTCGCTCGTTTGACCAGGCTGCAGCCTGTCAGTTGATAGTTAGGAGAACTTGTACCAGTGGTGCTGGCGTAGTAACAGAGAGCTTAGCTGATTCCTTTAACTTTGTATCCTAATTGCAGAAGATTCATTGTTTTCTCCACGAGAGATTGCACGTTTCAGCGTGGAACAAAAGAACTCATTTCCAGCAGTCCTCAGTCGAGCTGTTTTATCCACAAAGTGTGAAAAAAAATGTAAAAAATAATTTTGGTCAGTGGTTATTGATGTAGTTTCTCTTGGTGTTTCTGTACAAAGTAGACTCATGAGGATGACCGTCATGTACTTAGTATTTATTTTCTGGTAACTCTTTGATTTTAAAACATTTTTTAAACAAATGTTAAAAAAATAAACATGAGTTTTTTGTGTAGGAATAGCTGTGGCTAGGAGCTACACGCATCATCTCCTGCCGTGTTGGTTGGTTGACACATCGCCTTCTGCATGACTTTGACAGAGCCTCTTCTCTTTGTTTTCCAGGCAGAACCCCGACGTGCAGCTGCAGCTACAACAGAGACCACCTCACCACCACAGTCCGACGTCGTCCTTGACGTCCTTGGGATCTTTGACCCTGCTCCAGTCTCCACCGCCATCCAGGCTGTCCCCTTCCCAGCACCAGCAGCCCCTGACTCCGAGCCAGGGAGATCCTGGCCTCCTGCCACGGACCCAGCAGCCCTTCTTGTCAAACCAAGTGCATCAGGGAGATCTGTACCGACTATGCCAGCCTTTTCTGGGCCCGCAGCAGCAAGGCGATTCCTATTCCGTAATGTCCAGGGCTCAGCAGATACCTTCCCCGTACCAACAGATGCAAGTAGATCCTTTTTCCATAGTTTCCAGGGCCCAGCAAATGGTGGAAATCCTGTCAGAAGAGAACAGGTCTCTACGACAGGAGCTAGATGGGTGTTACGAGAAGGTGGCCCGGTTGCAGAAGGTGGGTGTTCTCCAATTTCAGGCACTCTCCTGTGTCTGGTGTCATCCATAATTGAGTGATCTCATCTGCAGTTGTTACATTGCTTGCTTAAGGGTTTGATTTGTCTACTTTAGAGTCTTTTTTTATGCAGATTGATTAGTTGTATCCTGTCCCTTTGGGGGCAGCAGCTTAACTTCATCAGAAGATAGAATCAAATCCTTCGGTTTAATTCTAACAGCTAATTGACCATGCTTAAAAGAGCGTCCTCATCAGCTGTCTCAAAAAGGCTGGCTGTTTGGCTTGCTTGATTAAAGCCAGTGTTCCTGTTTCCAGGATAGCAGCAGGCTTCCTTTTCCCATCAGTCTGAAAGAGTTTAGAGACCGTGGGCAGGGCTCATCTGAATCAGCATGAGGACATGGTCACTCAAGTAGGCAACAGGGGGCATGGCTGCCAAACTGGCTGGCAGGACAGAGTGCAAGCAAGTACTGCTGCTATGGCTGCGTTAGAGACATTTGGACTGCAGGACTGAGACTAACAATTTTGTCACTGAAGTCACGTAAGAAGACCTCCCTTGATACCACACAACTTCCATGAAAACTTACTGTCCTCTTTTGGATCAAGCTGTTTGCCACCTTTGGCTTTATAAAAAGAGAAAAAAACGAACGAGTGATGATAAAGCCCTTCTCCCACACATTTAAAAAAATAAAAAAAAAATCCAGTGAGAGCCGTCAGTAATAGGCATGTGTGCAGATATTTTCACTACAGCCTCATAGAAATAACTTCTTGATGACCAGTGGCTTAAAGTTGTGCAGCAGGTCAGCCTTGCTTTGCCGTGCAGCTATGAAAAGGCTCATGCTGCTTGCAGTTCAGGACTTCGTGGGCCTTCCAGTGCTCTTTGCACTGAGCAGTCTCCTGGGACAGAAGAATGTGTGGCTGATTAAAACACTGGAGTTCAGATGACCAGTGTGGCTTCCCACGCTGATTTATTTCCTACGTTACCTCTTTCCAGGGACATATGTTCATTGTGTTGTATTTTTTTTGGAAGGTTCCTGGCCAGGAAATGCTTCAGAGAAATGTTTGACAGCTTCCTGATAATGAAAGAAGGATAAAAATGAACTCCCCTCTGTCCCTCAGTTGATCGTTTACCGATGGGGTTTGCCATTACGTGCATCCACGCTTCCGCAGCAGTGCAAAACCCTGCCTGGCAAGGAGAGTCAGAAGTGAATCTCCTCCTGCCTGGGTGATCAGCTGCTTGCCTAAGCTCAAACCAAGAAGCTTTGCACTGAAGGCTAGCAGGAAGGAGAAAAAATCTTTTACTACAAATGTTCCCCCCACTGAAGTAAATTGAATATTTAAAAATACAACCAAATTGTGGGAGTGCAAGCAAAGAACATCAGGAGGTTTTGTGAATTTTGGACCATAACAGTGACATAGCTACAGGGTTCAGCAGCAGTGCAGGGGCTGACACTTGCATTTTTTAGCATAGTTTTGTTCACCTTTCTTATTTAATTTTACTGACCCAACTCAGTATCACATTAGCTGCTTATCTCATTGTTTTTTGCCCAACTTGACCAAAGTAGTGCCCAGTTTAGTAAGGAACAGATGGCATTTGCCTCCTTCAGTTCACTCTCTCTGTGCTCTGATCGAATTGGAGAAATAGCGCTGGAGTCTAGAAGGAGAGCCCAGATCTTTGTTTCAGCAGTTCTCGTTCCTAATGTAAAAAGATCCCTCAGAAAATGAGATTCTGACATTTTATTTGATATATAGGTGGATTTTATCTCAACAAAGAAAACAAGAGAAAGTAATCTCCTTTCTGAGGCTAAGTGAAAAGAATTGTTAGTGATAAAATAGTAAGTGCTTGTTTTCACTTTCACCGCAGCTGGAAACAGAAATTCAACAAGTTTCAGAGGCATACAAAAACCTGGAGAAGTCATCCTCGAAGCGGGATGCCCTGGAAAAGGCCATGAGAAACAAGCTGGAAGGAGAAATTCGTCGGCTTCATGATTTCAACAGGGATCTGAGAGGTGAATGAAACAAAACTTCTTTTCTTCAATGTGATCTTTTTACTGCTGTGCTTACTCACCAGTCCAGCGTGGTGCTGCAGGAGTGTGTGTTGTGACAATTGGGATATATTCAGTGTATTCAGGTATATTCAGTAGTCTGGGATTTTAAGTGCTTGCTGGGAGCGTGGAAAAGCCATGTTTAGAAGCGTGCTGTTGTCTCTCATTCCCAGCCTGTTTCTCATTGAGGAGAAACATGTGATAAGCCAAATACCATAAACCAGATGCAAGCCTGGAATTTTCTTGTCTTATATCCTAGATGCAATTTGTACAATTTGTTCAGTTTATACAAATGGAGAGACCTTTTGCTGACTGCCTAATCCCACACCAGGCATGTTCACTTTATTTCCTGTCCAGTGACCCCTCTGCACTGACATACAAACTGCAGGCTGTCTGTTCTTCCTGAAGGTCTTGTCATTCCTTATCAGTGCAGGCATCTGGTTTTTTGGATCCCCCTTTCTCTTGCAGAGTGAGATGTTGTTAGTGTCTGCTTCTTGCTAGGAGGCTGCGGGAGTACGACGGCTGGCGAGGGAGAACGGTGTCGAATAGTATTTGACCTTAACGTGGGTCAAAGTTTAGGCATTAGTTTGAAAGGCAAAAACCATCTGCAATGCTGGATGTGTAAAAGTGTATAATCAGTCTTTTAAAATGTAAGTTTAATTTTTTATGAAAGCTGTCTGATTGTCCTGCGAGTCATATGCTTTCTCTGCCCTTAGTCTCGTACTGTGTTCCCAGAAGCTGTTTTGCATCCAAGAAGTAAGGCCGTGCAGTGCCCAGTGCTGTCGAGAAGGACAGCACACAAAGGCCTGCATTAAGTAATCTTATTCATAATAAAACACAGCAAAAACATTTCATTTTTATTTTTATAGACTGATATAAATTTCTAGTAGCCTGCAGCAGCAGAACATTTAAGCTATCCCTGGAATTGTATGTTTTTCCCTGAAGTCAGGTCATTAGACAAGAGTGATTTAATCTTCTAGCTATTAAGATTTAGTGGAGGATTATAAGGGAATCTTTTAATTGCATGGTGAGATTTATTTGGGTGGGAAAAATAAGTTTATGTGGAGAGGTTTCTGAAACCATTCTTAATAAAACTTGTGACACAAAGACTGAAATGTATCTGCTTCTTATACTGAAGTCTATGAGGAGTCTTAACGCTTACAAAAACAGAAAAAAATAAATTTATAAATTGTTGTAATTGTTTAAAGTAATTTCTTTGGAACTCCAATCTGTTCTGTCTCCTTGAGAATATTTTCTCAAGGACATAATTAGAAACGTTTCAAAAGTGAGTGACAGCTGCTGGTAGGCTTTTGACTTTGGGCTGTGTAGAAATAGGAGATCCATTCCCCTAGCTTGCATGTCCTGTGCAGATGCGAGTTTAATGCTTGAAAGTTTTTGATTCTTCAGCATTTCTTTTCTTGAACAATTCTGCAGAACGTATGGAGACAGCCAACAAGCAGCTTGCAGAGAAGGAATTTGAGGGTTCTGAAGACAATCGGAAAACCATCTCTCAACTCTTTGCACAAAGTGAGTTACGCAGTCATTATGGGTCAGGAGAAGCGCTCCGGTCATCCTGGATAGGGTAAAAATGAGCAGGGTGGCGTAGTTCAGATCTGTCAGTTTTCTACTGGGACAGAAATCAGGGCAGTGGCAGTCCAAAACTGGCAGTGGAGGAAGGAGGACACATTCAGTAATTCTTTTTGTATGCATGTATGGTCCATCTGACAGCGTTTACTAGGGATTTTGGAGCAAACAGAGCGTGTAGTTGCATTATAAAATTAGTGTTTGCTCCATAATGTGTAGGATAATTTGAGCAACTGTTTTGCTCCCTGAGAGCTTTGGAATTAAACCTTTCCAGGCTGGCAAGAGTCCTGGCATGAGTTAGGGCCGGTGGGACTGCAACACTGTAGGTCTTGCATCTCTTTCCTCTTTAATCTGCTGCTGCACTATCCAGCACAAATAAGGGGGATTAATCCTGCCTGCAGTATGCTGTTCTGTGTAAGGCCATGAATTTTGTCTGCAGCCGTGGATTTATCACAGGACAAACCAAAATGACAGATGTGAAATGCTGCTTTTCCTTTGTGCTAAAATGTCTTGAGGCTGACAGCAGCGAGCCAACTTTCCTCTCATCCCATAGCGTGCTCCGCCCTTCTGACAATGCTCGCTTTTCTCCAATTGTTATATAAAAAGGTAATGCAATAAAATTGCAAAAGAGAGATTTTTCTGTGATGTAACACGTACTGCTGCTGCTCTGACAAATGCTGGTATCCCTCTCTTGTGTTGCCTTCAGCTTATTCCTCGTGGCTTACACTGCAAGCAGATGGCTGCCAGGGGGTGAATTCAGCTCGCCTGGTGGCAGTGGGCAGTCTGTGAGTTTAGTCTGGCTTTTGAGTTCCGTAGGTCTGCCCAGGGAGGTGGGGAGGCCAAAGCTCAGAAGCTTTAGGTGCCATTCCTACTTTTGGATGAACGTGGAAACCTTAGAGCTGTGTTTTGGCAGTCCCAGCATTTCCAGGGGTGCTGCAGGTGCTTGTCGGTGCAGCGGTACTCGTTTGGGGGAAAGTCTGGAGCAGAACCTCCAAAAGCCTTGCTGCAAGCAGTGACATTAACAAACAGCCTGCTGGTGCTGATTGATACCTTCTGGCTTAATGCCACCCTGCATCAGCTCTGCCCATCTTCTCCTGCAATGCATTGTAACATGCTGACGCTGTCAGCAGCTCATTTCCTGGGTGGAGGAGAAATGCTGGGACAGGAGAGATGGGGAAAAGAACAGGCTGAGAGTGCCTCAAGCCTTTATCCCTGTGTCTTCTGTCAAAGGTTAGCTCGTGGCAGTAGGGGTTTGCCCTGCAGAGTTCAGAGGTGCTGTTGGTGGACGGGTTTCTTCTGCAACCTGTGTGTGGGCTGCACTGATTCCCTAGCAGAAGGGAATCTTTAGCTGCTCCACGTTGCTAAAGCTTTGCTCTTGGCTCTCTGCTGGCAGAAGAAAGGGAATAATTGTGGTCCTGTAAATATAGCTATGCACATGCTTGCACAAACGGGCCTGTGTACTCCATATGCAGTCTGTCCTAACACCCAGGATCTAGTTCCTGTTTTTCAAGCCTTCCACTCCTTGTCCTCATTCCTTTGTCGTGGGATATTAGTTTCTGGAATGCAGTTTCTCTGGTGTCATCAGTGCTGGGTGTAGATCACTTGAGGGAGTATTCTGTGGTTATGTATATGCAGTGAGTGTGTTAATGTTATCATTGTAGCTGGTTGGCTCGAGCTGGGAATGACAACATATGCAGAGGACACCAGCTCTGTGTTGTGGCTTTGCTTTACGCCCTTCTGTGATAATTTCTCCAGTCCCCAGTTACTTTATCCTGTTCACATTTTTTTTTTATTTTTTTTTTTACAAAGGCAGTTAACCTGTTCCTTGAACACAGAGCATAGCTGCTCCCACTAGGTCCGGCTCTTTCTGGAGAGCAGGAGGAAAGGACCAGAAGTTGTGCTTGGAGAGACTTTAAAGCACTGGGCATGAGCTCTGCACTGGGCAAAAAGCTTTCCTGAACTGCAGGTTTGCTTTGAGCAGTTGCAGAACAGATACAGGTGCCCAGGTCCTGGCCCAGAGGGTCGTTTTTAAGGGCAGCAGAGGAAGACCAAGGAACTTTATTGCTCCATCCTTTGGTGAAACTGCCAGCCAAGTGGGACAAATGGGTGTTACTTTGAGCAGGAGGGCAGCTGTCCCAGGCAGAACAGCCTTCCTGTTTGGAGGGTCAGCGTGAAGAAAAGGAGCACAAGTTTTTCAGGCACAAAAGCTTGCTACCTCCCTTCCCCAACCTGGGACATTAAAATCACCCAGTTTGTTTTCCAGTGCTGAAAGCTCAGAGGTGAAGAGGTGCCTACCTTTGCTAACCATCTGTATAATCAGAGCAAATTACCTAACTGTACTGAGTGATGCACCTTCTATTCCTCCTCGTTTAGCACTGTGGCATATTGTTACGTGAAGGTGCCGTGCTTGTTTTTCAGGGCTATAAATCCTTCTCTTCCTTGAAAGCCACATGCTTTTTTTCCCTATAGCTACAGATTTGCATTCTCTGTCTTGTGAGAAGTCCTAGCATGAGGTGCCCCATCTTTTCCCCACCTCTGGAGGGAAGGACTCCTAAAAGCTGGGTAAAGAAGGGTGCTGTCCGTTGCTAACTCTCACCTCATTTTGATAGACAAGGAAACGCAGCGGGAAAAGGAGAAACTGGAAATAGAACTGGCTGCTGCACGCTCCACCAACGAAGACCAGCGGAGACACATTGAGATCCGAGACCAGGCCTTGAACAACGCTCAGGCCAAGGTGGTGAAACTGGAGGAGGAGGTAAGGCAGCTGGGAGGGAGAAACTGGGGTAGCTTGCATTCCAGCGAAAGTGACTGTGGGAATAAGTTCGTCTTGTGCAAATTACAAGGAAATCTGCTTGCTTCAAAGCTGTTTATATCATCTTAGCTTTGTGTTGGTTAGCTAAGCCACTGAACAGCGCACAGATAAGCCACAAATCTGTATTTCCTTGCAAGTGCTTTCGTCTAGGCAGCCATGTTTCATTTTCTTTTTGTTTTAACTGATAAAAGTGGGCTGGGACTGAAATCCCAGCCCTAGCAATTTCCTGAACTTGGCAGAAATTCAGATCTGAATGGACTTTTTTACTAATAGCAAATGAATGCAGCTTGTCCCCTTGCCAGGTGTTCCACTCACACCAGGTTATCGTGGTACACAGTGCAGATCACTGCGTGTGCCCGGCCTTCATAATAAGCTGGGCATGACAATGACCTTGCTTGTTTTCTGTCCCTTTCCTCCCAGGAGAGGATAATGAATTTGAGCTGCTTAGCTGGGCAGCTTTCACAGCAGTTTCTTTTGTAGCCTTGTCCCTGCCATTCGCACATGGCTCTCACCTTGCTGCCCTTCTGCGTCATAGTGGCCGTCCTCTTTCCTCCCGCCTACTCCTTTCCTCTCCAGGGCTCCATTTCCCACTCCCAGACCCTGCTTCCTTTACTCCTACTCTTCCTCCATAGAGAGCCCCTGGAGGAAATCTCATGGCCAAGCAGACTTCCTCCAGGGCAGGTTTGTTCTCTCCTTCAGTTCTGCCATCTTCCTGCCTACTGGTGCTCATCATCCCCCTCAGCTGAGCACTGTGCCTACACCCACCTGCATCTTGCATTTTGGAGACATTCTTTAAACCTTCCCTTTGTCATAAACCCTCCCTTTGTCAGCTTCTACTCTTTCTGCTTAGGATCCCGGTGTGCCAGCAGAGGAGGGATGGTCAAATACAAAGTGAGCATCCTACTGTCTTATCTTGCCTGCCTTCTTTCTCTCCCAGGTACAGATGCAGCTGCCTTCTTAATTTTAGTCTGCTCTTTTCTGAGCTTTTACTTGCTTCAGTAGCTCCTCTGTGCTTTCTCCTGGAGCACCCTCATGGTCACTGCAAACACTGGTGACGCCATCTGAAGCATCCACTGGCCGTGGTTCATCACTGGGGAGCCAGCTTCCCTGCAATACAAATTATAACAATGAAGAAAGAAGAGCAGATTCAAAGGAACTTTCAAGTATCACTGTCCCCATTCAGCCCCGCACACAGCTGACAAGTCCATTGATTTCACGAGGACTGCAGCATTTCCTGGCAGGGCTGACTTGCACCTTGGCTGCTTTGGGGGACAGGGAGCATTAGGTATAGGGGAACTTTAACAGAACCACGATCAGATCTCCTGTTTGGCTCTCTCTCAAACTGTTCTGTCTTTTGATTCTGTAATGTATGGCAGCTCCTTGCCTCTCATTCAGATTTTTCAGTGCCTTAATGATTCTAGAAGTCTCACGTGTGACCAGCTTTAAGTACACAGGACATCCTGGTGGCTTCCCTGGGGTCATTCACATGCTTGGAGCTGGCTTTATAAAGATGCTGTGGTCAGCCGGGGCCAGCACGCACAGCACTTGGCTAGGACAAGCTTCTGTGCAAAGTTGAAGCCTTCAGAGGCAATAATAATTGTATGTTTTCTTTTCGAAAGACCTCTCATTTTACTAGAAGAATTGTTTTCAGTGCTGTTGCAAAGTATTTCTGCTTAGGTAGAACAGGAAAATGGGTAAGTAAATGTGGCCAGATTTGCATCACCCAAACACACCTATGCCGATAGAGAGTGAAATGCCCTGCTCTAGATTGCACGAAGGTTTCTGGTCATTTGCATCCAACCTTTGCTTGAATCCGAGGGCGTGCAGGAAGTGCCACCCTTCCTGTTGTAGATAAATATGGAAGCGTCTCAGTGAGGGAGCAGGAATTAACTCTGCTTTTTCCTAGAGGTGAGGGGGAACAAGGGAAAAAAAAAAAAGAAGGGGTGAAGAGTCACTTTTGCATGTTTCCCAAATCACTTTTTAATGAAATGCTTAGGATTATGAAGCATTTGTTGCCTCATTAGCATTAAGTTGTGGGAACTTCAGAAATCCCCAAGCTGTTTGGTAACTTTCCGAAAGACAGCCACACGAGCTGCTTGGTGCTCAGGGCACCGTTCAGAAGCGAGTCTAAATGTCAGCCTGAGTTTCTGACATTCAGTGACCAAGATATATGAACAATTTGTCAATTACTTCTTTTATTCCTGCCAGCCTCATCTGGGTTGCTAGTCCCTGTAATTGTCAGGAATTTCCAAACTAGTCCTGCAGAAGAGGGTGGAGTTTCTTATGTTAAGGTTTGGCAGCCTCTCTGGCTCAAGGCCTGAGGGGGGTGTGCATATTTCAGTTGTTGCATCCTGTAATGTGAGTTTTCAGCTTTTTTTTCCCCTTCCGTTTTGACTTCCTATTGAGCAGAGCTACCCTGCCTTGTATTCACCAGATCCTTTATAAAAAGAATATTTTATTTCTGTTTTAATGAGACCTGTAAGCCATATGTCACCATGGCTGGATTTACATGTTGCGTTGGAACTGGAACGTACACATTCTTTTTAAAATCCTTGGCCTGAATTGCCAGTTTGGGCAAAACCACCCATCTGTAAAATGTAGGTACTTGTCTCCTCCTCTGGAGCTTGGGGAGTTCTATACGTACTGGATTTTAGCATCCAAGTTAGAGGGAAGGAAGAGATAAAGGCATGCTAAATGTGATAGAGAAAGGAATGATCTTAGGTACCTTTGCTTTTGGAAGCAAAAGGAGGTATTCAGAATATTTCCCCTGCTCTGTCAGAAGTGGTGAAATGACTCCTCAGGTTTAGAACAAGCTGCCGTTAAAATTAGATAGTGTGGAGTTTATTTTTGCAAAGTGCTAAAAAGAGTGAGTGACAGTGGGTATTTAAAACAAACTTAAATATGCTCTTAAACAGGCTTGCAGAGTATGTGTATGTTCTACGTGTAATATTTAAACTTTACTATTTTTCTACTAGACATAAAGATACCCAGTAATTAACCCCTGTTTTTATGTCTCTATTTTCATCCTTCCCTTTAATAGATGTTGCACAGGAATGCTTAAGTCAACAGCTTATTAAAATAATTTCTAGTGAAGTATATTTATTTTTTTTTAAATCAAAACTTCAGATTATTTTCATTACATGCAATAATTTTGAGATAAATTGTGTATCTTTGAGGTAAAATGCACGTTGGCTTAAACCCACATATCCCAGAAATGGACAGTGACAATATTTGCAGCGGGAGTATCCAGAGTTCCTCACGTTGAAGCACGGATTGCCACGAGGGTCTCAGCTGCAGGCATCCGAGTGGCAGCGGCATGCAGCAGGTGTGCAGCTGGTAGATGGTTACAGCTGGCCTGGATCTGTGAGCTTAAAGCAGTCACAGTACCGCACTTTAACCATCATCTGCTAGCAAACACCTCGAGAGCAAGCAGGACAGATGGTTAAACTTCACTTTGCTCTGGGCCAAAGGCAGAACTGCAGGGGGACACGGCAAGGTCCGTCCTGACCAGCCGGGTAAGGGCTGCCCTCTGTGAGTCCTTACGAGGCTCGTGGTACTGCACCAGGGGGCTCCATGCCAAGTCGTTGGCCCAACCACAACTACTAGACAGAAAGGCTACAAGTGCTACTGCTTTTAAGCTCTTCGTAAACTGGATTTTTTAAAGTTTTAATGAACTTGGTCATTTCTGCTTGCTCTGGTTAATTTGTACCGTGTAAGACCACAGTTCAAGAAAAAAAAAAGTAGTAATTTTTTTTGGTCGTGGTTTAACTTGTACTCCTTTGCTTCACTGCTTTACAAAGCCACCGTTTTAACAAGTGCCTGAAGGAGACAGCTTTGAAAAATAGTGACTACCATTAAGCAGATATAATTATCTGCTCTGCCATCCTCGTGTGCACACCTTGCAATAGAAAGAAAAGCCTGACAGCCTGTCTGGTGGGTGTGAATTAGGGGCTGGGGGAAGGGAAGGAGTTTGGGTGAAATATCTCTTCTACAGGCGGCTTGTATTTAGGGGCTATAAGATCTTCCAGCCATCAGAGTTCAACACAAACCAGATACCAGAGCTAAGATATTATATTCATTTCCCACTCAGCTATTGTGGGGAGAAATTGTGCGCTATTTCTGATAACACTGGGGGTTCTGTCTGGGGGGAAATGTAGAAACATTCGTTTCCAAATGACTTCTATTGTACTTCACATACTGTATCCGAGATGATTTCAGAACAGAGCTCTGGCTTGTAGGGAAGAGACCCAAAGGAGAGTTTGTGCGCTTGAAGGCTTGTCTGTTTTTTTCCAATCACTTCTGGGTCTATAAAAAGATATTCCTAGTCTCCACCAGCTTTCCCTCTCGTGTGCTTGGGCTCTGAGCTACATAACTGCTCCTTTCAGGACAGAGCTGTTCGTGGATGGGCAGGGTAGGCAGGAGACAAAACTCCCCCTCTTACCTCTTTTAATGACCCGTGTTCTTGTAATGCTGCAGAACTGGCTTTTTATTGCTTTGTCTCTATCCTGTATTCTGCCTGTTAGTGTTTTTCCAGAGGTGGCTTCAAGAGTTTTAACTTATTTGAAGGCAAACAAACAGCGAGACGACATTATGACATTCCCATGCAGCAAGCACTGCTCCCTAGCAGGAGGATAGCGTTACCAAATTGCTTCAGCATGCGTTCTTGCTGAAGCCAGTCACGCCTTCTTAGGGCCTGGATTCAAACAAACTGAGGGTTCAAAAGCATCCTAGAGGAATACATCCCTGCTGCAAGAGGCAGAGGTGGTTTAAACGTGCTTGCTGTCCTCTTTCTTTACTACATTTCTGCCATAGCAGGCACATTCTTGTGGGGAAGCACATTTTCAGCTGCATATGAATGGATTCAGCTTTAGGAGAAGCCCAGAATGTAATGAAAACACCCTGAATATATTAAACAAAGGACTTTGAAGCCATCAGAAATAGTGGGTGGGAGACAGGCAGATGCTGACGAGTGTTACCAATTTGCTGAAATAGGAGCTGTCCAGGATGAAGAGGGTAATCGCTGGGTTTGTCAAAATGCCTGGAAGGGTTTCTGAATCATTGCTAGCTAGGCAGGAAGTCCTCTCTTCTTCCCCAGAAAAACTCTTTGCTGAGTAACCCATCTGGAAGCGATGAATCTCCACAAAAGAAGAGCCTTTCTTCCCCCTCACCTGCTATGCCAGGACCACGTTTCTCCTGCAGAAGTAGCTCTGGTCCTGAGGATATTAGAGCCTCTAGTCTCCATGCATCTAGCAGCTTTACATGGGAAGCTCCTCATCTCTGTTTGCCCCTGCTCCCTGCACTGTGTGCATGAAACCTCCGTGCCTTCTTCTCAGCCTTTCACCTGCAGGGACTGAGATCCCTGACAGAAGTTGCATGGTTTGTCAAAGATGTGCCTGAGAAACCTAAATCAAACGAAGTGACACGATTTGTTTGGTTTCTAGAATATTAATCCCTTTTCTGCTGGGCAGTTAGGGTAATAATGAACTGTCCCTATCCTGGCAGGAACGCTTTGTCCTTGGCCATTGTTTTTAGACCACACAAAGCTCTCCGTAGCAGAGGAACCTTCAGGTTACCTGCTGCCAGGCATTACGTTGTCTTAGGGAGTCTTACCAAAATCGTTTCACTGAAGAAAAGTTTCAGTTTTCTAGGGTTAGTGCGTGCATTTGTTTAATCATTTTGTTCTTGTCTGTTAAGGGTGGTTAATCGTTTTCCATTGCTGGAAGCCCTGCAGTTGGGGGATGTGGGTGTGCAGGCATCATCAGAATATAAATCTGTCTGGCTAACTTGGAAACAGCTCGCTCTTCGGGTCAGCTGGACTCTGAGCAGGGAAGCCTCCGAGTCCCAAGTGTATCTGCTTCGCTCAGCTGGCTCTCAACTGCAGAAAGCAATCCTGACACGGGAAAGAGGAAAGGAAGACTGAAATTCTTGTTCAGGAGGCCAGGGAATCTTTTTAGGGGTATTACCTGCAGCAATTCATGCTTTTGTGTGCTAGATTTCTACAGAGCCTGTCCTTGCCTTGCCTATTTTGCTCAGTTCTGTTGCAGAGTTTTTGTAAATATCATAGGGAATGTGAATGGGAGAATGACTGCTCTTGTTTTAAATGGTTTAATTAGAAAATCTTGCTGATGAAGCCTGACCTCTGACACCTGGCTAGGACGTTTTCTGATGCAGTCAGGGATGACCTGGAGAAGTTGTGTGTGTTTATTGAAGCTGTGCCATGTGCTGTAGGAAATGCAGAGGAGGAAGGTAGCCATGCTGAAGCGCTCTGCTCTGCTTCCAGACGTGCACCACGGCTAGCTGAGATCGTACGGTCTTACAGAGGTGTTATAATACAGATATTAATGTAAGTCGAAGTCTCTGTGTTTTCAGAGCACCCTTCAAGGCAAAATAGTTACATTACGTGAGCATGAGCTTAGTGAAATGCAGCACCATCAAAAGGAAAATTACTATCTTGTCAAATTTATGTAAACTCACAGACAGAAGGGCGTGACTGCATCCTTGTAAAGCTTCAGGAATGAGCTCTTATCTGGAGCACGTGTTCCCTGCAAGGCCTCTTGCAGAGGAAGGAGTTCCAGCATCCTTTGATGCCATCTCCCCTGTGGTAGATGTTGCTGCAGCCCTTGGCACGGAGCAGCCAGGTTTGGTTCTTTGCTGGGCGAGAGAGGGTGGGGAATCCATGGCAGCCACCCAAGAACAAGCCTCAGCATGCTGCCTTTTTTCCTTCCTCCCATCTCACTGAGGTCTGCAGCACACTGGCAACACTCAGGAAACTGCTTCCAATTCCTGTCTTAGGAAAACGTAATCATATTCTCAATTTATGGTAAAGAAGTCCCTCTGTGCTTGGGAGAATTATTTCTGGGCGTCTTTACATCTAGAGGTCAGAAAAAGTCAGAAATCTTACCTATATATGTAATAATAATAAAATCAGCCTTCACTAGTACCTCTCCTGCAGAGAATCCTGGTTCACAGAAGGTAAATTGTTCCTCACAAGTCCTCACTGTGGCAGAGCTGGCAATGAATGGCACTGCCAGAATAAGCAGTGGACTGAGTCAGTGCAGCAAGTACATAAAATAAAACAATTTCCTATGTAAAGGATAATTATGGCAAGATACCTTAGGAAAGCTGAGTTGTCTGGAGCACATACATGCCTTTAAAGCTCGCTGAACATCTGGGTACTGCAAAATTGAAGATGATTTGAAGGATTTCTGAATTAATTCTGTTTAAACCCTAAGTTTTTAAAAGTAGATATTTTTTACTGATGCAGGAAAATGAAGTGTATTTTGTGAAGAGAAAAAACAAAACTCCGTGTGAAAAGCCACTGAGCAAGCCATGCCTGTGCTTTAGGTCTGGTGCATGCGTTAGGCATGTGCAGGCAGTGCTGGGAAGTTGGGCAACAGCTCGTGTTGCAATGTTTCACCTGCAGGTTGGGCTGATGGGAGCGCTTTCAAAGTGAACATTTCAGCGGAATTTCTCTGTCCTAATTCTCTTTCGGCTGGGCACTTGGTATTCTTTGTGTGCAGGCCAAAAAGTTAATCCACACATACACATTCTCAGATTTATTAATTATGAAACTAGTAAAACATTGTTGTCGGTTGCCTTTTGGAAGAAGAGCTTTACCTGCCTTAGAAAACTTTTCAGAGATTTCAGTGCTTTGCAGTAGGTAATGAGAAACCAAAGGTCTGTCCTTCCTCCCTTAATTCTGCATACAGAAGAGGGGGAGAGATCTGATTTTCAGGAGGTTATTTTTCAGCTTGATGCACGATATTTCTCAGCCTATTAGGTTGTTTCTTGTTCACACGCAGGTAAGTAAGGTCCTGTGCAGAACCAAGGTACTGGGCACTCTCCGTGTCCAGGTTCTGCTGCTGACTTGTAGTTTATCATTTCTGGCTAGTTGGAGCTACTGTTAATCAAACTGTAAAACTGGTGTATTAAATGCACGTTTTGGAGTCTGACAAAGCTTAAATCAGTGCTATTGAGCACTATAACCCAGAATAAAAAGATCTATTAATTACAACATTTTTTTTCCTGCAGAGTAGCAGCTGAATATTAAGTTGTTTTAAAATGTTCTTGTCCCTCCCATTCCAAACAAGTTGGAAATCTTGAGCAATCAAAGCATTAAAATACCTTTCTGCTGTACATGCACTGGTGGGAAGGCCTTTGGCTGGATTACTCACTCGTTACTGTAACTTTTATTAT
Organism: Anser cygnoides; assembly: GCF_040182565.1. Classification (NCBI taxonomy): domain Eukaryota; kingdom Metazoa; phylum Chordata; class Aves; order Anseriformes; family Anatidae; genus Anser; species Anser cygnoides. The sequence continues at coordinate 4,273,832 of NC_089885.1, read as the reverse complement.
AAAATACTTGTTTGGGGAAAATCCTCTAGGGCAGTGACATTCACGCTGTGAGGTTAGGTGCCTGCTGACTTTATGAAGAGAAGAAAGGGATGCCACGTCTGGGATTAATAGTGTTTGGAGACTTCTCTCTGGTGCTCACATTGCAGTCTCTGGGTTGCCTCAAGGAACAGGAATATGAAAAGGGAAAAGTTTGAAGCATCACGTGGCGAGACCTTTTGGGAAGGATGGCGTGGCATAAGGATGGCTCGTTTCATTCAGAGCCAAGTCCTGCAGGCCTGCTCTCCTGTCTCCCCCGTAACTACGAGCAGATTCCCAGGGAGCGCTGGAAGAATAGGACCACCAAACAGTGGTGTGGTACTTTCCCAGAATACTTTCCGCTTCCGAGAAGGACTTCCTGAGCCCAAACAGCGTCTTTTGTCTTCGATATCCCTCAATGGACTTCTCTTCCATGAAGCTCTAGAGCAGCTCTTTGAACTCTCATAAGGGAGCCTGTGTTTTGCGTTGTGGTGCTTCTCTAGGCTTTGGCTCTGACTTGGGAAAAGTTGCCTCCTTCCTGCTATTTTGTATTTCAGAGTTTACAACAATCACAGCTAAAAAAGCAGTGCCCCGGATTTGCTGTACGAGGCCAGCTAGTTGTGATTGTTACGGACAGTTACGTCTGAGTGTGCAGCATTCTGTATATTAGAATAGGGTTGTGCTTTATTCTGACATTTTTAATTTCATATTTTAGTTTGATTTTATTCTGCCTGAAGTGTGCTAAGGTGGTTACTGGGAGGAGAGCTCAGGCTGTGTCTAGTGTACACCTTGAGCCTGTTCATAATTTTGCAGTGGGACTGGAATGGGATCCTGCGAGCAGCTTTCAATATTGTACTGAAAAAAAACCTGTTCTTAGCTCGTGGGCTGGATCTAATCCTTGTCTTTGCTACAGTTACCTCAATAACAGGCACCAAGTCAGGTAAACGCCCTCTGGTACCAACTCAACTTAGCCAATCTCAGTCATTTGCAACAAATACTTGCCTCAGTTTCCCTGTCCCTACCATGCAGATGCTGAGGACGGCAAGAACAAACACACCTAGCAGGAAAGTGGGGATGGGGAAGAGCTGTAACCTCCAGAGTGTCTGGAGCCCAGGATGGAGTCTGAGGCACCCTGACAGCTCCAACTGAATGCTTTCCTCCTGGCTGCCGTTGCAGCCTTCTGCAATGCGTACGAAGCCAGAAGTTGACTCTCTTGTTCTCCTTACTTAACTTTAGTTATATTTTCCCTTTTGTTTCAGCTCAAAAAGAAGCAGGTCTACGTTGAGAAGGTGGAGAAGATGCAGCAGGCCCTGGTTCAGCTGCAGGCAGCGTGTGAGAAACGGGAGCAGCTGGAACACAGGCTGCGGACGCGGCTGGAGCGAGAGCTGGAATCTCTCCGGATGCAGCAGGTATCCTTTCTCCCTGCCTTGCCAGGCTTCTTATCGGATTGTGCGCTACACCATGCACGAAAGAAGGGCAGTGGTTTTTCTCCATCGTGCAAAGTGAGCACATTTTTCTTTTGTTAGCTATTTTCTTCCTGGCCATGTAAAATGAGCAAATTTTTCTTTTGGTAGTTATTATCACATTGGCCTCTCTGTTGGTTTTTACTTGATGTAATTATTCCATTCTAACCAGAAAACGTAGATAAGGTAGCAATAGGGGATCCATCCCGTGACAATATTCAGACATAGACATATAGCTACATGGTGTTCTATCTTTAAGTAACCTGGTTATATTTACTTTTGTATTATTTTAAAAATATTACAATAGAAATTTTATGTAAAATTCATTAACAGCTGGTCTGAAAGAGAGGCCCTTCAAAAAACTTTTGTATTGAGAAAAAAAAAAAGCTACCAAAACCATAAAACCAATTCCATAAAGGTAGCTGACGGAAACAAGCAGAAGTTTCACATAGAATATATTAGAATTGTAATTCGAGTCTTTTCCAGCGGAATGAATGAGTGAGAAGTAGATTGTGCGGGGTGTTATGGTGATGTGAGGTTTCAGGTGGTGTTACAGTGTGATGCATTTCAACATGCATCAAATACAGGCCTGCATCCTTTTTCCAGAAAAATTTACAAACCTGACAGTTTACCTGTTTGCTAAATCACATTTAGTTCCAGGTTATGTTTAGTCCTCGACTGCCACATCTGTGTAGGATCAGATACTTAAATATTAATTGTATTTTGTATTGGTTTGATAGGAGTTACAGTAATTTGATAAGCTTTCTTCTGTGTTACCATGCAAGATTATTTGCCCTGAACCCCACAGCTTTTAACTGTGAAGCTGATACAAAGCAAAAACATAATTTCTTGTCATGGTTTAAGAATTCTGAGCTGGACATGAAACACTTTGCCTGCCCAATTTCCTTCTTTTCTTTTAAAGTAACTTTTTTATTTTTAAGTCAAATATCATGCCAATCGCAGATGAGACTTCCATATAAAACTATGCAGTTTACACTTTGAAATTTTAGCACAGCAAATCTCCACTCTTTCTTGATTTGAGAGAAGAGGAGCAGTCTGTCTTCAAGTCTTCCTTTAGAACTAAAGTATTTTTAACTCCCAGCTACTTAATCCTCAAGTGTACACTGATCATAGTGATTTAGTAATCGAATACTAATATATCCTAATATATACTATATATCCTAGTATATTATATATCCTAAGATTTTGGATTTCTTTTTAAATCTGTGATAATTCTTGTGTTTTGTTGGAACAGTGTTGGAAATAAGTTTGGGTTACTTCAGGCAGTATGGATGAGCTGTAGGCATCAGAGCTGAGTAGCATGATCCAGCTCTCCGGCACTCACTTGGGGCTTTGCATGTGGATAAAAGTTTTAAGGAGTGTTTTCCATCGCAGATATTTGCCTGTTAGTACTCACCAACTGTGGAGTGGCATGAGGAAGCACTCTAGCATGAGTAAAGGTGTCTTTCTGAGGAGTGGTTCTTGGCATATTATGACTTTTGAGCTTCACCGTTTGGAAAATAGAAGCCTGGCTTTGCCAGGTTTGGACAGAGCGAGGCTGAAAATGTGCCTGCGGGCATTTCAGGTTAAGCTCTAAAGGAGACTGTGACCATCACCTGGTGTGCCCAGCACAGCACAGGCTGCTGTGTTTCCCTCTGGGGGGGCTCTTGCATCGAGCCAGTGCTGCTCCCGCCCAGCCTCTGTCTTTCAGACCAAAGCAAACAAACCAACCCTGAGTCTTACAGGTGCATCCTGCGACTTGTTTTTGTTTTGTTTTTGGGAATCAGCGTCAGGGTACATCTCAGGCTGCCAACGTATCGGAGTACAATGCCACGGCGCTTATGGAGCTCCTGCGCGAGAAGGAAGAAAGGATTCTTGCTTTGGAAGCCGACATGACCAAGTGGGAGCAGAAATACCTGGAGGAGAGTGTGATGAGACAGTTTGCTTTGGATGCAGCTGCGACTGTGGCTGCTCAGAGGTAAATGAGACTATTCATAGCACAGGGATTATTTTCTTTTTCCAGTTGAATGTTGAATTTCCCACCGAGGAATGTTGTCATACCACCCTCCCATGATACCTTTCCTTGTGGTCTGAACGGCTTCACAAACTTCTGCGTGCAAGTGGAGCTTGGCAGCTTTTTCCTGGGAGCTGTGCGATTGCCAACAATTAAAAACTTTTTTCCAGGGGAAGATTCCCCCAAAAGCAAGAACCATTTTCCAGACTAGAATTGTTCTGAGCCATTCCTCGAAGCTGTTGCTTCAAAAATAGATGTATGAGGAGGGTTGTTGTTGTTTTTTGTTGTTTGTTTTCTAAACAGGAGTCAGTCCTTGCTGAAGTCATGTGGGATGGGGTAAGCTTGGTGAATCACATCGCTCACCCTGAATGGCTTGCTTGTTCTCCAGAATGTTTTTGCAAATTACTTTGTGGTATTGTCCTCAACATGGTTACTAACCAGAAAAGTCTACTAGGAAATTCTGCTCAAAACCTTCTGCTGTGTGTAGAGAGTAGTGCTTGTGGGGGTGCAAAGGAAAAGGTGTCTGAAATTTGGTAACAAGGTCACATTCCAAGACAGCTCTCCAGGAGCACGTAATAAATACGGTTGCAAATAGGCCCAAGTGCTTCGGCTAGTTGGCAAGCAAGAGCTGTTATTGGAGTGCAATTCTTTAATGTCAGGTAGTGCTTACATGTAATTTCATTGATCACTGGTTTCTGCTTCTTGACAGCAGATTTTATGTTAGATTGTTTCAGGAACCAGATTCAAATAGGGATGTTATCGCAGCTGGCTTCCTAGCACATAAGATCATACTAGAATTACCGGGGGAAGTCACAGATCTGCTGTGTTAGCATTTAAAGGCTTATCTTATCTTGCTCCAAAAGCTGGCTGTTATTTTGGGGTATTGATGTTTCTTGTGCACTGTTCTCTGCCTCCCCAGAGATTCTCTAAAGGCTCTCGCTACTGCTTGTCCCGAGAGGCTGTGTTATATTTTCAGCACGTGCTGATAAACAGGAGTCTGGTCTATTGTTTGTCATGGAATGAGAGAGGATGTGTTAGGCCTGTTCGGGTTTGTTAAATGAACAAGAACGCTTTCCAGTCAGGAAAGAGCCAACCCCTGGTTTTCCATTTCCTTCTAGCACCCTCAAAAGAGGCTGTTCTATCAGCATCAGTGCTTCTGCAAGTTTCTATGCAGTTGGTACCTACAGTGTAGCCTTCTCAAAAACAGGCTGTGAGGGATTTCATTCATTTCAGTGGTAACCTCATCTGTGCTGTGCACAACTTTGCTTTCCTTTTTCTTTGGTAGTGGAAAACAGCACCCCTTAGGAAGCTGAGGTTGCAGGAAGGCTGCTTTACAGCACAGGCTGTACCTGGGTCAGTTTAGGTTTCTTTGACGATGAGCTTCTCGTGCCCGTCACGTTGGTGCTTTGCCATTCCTGATCTGAACTTTTGTAGGGTTAAATGCACATTTCCAGACAGTTCTTAGGCCTTGTTCTTGTTTGAGGGAACAAATTTCTTATCACAATGAATTGGAGCTATTGGTAACTAACTTTTTTTAAAAAAATATTACTGTATTAATGCATAGCTATGTCAGTAACGTGCTCTTAATGCTATAAGTCATGCAGTGACATAAAGCATTGCACAGTGACTTCGTTCTGACTACAGCAACAAGTAGGCTGAAATACTCATTATATTTTGGTTAATGGACTGAACAACCATCACAGTGTTAACATCAGGCACTGTGTGGAGTCAATCTAAAGCTGTTTTCAGTTCATTCCAAGTATTTTGGACCAAGCTGCTTAAATTGCTTTAAAATTTTCGTGACTATCTCCCTTCAGTACATACTTAGATACCCTGTTGTTGGAGGGAGAAGGGAAAAAACTGCATTTGAAGTGCAGTTATCATTCTTTCAGTTGAAACAGTGGATTCACAGTGAATCCATTAGATCACAGCCTGGCCTGGGATGGACAGAAGATTGACTATTGTTACAATTATTTGGATATGTTTATAATCCTTCCTTCATTAGGACTGGGAGATGGAATTTTGGAAGACACTGAGATAGCTTAAACTCAAAAAAGAAGTGACTGCTCTTGTTTGTTACTTTTGAGCAATCATTTTGTGCTGCTAGGAGGAAAGGAGCATATTCAGCTGGTCTTTCATCTGCTCTGCTGCTTGTTCCCAGGGACACGACGGTGATCAGCCACTCACCTAACCCGAGCTATGACACCTCATTGGAAGCTCGCATTCAGAAGGAGGAGGAAGAGATCCTGCTTGCCAACAGGAGGTGTCTGGACATGGAGGGAAGGTAAAATGTAGTTTTGATCCCATCCGTCTTTAGGATGGGGATTTTAAATGAATTATCTGGGTAGATGCCTCAGAACCAGAAATTCGTAGGTTTTCACCAGTGGCAACAACATAGGATGCCAGATGCTCATTTAGCCAAGGAAGTAACTGCACAGCAATCCAAAACCCATCTTAGATTTTTGTATCTAGCTTATTCCTCTTCTCTCGTCACGGCATCTTCATCAGAACTCAAGCCACCTGTTAACACTTTCACAGACCTGTTTTCCCCAACATTTTTGCAGTGCAAACTCCCCGGTCTATAAATACTTTTTTTTTTTTTTTCCTGTTGGTCTCATGTCCAGCCCATAACTCTCAGCCTTGCCTCAAAGCCTCTTCCATGCCTGATGAGAGCAGCTTCCAGCACCCAGAGGCGGGTGGGTATCTCAGGGGAGCTCTGTTCATGTATGTACAGGAAGTCTGAGGCATCATCTGCTGTGGTGGGGCTGTGAGCAGCCAGTGCTCGGGGTGATAAGCTCACCGGCGTCCTCTCTGTACCTCTCTGAATGCCATGGGGAGTTCAAGTCATAGCCATGGGGAGCTGAGGTCTCAGTCTGAGGACATAGGAGTTCAAAAATGTTGTTATTTGTTCTTCTCAACAAGGATCAAGACTCTGCATGCTCAGATCATTGAGAAGGACGCCATGATCAAAGTGCTGCAGCAGCGCTCCCGCAAGGAGCCCGGGAAGACCGACCAGCTCTCCTCAATGAGGCCTGCCAAGTCGCTCATGTCCATCTCAAACGCGGGCTCAGGCTTGCTGTCCCATTCATCCACGCTGAGCAGCACTCCCATCCTGGAGGAGAAGAGGGAGGACAAAAGCTGGAAAGGCAGTCTAGGTACTTTTTAAATAACTGTGGCACTTCAGATAGGCGAGTCACTGCTTAGAGGGGAGGCAGGAGCAACAGAAGGAAGAAAGTGTCTGACAGACAGATTGACTGGCCTAGCACGCAGTAAAACTGACTGCAAGCAAGGTGGAACATACTTGGCACAACTCTTGTTTGAATCACGTTTGGGGAAACGGTAACTTGTAGTGTTCAGGCTCTGTCATTAAAATATTTCAGCCTTAATTCTCACTCGGTTTGGTGCCTGACCTTAGGGATAGTTGGGATCTCGTTTTCAGAGTTCCAAAGCACGTGCTTTCAGGTGGGTTGTTACAGCTGTCTGAAGGTGTAAAGTCTCCTTCAGTAAGCAGCCAGCACAGATAGAAATCGGGATTGCTATCCTCTGGTGTTGTGCCTGCACCAACATGACTTCTGTCTGGAATGGCTCAGCACCATTGTTTAGAGAAAACGAGTCGTATCAAAGCAAATCTTAGATTATGTCTTTCTTCCTGGAAAGAAATTAGGCCCACAGGTCCTCCCTGCGAGACCAAATGGCCCTGACAGGTGAATGCAATCTCCTTCAGCTGATTTCAGGGTGTGCAGATTTACCCAGGCATAGCTGGGCAAGTGTTTAGAGTCAGGGAAGCCTGGTGTTAGGGCTGACTTATGTATCCTTGCATGCAGCAGCATGATGCTGCTTTTCTTCAGGTACTTCAGCACCCACTGGTGAAAGGCACTCTAGAAAGGTAAATTAGAGCTGGTTGCTGAAGCACAGAGTGCTTTCCAGACCCTAGAGAAACTGCTACAGAGAGGGGCAGAACTGATTCCAGTTGGTTTTCTGAGACTGTGAAATTTCCTTCCCTTTTTCCACAAAGGTGTTCTGCTGGGAACAGAATATCGCTCAGAATCCATCCCCTCCACACCCTCTCCTGTCCTTCCTTCCACCCCGTTGCTGTCAGCCCACTCGAAAACAGGCAGCAGAGACTGCAGCACCCAGACTGACCGGGGGAGCGATCAAAGCAAAGCTGCTCCTCCTGCTGCAGCTCCCACACCAGGACGACTCCCCAGTACCGGCCTGGCGTACAGTGCGGACAAAACAGGTGAGGAACCTCAGCTGCCCACCCGGAGGGGCCCTGCCACTCACTCAGCGTCAGCTCTGCTCCATGGGGCAGGCTCCTGAGCTTTATCTGTTCAGGAAAACTGGGTTTACTTTTGGTGAGGACAGATGGTTCTCAGAGACAGGCTTTTGGTCTGAGGAGTCTCGAAATTGAAAAAGAAAAAAGCTTTAGGAGTGGTAGGATAAGCATGGGCACACCGGGCAGGGAGGTATAGCAAGACTGCAGAACTGGAGCAGGTATATGCAAATCCTGGGACAGTCTCTGAGTCAATCTACTCTGAAATAAGTTGTGAGCAGCACGTGGGGTTGAAGCAGGTTACGAAAATGGGCTGTAGAAACTGGCCGTTGTGTTTTAGTGGGTATTCAAAGCAAAGTGGACTTCGGTAAGGAGGACGGAGAAGAAGGGAAGGTAGCTACCATGACAAAACTGTCTCATTCATGCCCTGTCCCAGCCGTGGGACCGACTTCAGCCTTGCCGTAAGTAGATCTGCCTGACAGTGGCTATCCCAGGGGCTGGATTTGCTTCCCATAGAGCTCCGAGCTGGCAGGAGCTGCTCATTTTCCAGCTCGCTCTGCCAAATCGATGCAGATTACACAACCTTGCCTCTTCTACTTACAGACACATTACAGTTATATTGTTCTTTATGGAAGAGTGAATTTGGCTGGTCTGCTGCGCATCTTGCCCATGCTATACTGTTTAATGGGTATTGAGGGAGACGGGAACAGGTTTTGTGGTGAAAGCCTACACTGACTGCATTGGTTTAAATGTAGTTGTGCCATTTTTGTAGGCCGTTGTCTATCAACAGGAGATACCGAGGGGGAATTTGAGAAGATATCTTCATTTGTCTGGCTACAT